>NC_137694.1:74939716-75514716 GCF_964034855.1 Anser brachyrhynchus
TTTGCTGCATGGAAATGTGCTTGAGTCCTCAGCAAGTCTGCACCAGTGAGACCCCTGAGGGAGCACTGGGAAGTCTCACTAAATATGAGATTATTTGTTGGACCTAGAAGCATAACTACGGCTTGTGCAACCATAATAGAGAGGTAGGCTGGGGCTTTACTTCCAGCTCACCCACAGTACTCCTGAGGCAGCAATCAAAAAGACACCAAGCACTTCGATCCTCTCACATTATTCTTTCTGTGGCTCTGCACATGAGCACTGCAGAACTGACTCTTCTAGTAACAAATCAAAGCACTGTTACTGCATTATTCAGTGACTTTGCATTGATTTGTTTATTCTAAGGTGGTATTACATGTCTTTTTTAAACACAGGATCTGTTCTTTAATAAGAAACAGTTTGGAGAAACTATTAAAGATTTACAAGTAAAGTAAATAATAATAATAAAAAAAAAAAAGTGGTCAAGGCCCATTAAATGAATAGTGTCATTCTGATACTAAGAATTTTCTAACTTGCTGACACAATTCAAATCAGACTTAAAAATGGTTTGGATGATACATTAGTTTCAAGTCTGGAAAGACAGAAACTGGATTTGTCATCTGGTGTTTTGTCTACACAATCAGTAAAACTTGGAAGAAAATATCACCATTATCTCTTGCTTTTAGACACCAGCATCCAGCTATCCTCAGACAGCAACGGCATGTTCTACACCTGTCCTTAATTGTGAAACAATAGAAAATAAGATAAGAAAGGATATCCAACGTTCCTGGAGAAGCATAATGAAACTGCAAAGAGAAGGATGTCGGCAAGCTAGGAGAAATCCCAGTGTCAGACTTCCTCGGTTTGTTACCATCTGAAAAGTGCTCTATTCATTCTCAGATGTGTTCTGTTTTCCTTCTGATGTCCTGGCCATTGGCCACTTTAATCAGAAAGCATCCACTGTGTGATTGCTCCAGGTACCACCCTGCTACTGCAGAGCAGAACAGCTTACTGTACACTCGGGTGCAATAAGTTCATGTTCCTCTTCAGAATTATCTACTGTTTAGAAAAAGAGGACCTGGCTATTCTTGTTGATACTTTTGGTTTGCATACAAGCTGTCTCATCACCTTCCCAGTACACTACCCTTAGCATGCCTAGTGATAACTGAACAGCTTCACCAATCTTTTACTGTGATCTTCTATGTGCTTCTGGCTGCTCTGGTCTTGATGGGTGAATGCCTGCTGATTTCAAAGGATCTTGGATTTTACTCTTGGACAAGATGAGCTATGCTGCTCTTCTGTTGTGTTCTCTTCTACACAGAATTCTCAGTGTTTTTCTTAGGACATTTGCATGTGTGATAAGACAATGTGCACCTGTGTAATTAGATATAAACTCCTCGGTATAAGAACATGTTAGCTTATCAGAACATTTATTACAGTTAGCACAAAGGCATACTTCTTGTGCATTTAAAACCAAAGTACCGTGATATTAGTACCCTGAAGCCCTGTTAAATGTGAACTGCCACCTCTATAAGTTTAGGCATGTGTATATACCTGCATCTAGCAATAGCTGCATAATACATTTATGGAGCAGTCACTGCAACTGAGCTTGTCAACATTATTCCTGTTAAAACTGGTGTACAGTACAATGATTGTCTATTTTTATGAATGACAAAATGAATATTCTTTCTGCATTTCTGTATTATTTCAGATATAGCAGAGATGTTCCACTGGCGTTTAAGTAAAGAGGAAATTAACCAAATAACAACAAAATATGACTTCAAGAAGAATGGAAAATTTGCATACCGTGACTTCCTTCAGAGTTGTATCTTGTTAAAACCACAGAAAAGCTCACTGCTACAAAGGGTGATTATACAGAAGCCACAAAAACCAGTACAAACAAAGCATATAAAAATCAAAATTACATTTTTTTTTTCAATTTCTTCTGTAGTGACATAGTATTCTAGCATTCTCTTATGTAATCCTCTTATATTAATTGTTAGTATTCATTTGGTATCTCCTTCAGTTGGAAGATTTAACTCCTTGTGATCATGCTCCCTTGTACCCAAGTTGTATGGTAAATTGGTTAAATTTGCTAAAATGTGGATAATAATTACTAGTGGAAAACCTTTAAGAGCTTTTGCTGAACTAAATAAAAATCAAGTTAGAAATAAAATGCAGTGAATGTGTCTCAGGTGGGCCCAGTCTGGAGCTACTGACAGCAGGCTGTGCCCCTGCCCCATGCCCAGCCCTGTAAGACAAGTCCAGAGGAAGCTCTCACTTGCACTGCTGTTAATGGCCACTAAGAACATCTTGTAGCCAGGGCTGATCAGCCACATTGTGCCCTTGCAGCTTTCCCTGTCACACATAGGTATTCCCCAAGCTGCAATGAAAGACAGTTACCCACAGGCTGTTCCCCTCTGCCAGTAGTACCACTCTAAGGCAGAAAAGATTGGAAGAAATGTGGAATACTGGCTGTAGTGGCCCAGAAAGGAAGTCATCAGTAATAGTGTCGCAATCAAGTTATGTAGTAGGAACAGTGCCAAATTCCAAATCTGCTCATTCAGCGAGCCTGCTACATTTTTAGGCTGTTTCTTACTGTGCCTAATTAGTTTAGATATGGTTAGTAGCAGCATTTCATAGAGAAATTACATTACTGAATAGTTTTCAGATGTGGGACAAACAGATTGCTACCAAGGTATGCTACCAAAGTATCATTAGGAATTATCAAGAATTCACTACCAGTAGGGAGAGTAAGGTAAAACTAGTAAGTTTTGCATCAAAGAACCTCATTATCTTACATAAGGTTTCCTTTATATACAAATCTGATGCAGTAAAATTCCATCCCAGTATTCTGGAGTGGATAAAGCAGTCATTTTTAAGTCCGTATGTAGTTGTCTTGAATCATTTTTATTTTATTTATTCTGTTCAAAAAACATAATGAAGGTCTCAGCCCATGTTCTGAGAATCATTATATAATGTAATATTTAAAATGAAATTTCCTCATAGATTTTTCACCCCATTCCACCTAATAGCTATACAGATAAATATCAAAAGGAATAATAATAATAAAACAAATAAAACCTTTTTTATTTTATTTTTGTTGCAGGCAAAATTATTTCTCAAAAGCCTGAGAGAATCAATGTCCTAGGGATTCACAGAAACATCCAGGCTCTGAGCTATGAAAATAACCCAAGCTGCATTCACTGTAAAGAGCTCTTTCCCTCCCTTCAACCCACAAGGGTGCACAGTATTTTGGGTTGGAAATTGCGTTATTCATGTATCCACACATTCCTCAGCTACATGTTCTGAAGGAGGAATACACCAAGAGCACAGAACAATGGTGCAGCTGACCACCAGGCCTCTTACAACAATAGGTACAGCATGGTGCCCGTGTCCACAAAGCAGTTGTAAAAAGTCCACTGTGCATTTCCTTCACAATGAGACATTTGTCAGAAGACTAGCTCATGTGCAACTGGCACAAATGTGGCATAATTGGCTTACCCTACTAAAATAATAATACCAACAGAGCATTGGGGAGAAGTTGAGCAGGACCTGTAGGAAAATAAAAGGGTAATAGATCACATCCAGATCCTGAAGGTGGCTTGAGGCTTGCTGACTTTTCTCAAAGTACCTTACTCATGGTAATGCTGGAGTATTAACGCTTTGTACAAATGGAATGAATTCACCATAATGAGTAATTCTGTAGTTCACATGTGTTCAGGGTACAACGACATAAGGAGCTTAGCCAGGCTAAAACAACAAAAGACACTATTTCCCAAGTAAAATTAACACTATCTTCCAGCTGTTGAACTATAGAGGTGTTAAAAAACTGATTGCAAGGTATTTTAGGTACTGAGGAAAATGTATATGGGGGGTTGTTTTTCTTAAATACCATACTGCTCCCATAGTTGGATTATGAATTCAGTCATTCTAAAGCCAAACCCCCCCCCCCAAAAAAAAAAAACTGAAAAATGAACACTGCAGGCAATTAAAAATTACTGAAAAAGGGAGTTGAAACAAGGACAAGCACAATACATGTACAAACACTGAGATCTGAGAAGTAACACTGACTTCAGAGTCAGTTTCAAATAATAAAAAGTTAGGGCATTGACAGTGATTAAGTAAATATTCCATCTGCACTTTCCAAGAATATTAAAATGCTGTAGGTTAAAATTATCTTGTGTAAACAGTATCTTACAATAATATGTAAACAACTACGTGACAACCAGTTGCCGATTAAGTCAGTATTACTTTCCAGTACCTTTTCATTCTGCATTATAGTTGTTCCCAGTTGTGTCCATGATGTCAGTAAATGATTGTATTTCTCATCCAACTTTGTTAGATGAGTCCTGGACCACAAACCATGTCATTCCACAGTGCAATTCTGAGAATTCAGCCCCAGATATTGCACTGCTGGAGACCAATGAAGTGAACTTTTAAATCTTATGATGAAAGTCGTACTGGACTGTTAAATATTGCAGATTTCAGACAAGTAAGTTGCATTTAGTAGGTAATAGTCAAAAAATTACAGTAGTTTAATCTGAGCTTCCTGACTGAAATTTTTCTGAAGAACAGTCCTGAACTAGGATATATAAACTCATCCTAGCTTCTCCGTGACCTTAGCTCTGACCTTTGCTCATGATAATCATTCTCCACATGATTATACTTTCTGGAGGTCTGGGATCTTGTTGGGATCTTGTTGGGATCCTGCTATAACAGCATAGATAAAACAGAGAAAATCTTAGTCCCTATACAACCTTTAAATACATAGTTTCTACAAATGCACGGGAAGGGAATTGAAGTGTTGGCTGCATTGAATGAGTTCCCTATGGTAGGTCTCCCTGTAGTCACTGCTACAGCCGCAGGATCCTGTTGCCCTTCAACTGGTGTGTTCCCTTCTGAATGTGGAATGGGCCCAAGTACTCCCCATCTGAGAGTCCCTTGTACTGGTTTCTCTGTTTGCTTTTCTGTGTGCAGCATAATTTTGTACCAGGTGAGGGATCCATATCCTCTACAAATATTTTGGTACCTTGTATCCCCTCAAACAGCAAATATACACCTGTGTATTCTAGATATATTGAGTCTGGAGTCAGGAGTTGCTTCTTCATGTAGATCCACAGGGAGTTTAATTTTTGCTTAGCTTAATCTTTAAGCTTAATTTTTAATTAATTTAAAAATATTTGACATTGTTTTTACTAGGAATAATAATCACAATCTGTTCTAGAGGCATTCTGAATATTTGCTACTCAATTGCAAGAAAATAATACAGCGGGTCTCTAAACCCATTTAATGCTGCATGCTTTGGGACACCCCTTTCTATCACTACTGCTTTAAAGAACTGATAAACTGGTGGATGGGATGCTCAATCACAGTAGGCACATGCAAAAAGCAGTCATGGGGTGTGCTTCTGAAGCTCCCTTTTCCCTGGAGCTGCAGGAAGCCAGCTTGCTGCCTAGCATTGCTAAGAACCAGTCTAAAACCCTTTAGATTGTACCAGTAACAGAATGGCTCTTTTAAACCTTTACTTATCTAGTATTGTTGGGAACATGATATCTTCTGGCACTGCCACATAGCTGAAACCTAATCCCTGCTGCCCCTGCATGAAGGCTGGGGGACAAGAAGTATCAGTGTGGCTGTATCATCTTTGTGCCTGAGGCTCCCTGGCTGTCATTGCAGCTTTCTGCCTTGCCTAGGTACTGCCTCAGCAGACAAAACTTAGGGGAGAAGGAGTGAAGGTCAGGCCCGTTACATTTGATTTTAATTTGTCATACTCCTCTAGGACACGTGATGATTATCTTTCCTAGTTAAAGCTATGTCAACAGCTTTCAAATCAAGCTTCCCTAACATGACCTAAGCTAAGCAAAAATAAATAAGAAATTGAATAAAATCTAACGCCTCATGGATTTAGATCAAAAAGCCATCCCCAGTTCCAGAATACTACTGCAAAAGTGTTAATCGGCCATTTGACAAGATAGAAAGTGATCTGTGGAGGTATGGATCCCTTCATCTCCTAGGTAACTTAATTTACTGAAACGGGGAAATTAGCTCTCTACTAACTTCAGTAATGCTGCTGTTTATGGCTGTACTATTTGCACAGGGCCATTAGTGATTTCAGATGCTGAGTTGTTAGGGGGGAAAGATGTAGAATAATCTGAGTTTTCCAGAAAACTAATGATAACTGGCATGGACCACAAAGATTAATGATGTTACTGGTCAATTGCAGGGCTCAAATTCCCAAGTGCATCTGAAACCAGAAGGGATCCTCAGAAATCAGTCAATTATTTTCTTTCATGTTGGGGCATTATGAACATATAAACTGCTGAAGTACTGAAAAAGGCACTTTGTGAAATTTTTAGCATTAGGTGAACCAGATGCATCCTGTTCAAATTGTTCAGAAGGTATGCCTATAGGCCAAGCATTTGTCCTGTGAAAATTAAAAGCACTGAGTACAGCATGAGAATTATTACGTACTTTGGGATTTGCACAGTTTGAGTGACTGCATTACTCCTTCTGTTTGTCTGGATGTAAAGACTACAGATCATCCAAGAAGGATAGAAAGGAAGATACTCCATTTCTTCATCCCATCTCCTGATAGTACTGAAAGCCTTCTAAACATGCACTTCTTGTAAATCAGTTTCTACACACATTGGTGCTACCCATTTCCCAAATCTCCCCCTAAGGCAAGTGCTATTTGGGATAGTAGACAAAACCCCATGTGTATGCAGTTTTTCAGAAACACATTCTAGGGAGTCATTAGTGACATGGGAAGAACAGGAGATAATAAAGAGGATTTGATTTTCTAATATTCTCAGAAACTTAAGATAAAGTGAAGCTAAATCATAAAGTTATTTTTTAAAGAAATTTTAACAAGATTAACTAATGTTTTTACTTCATCATCATCCAAAGTGCTGGAATAAATTTTAAAGTTTTTTCTGTCTTTTGTAGGTTCTTCATGAGTACAAAATCAACCTAAGTGAAGAGGAGTTATTTAGTATTTTGGAATATTATGATAAAGCTCTCTCTTCAAAAATATCTTATGAAGATTTTCTCCGGGCATTCTTACAGTAGGATTTGGTCAAGCACAAGAAACTGTAGATACAGATAGTGAAGGATTTATAATTTCAAATTTCAAACTAATAAATTAAGTATAGTTGTTTGGGTTTTTTTTTGTTTGTTTGTTTTTGTACCTATTCATTAGAAAGCTCAAAATACTTTAAAATTCTGACAGAGTGATCCTGTGTTGTGGATTAAATCTACATAGTGAGGGAATTAATTCTGCATAATCCATTTATCAAAAAAAGAAAGAGGCAACAATTAACATTGTCAAAATAATACCTCCTAAAGACATCTCCAAAAGTGACTCATTTAAGAAAATTCTTTATTTTTAATTTTACACATTTTTATTAATGACATACTCTAATTTCAGTAAAAAGGTTTACAAGGCATCCTATTCAATTTCCTCAATTGTTATTTTCCAAACATATTACTTTTAATACATTAGCCTTCATTATTCAGAAAGTCATCCCATTTTTCAGTGCATCTTTTCCCTTTACTTACAGTGACGTATTTGTATTGTCAATATGGAATGGCTATGAAATCTGAGATGACGCCAGCGGTGTGACAACACCACACCTTTCTGTTTTAAAAACTGTTCTTCTACATCCTTCAGCAGTTTAGGAAGGAAGCTACTTTACCAATGAGCACTGGCTTCTTAACAGCAGACAGATTCCCAGTGTTAGCCATGAGGTTAATTTTTTTAAGGATTATATATATATAAAAATTAAATAGTAAACTGCAAGTAAGCCCTCTGGTTAGATTTCCCAGTTCTATAAAGTTCTGTTTGTGTATCTTGTCAGATACTTAGATCTTGGGAAGGAAATTGAAAGATAATTGTTTTGTCTGTGGAACTTCTGTGATAATTAAAGGATGTATGATCATCTGAGCTTGCTTACTGGGATTATATCAACAACTAAATGCTTACCTGCTCTGAAGAATTGTTAGATAAATATGTCACTGTGGGGTTCCTGAATTAGTTTTCACTGGTACACCGAAGAGTTCTGTCCTCATCACCTGTACGTATTTTGTATCTTTCCTAAGTAACATGTAAAAATAAGTTTAAAAAATAATAATAATAATAATACAAAAGAGAGCAAGTCGTGCGTGTGATACACACATGAATATATAGAAGGAAGTCTTTGGAATGAGAGTAGAGAGAGGAACATAATCCTGATTATCTTATTTCTAGTGAATATGTGAACCATTGCCACGAATCTGAAAGATTCCCAGTGTAGACCAATTTAATGCTTCTTTTTCTGTGGAAATGTTTCATCATATTTGGAGCTTTTCAGGAGATTTGAAGAAAATTTTGTTTAAAAAGCACTTGGGGATGTTTCAAATTGGACCTGGAGATGTGGAGTGTAGATGTTCTATATAGTTTCTCATATAGATTCTAGGATTTCTGTAATTTCTACTTTACTATAAAATAAATACATTTGGAATTGGATGTATTTGAAATAGTAACAAAAAGAACATTTGCTTTTTCAAAAATATTTTTCCATCAATTTTTCCAAAATTGATGGCTATCTGTAAATCTCTGAAATTGATGCGTAGATACTGGATTAGCAGAGGGGACTGTGACTAGTTATTTAAGGATGTTCTCCCAATACAAAAATTCCTACTTCCATTACTAGAAAACAGTGCATTTTAAGAATACAAACACCTGTGTCAGCAAGTGACTGAAAGGGGCTGGTCTTGGTGCAGTTGCTGGAACCAGTAGGCACCTGTAGCATGAGTTAGGTATTCGTACTGGGCATCTCTGGAAGGTCCTGTGTTGGCATCAGCCAGCTGTATAGGGAAGTCCCCAGTGTTCAAGGGCATCTCAGGCCGCAGCAGGTAATCATGTTTCAGCAACTGTGCTGAACCCAAAAGGGGTTCAGCTTAGCACCACTGAAGAACCAGTTAGTCTATTTTTTTTAAATTTTATTCTTGTACCTTCTGAGAATCTGCAAACTGCTCTCTTCCTTAATGGCAACTTCTTCCCCTGACCCTTATCAGGTGCAACATGCCTGATTTAATTTCTGTTATTATTTCATACAGTTTATGCACAGAATTAATTATTCATACTCATCAAAGAATTAATTGCTATTTGGAACACCTAAAATTGTAACACAAATACTACAATAATTATTTTTAAATAGTGGGTTTCACTGAACAGATCTAACCACTGTGAAAAAAATAAATAAATGATTATTGAGTGGTTGTGTTTGTGTGTGTGTGTGGTTTTTGGTGTTTTTTTTTTTTTTTTTTTTTTTTTTAAATACTCCCATGAAGCCAGGGATAGAAGAATGGGGGCTTGCTTAATCGCATTAATGATTTCTAAATAAAACAATCGTACTTATTAAAGCCAGGAATGGAAGAATGAGGGCTTGCTTAATCGCATTAAAATAGTTTTTGCTGAGTGTCTTTGCTTACTACTGTGCAAATTAACCGAAACAAGGAGTCTCGGGGCCCCTCACAAAGGATGTTTCCTGACAAAAATGGGGAACCTGTCTCAAAAACCAGCTGAGACCGACCTTGTGGTTTGGACAGGAGCCAAGGAGCAGCTGAGTCTGTACAAAGGCACGGGGTCAACTAGTGGTGATGAAGAAGAGTTATCAACCTTCATCCCCACAACCCCCCCGACGACCACCACCAGAAGGCACTGCGCAAGTGCAGACAGAAGGAGTTTATGGAAATGACTTCTTGGAGCTAATTTTAATACAAAGCGGGGATAGGTTATGCATATGTATAGGCATATTGGGAAACTTCATGCATATGTAACTCTTTACTGCATGTAACCAAAGCAAGTTGCCACGTTAGGGCGCACATGACTTTGGGAGCTATCCTGCATACGCCCGGCACCGAAATAAACCACACACCTACTTTATAACTCATTTGCTTTGAGTTGTAGAGTTCTTCCACGAATCACCCACACCTCCTGTTTGATAATTGGGTCCAATTTTGTACCAAATATAATAAGGCATCCATCCCCACACTGCTTTCTGGTATGGAGCAGCATTGCAAAAGGATGCAGGCGTTGTGTCCCTTGCTCCACCATCTTCAAGATACCTGCCATCTTCAGGAGACATGCAGTGGCAAGGGCCATCCCTGGCTTTCTTGACTCATCGTGCCAGAGGATTTTTCATAAGTTCCACTGGCAGGAGTACCAAACCCAACAACTCCAAGGGGATTTAAGAACAATCTTTTCGCTGTACAAACAAATCAAATCATGCTGGTTTTTTTAGTGAGCTCCTAAAGGCAGGGATGGCACTTGCCAACTGTTTATCCAGCCTCAAAAAAGAAAAAGAAAAAAAAAAATCAACTGCCAGTGTTTCGAAATAACCAAGGTAATTTTTCTTATTAAAATCACGAACTGCTGGGTGGATCAACTTTGTAATGGAAGAGAGCTTTTTTTGCAGCCATTCCGCACAAAAATGGTCAGCCATCCAGCAGCGGCAGGCTGGCAGACATCCCATTTGTTTCCACTAAGAGGTAGATAATGTCAGTGGAATTGAGCATAATCCCTCAATAACGGTCTCCCGCTGCTACACATAATCACCAAGACGGTTATGAAAATAAAAACATCAATGCAAAGAGAGGAAATGTCATTGCTGAGCAGAGGACACCAATCCCTGCTTTCTGCCGCCCCAGGAGCAGCCACATGGGGTAGGGGATAGCAGGCAGGGGGACAGCAGCCTGACTGCCTTCCTCTCGCAAGGTGTGGAGCAGCATCTGATCCTTGGGAAGGGCTGAAGCACAGAAGATGAGGATCCCCGGGGGTAGTTCGGCTGATCACCATAACCTGCTCGCCCCTACCAGCCTCTCTGCCCCACCTCAGAGCTTGCTGCTCTGTCCCCAAAATGGCACAGTGACTGCCTGGTTGTCTCCTCAGCGCTAGAGGCAAGGGGGTTGCTGAGAGATCAGGTCCTTTGGTAGTGTTTTAACAGCACTTCAAGTTTCGTTTTCTTCACTCCAGCACAAAAGGAACAAAGCAAAGGCGACTGAAGTCACTGCTGCATCTGCCACCACCGAGGAGCCTTGTGTCCCTGCCAGAGCTCCCATGACTGCTCAGACAACCCACTCACAGGCAAGAAACCACCACGGCGAGAGGTGCAGTGGTGGAGGCCTCCCATCAGCCTCACGGCTGGCACCACCCTGCCTGAGCCCATACAACAAGAGACCTCACACCAGCCAAACACTCTGGCATTTCCAGACAATTAAAATGCAAACAAAAAGTGAATTTTGTGTCTAATTAGACTATGAAAGGGGAGGCAGGTAGTATTGTTCACAGCATTTTTTTCCGCCCCCACCTTTCCTCTTGTATTTTTCTTGTTCCAAAGCCCTTGCAAACGCAGCTGCTCAGCAGCAATGCGTGCTGCTCATTAGCACGTTCCCAAGCCCCCCTGAGCTCAGTGGCCCCCTCAGCCCCCTGCCCCAAAGCCCACTGGCTGCCCCTGCTAAGCAGCCAGCCCGGCCTGCAGGCAGCAGCTGGTCAGGGTAGCCCTTTCTGAGCAGGGCAGGGCTGCGAGGCACAAGAGATGTCTAAGAAGCTCAAGCAAGTAGGAAAAGGCAACTGAGAGATGGAAAGCAGTTAGAGGAGGGAAGAGGTTCATAGGTTCTATAGCAGCTATTTCTGTGCTAGGGTTTGGCATGGAGCCTGCAAGACCAGAAATAGAGCCTGTCCCTTCTCTAAGTAGGGAAGGGGAAAGGGAAGGCTGAGGCTAGTCAAAGGGACAGAAGACAAGAAAGGGAAGAATACGTGGCCCCTCTTCTACATCAGCAAATGGCATACAGCCTGCAAGGCTAGAAATAGAGCATGCCTTAGGTAAAATAAAATTAAAAAAAAAAATCATTTCATTTTTTTCATTTGTTTGATTAAGGCCTTACTGAGTGAAGTGCCTATATCTCTGTGCAATTACTGTTTTTGTCTGGATGATATACAGCAGGTCATGAGCAGTAAGGGATGCTCCAAACATGGCAAAATGAAAACCAGATTAAAAAAATCCATTTTCCAAAAAATAATTGTCTTCTGTTTTTGAATTTTTCTATACTAAAAGCTGTCATGCAATGGAAAGAGCATTATTACACTGCAAAAAGAGACATAAAAATAATTTTGTATTATATCAATACTTAAAATATGCAAATATGATATCGTCACAGCGCCCCAAAATTATGTTTGGCATGAATTCTTAGCAACAATACAAATATCACCATCTTCAAATAAGCAGGTATAATATGCTGCTCAAATAACTGTAAAAACAACCCCATCATCTGGGAGCATCCAGATTTCATCTTTGATGTAGGTAGGTTTTAAGTAGGGAAGGGAAGAACGTCATCTTAACCATCAGATTGTACTGGGATGAGCCTTAGTGGAGGAACATGGAGGAATATTTAAATGGACAGCAGACCTACCAGGATACATAAGTCAGAGTCATTATAAAAACACATTTCTGGGCCTGCCCATTAAAGGCTGACGGCTCATCTTGGGGGAGGTGACATCTAAGTGCACAGAGGTGCTCCTGGGCTGCTTGTTCTGGGGGGTTCAGGTGCAGCTCAGCCAAAGGAGAGTGGGCTCTGCAAGGCTCTGCAGGATCCCCACGTTTACAGGCACTGTGTGGGGCTGCAGGGATTCAGTACTGCACCGCAGCCACCTCTTTCCTCCTGCCCTGCTGAGCTGGGGAAGTTGAAAGTCGCAGAAGAGCTTAAACTGTATTTGTTATGTCATGCTCCAGATTTTTTTTTTTTTAAAGAAACATCTATAGGGCTTGGTGCTGCACAACCCTCCTGCATCATAGGGTAAACACGGTCTCCCACTGGTGTAGACACTGAGACATCACAGCAGTATAGGGAAACTCTGTTTCTCACTGGAAACTGTTTGCCATATTCACCTGGGCTTTGGTTTTGCAGCTGTCGTGCTCAAGCAGGGCATCTGTGAGTTCAGGCTCAGATCTGCATGTAAAGGGAATGAGGATCTTCTTGGGTGGTGGGAAATAGTGATTGCCATCTTAGAAACACCATATGTGAGAAGTTTTAAAAGCAAGAAACCAGCCTTTCTATTTCTTTTCACCACTAGAGGAGTGACTATCAACAGGATTTCCAGCAATAAATGGCAGCAGTGCTCCTTCTGACATACACCAAAACCAGGAGTCATTTCTTGCCACTGCACTTGCCAACCTCTGTCTTCAGATGACTCCTCCTGGTTAATGTTACGCCTTAGTAATTTGAGTTGATATTTAAAAATTCTGTGATATGTGCCATCAGCTTGTTGCTAGCCCATAATTTTTGTTCTGCTTTGAACTAGTATTCCCAGTGTTGTCCCTGATGAGCCCCACAGCTTCTGGTGGCTCCTCCAGTCTTGTGTAGATGTTGCCCCATTGGCTCTGAGGTGACGTTCAGTCAGAAACTTCACAACCAGCCCCGTGGCCACAGGATTATACTCAGGCTGCAGTCCAGTGTGCTTGAGCCTTACTTTAGCTACTGTCTGTCCTTATCCCTGAATATAGATTTGCTGTGATTAAAAACGGGGGGGGGGGGGGGGGGGGGGGGGGGGGGGGGGGGGTCACCCTTTTGGACCCGCTTTCAGTGTAAGTACATTTATGGGGCTTAATTCTCATCTCATTAAATCAAAAAAGCACTGTGACTACCCTGATTTCAGTGGATTTATTCCAGCATATTAGATCAGCATCAGACCTAGGTGCCTTCTTTTCTTTTCTTTCTGCAATGAGTTTTCACAAAAAGTAGCAGCTATTTCTGCTCACTCCAGAGCAAGACTGGAAGTCTGGTTTTGCCTGAGGAAGAATGCATCCTTCTCCACACACTATGCAGAATTCCTATCTCGTGCGTTAGAATAGATGTTGAAACACTTCTAATTAACATTTTTAATTTGCATTTTAATTGCCTGCCAGAGTGTGAAATGACATGTCTGGGTAAAGGAGCATTTTTCTTAGTGCCGCTGGTTTGCAGAGCCCCAGCAAGGCAGCAGGAGTGGAAGCACCCTGGCCAGTGGTCATTTTGCAGATTTCTCCGTAATTAATCCAGGGCCTGATCCAAAGCCCAATAAATTAAGCCAAAAGAGTCCAAATGGATGTTTGTTTGTTTGTTTTTAATGAATGGGAATTCCGTAATTAATTTTTGTTTGAAGATATACATCAGATCTTGATTTTAAAATTGCCAGTTGCAAAGAATCAGCACAATCATTTGAAGGTTGTTTTGGTGAATAATTACAATCTTCATAAAGAAAACACTACATACATATATATGAATATACACATATATGTATTTTAAAAATGAAGCAGTCACTGGGATGCCCAGGCCACACCTAAGTCCTTTTTGAGAGCTCTTCTCCCCACAGGAAGGCCACTATCGCCCATAATCCTTTGTTTAGAGATACAGCTTCCTATGTGGCGACAATGAAAGGTAGACTTCTTTGCTACACCTTACTTTCTAAAAAAAATCTAGATTGCAGTGTACCTGTGACCCATTCTGTTCAGTATTTCCTGTGGTCCAACACAGGGTTCTTCTGTAAACCATTTCAGTATCACCTTTGCTTTTGGGGGGGAGAAAGATTTCTCAGTCACGATCTAGCAGTCAAATCATGTCAGGACAGGAACCACTGCCTGGCGGACCCTATGAAGCAGATAGCCTTCTAAAGATGATTCCTCATTTAATTACATTGGCTAGGTGGTTTTTAATTCATTTAACATGTGCCATGTCAAAAATATATTGTTCCAGTTTCCTACTCAAAATGCTAGGCAGTGGTGCCAAGTCATGTGCCTTACAGATGTCTATTACCTTAACACTATTTCATTTATTATCCGAAGTTGTAATCTCATAAAAAGATATCAAATTAGTTTGAGAAGATCCATCCTACTTAAACCCACCTTGATTAGCATTTAATTTTATTATCCCTTTTTAATACTTTATTACTCAAGCCTTTGCAATCAATCCCATCACTGTTTCTTTCTGATGATCAAAGTCAGGCTAATGCTGTCTCACTTTGGCTTTCCTCTTTCCCTTTTTAAAATATTGGCACAATTTCAGCTTTCCCCAGGTTGCTGAGACTTCTCTCATGTCCCAACTTGTCTGAAAATTCATTATTAACAGCTTAAAAATCTCCTCAGATGGCTTCTCAGATAATCTCAGATACAGTGTTCCGGTTTCAAAAAACTTGGTAAATGCTGTTTAACACATCATTTAAGGACTACTGGGCTGAAAAGTACTTGATCACCAGCACTGTGTAATGCCCCAGTACCACACAGCCATTCTGTCTGTACACAACAAAAATATTCATCTAAAAATCCCTCCTTTTTAGTACAGCTGTCAGTGACTCTCCCACTGCCATTAGCTTTTGTATATTTGAGTCATTACCATCGCAAGCCATTGATACTTCCTGTGTACTTTTGCTTTCCTCACTGCTTTTTAGCACACATTTCTCCCTTCATCAGTTTATTATAATTTTTTCCCAGTCTATTTTTATTTACCTTCAAAACCAGGGTGTTTTTCTGGTTGGTTGATTGGTTTTGAAACCAATTTGTCTCTTTCTGGATTCCTGGGCTTCTCTTTGGCAAACTTTCTTAAACAGTTTGCAAATACCATCTATGTTTTCCTGTTTAAATGTTTTTTCTCCCAACCAATGTGTTGGCTTTGCAATTACCGTTTTTGAAACACGAGGATTTTTATCTGATTTGTTCTCTCTCCTTATTTAAGGTTACAGCAGTGGATGTGGTAAAGGTCATGGTTGCCAATACTTCAAGCTGCTTCAGCATTCTCCAGTGAACCAGATCTCCTTGCCCATCAAGAGGAGACGTGATGTAGCAGTTGCTCCTGCTTGAAGTAGCCTCTTTGTCAGAAAATTGTCATCTAGGGATTTTAGAAAATCTGTCAGATCTGTCTCCCACTTACACTGTTTAGAATGAACTGCATCACAACGATGAGCACAGGGTATTTAAGTAGTGGTCATCCTCCAGCTGAAGTGGGCTGTAACGGTAGCCAGCACATATCACCTGGAGGGACACCACGAGTATTATTTCTTAGGTTCAGTGGATGAATAAATATTCCATTTGACTGACTTCGAAGTTGCCAGTTACCATTTTGTACTGTGAGCCAGCTTTATTCCTGTCTTGCAGAGTTGATCTTTTCTGAGGAGATTACAAACAACTTAATCAACATTCCTGTCATGTGTCATCCTATTAGACTTCATTAATATCAGCTAGTTCAAATGTGTGTTTCTAAACAAGTGATTTCTATTCCTTGCATTTATTACCTGGGTTTCTAATCTTGATGTATAATCAATTTATGAATTTCTGCACTGTATAGTCTTTGTATCTGTTTTGTGTTGACAACACAAAGATGTCGCATGGGCTGAGGATTTGTTGGTCACTTCTTTTCACAAATTTCTGTTCATTGAAATCTCTCCTTACAGCTCCAGACAGCCTGGTCTTCCACAGAAGAAGAAGCTGGAATTTTAGCTCAACACTGCACAATTATCGAACACAACAACTGCTAATAACACAAGTGCGGGGACAACCAGACAACAATGTTCTTTAAAAGACGCTATCCATTTTAGCTCAGAAATAGAAATGAAGCCAATAGGGAGCACAAAACATCACAGTGGCTTCTGAGAGCACCATTCAAGTCATTTGCTTTCACACATTTTGTTGTTTACCATCTCTGAGCTTTGATCTCTTTTTATTGTTTCTAGTAGATAATACCAGCTTCAAAGTTTGGAGGAACTTTTCTCCATCTGCTGCTGTTGTCCTTTTTTCTTTTGTTCTTTTAGCAAGTGTTGATTTCTTGCAAGTTGAAAGGCTCTGCTTTAACAAAGCAGGCAGAGGATGCAGGATCGCAGGGTGCTTAACACTTAGTTCTGGCAGGACCCTTCCTGTCCAGTGAGGCCAGCTTCACCCTTTGCCCCTCTGGTCTACTTGGCCTGGGGGGTTTGGCTGAGATGCTACGCTTTAGATTAAAATCTGTACCCTAAAAGTTATGATGTCTTTATTTTAAGGGACAGTAAGTACTCACTAGCAGATGATTGGAAGTAATTAACAAACACTCTACTTCTAGCTCAGAAGAGAGCACAGTATTTTCAAGTTTAGGGCAGTGTTAGTGAGCACTTCCTCGTTACAGCTGTAATGCAACAAGTTCAAACAGTGTTGTGTCATGCAACACACTGATGCAACTCTAAAGGCAGTTGATGAAGTGTCTTCATCATAGTTTGTTGAGTATGTTGTGTGTATTTTCATGATTTATTGCTTCCTTGACTTTCTTAGGTGTTGGGAGAAACATTGAATCAATTCAAGTGTTCTCAGAGCAGGGACTGCTAATTGTGTGAGCTCTGTTTACCGCTCGAGAGCTCCAGCTTTGACAAGTCTCTTGACCGTATGTTAATATATATGATTAATTATTGTTATGGTATCCATAGAAACAAACAGGATAGGTAACACTTCAGAGCTATTATTTATTTCTGAACAAGCAATAAACATAATTATGTACCCACTGCTTTACAAGGATAACAGGTGGGGAAAAAAGGTGCTGTTGGAGGTGCATGGGGAAAAAAGTGCTCCCCAACACAAAATCCCAAGGGCACTGGTGAAAAGGAGGGGCAGCAGAGGTGCTGCTCCTCCTGGCATCTGGATGAGCATGGACATCATGGTTGGAGCACCTTGGGCAAGCTGGAAGATCATCCAAGTGCTAGACGTTTGCTACATTTCACAAACAGACGGGATACATGAGATATCCATGTTCTTCATCTTGGCCAAGCTTGAGGAGACCTCCCGGTGTCATCCCCAGCAGGAGGACCTGTCTCCCTTGTCCCATGCTGCTCTGGGCTTGTTGCAGGTCCTGCCTGGAGCTGGAGCAGATGACAAGGGTGGTGGAGTTTGTCTGTGGGCTCAAAGGCAAGACCAGATATCCATGTGATAAGACCAACATGTGCTCATCCTCACAGGCCTCACCACATGTGCCATAACCCTGTCAGATAGTTGCTAACTTTGAGAGCGAGCCCATGGCATAAAAGGTGGTGATTCGGCCACTGTCACAACACGTCGCAGGGGGTCTATGCCCTATCCTTCCATGAGCTGCTACCTCTCAGGGCAATGACATCAGCCTGCCCATTTCACAGAGGAGTTGCCTGCAGCAATGCAGCACAAAGCCATCCCATTCTTTCCATAAATGAAGCCTGATGTAAATCCTGACATTTCAAATGCACAAAATGAAGAAATACAATAGTATTTAAAAAATTATGCTCAATGCCTCTGCTGTCATTAAAATAAATACGTATTCCTTCAAGAAATCCAAACATGCATGGCCCTCAGCTTGCAGCCTACAGGAGCACGCAGGACCCTCCTCTTCCAGGCCACATCCCTGGGGTAAACCAGTCATCCCCCCAGCTGATTTCTGCTTCTTTGCATGTATGGATGCACACCGGCCCCTGAGCAGACCAAAAATGTATCTGAGGTGGGGGCACCCAGGTCAGGGGGCTGTTCGGGGAGCCCCGCTGTGAGCGGGACACAGCAGTGGGAACAGACAGAGTGGCTGTGGGACGCAGAAGAGTCGGTGACAAAAGGAAGGTGATTGGCAGCCACAGAAGGGGCATGGGTGAGGGACCAGCCACAAAACAGCACAAAGCAGGATGAGACATGGTCAGATGTTGCGCAGCTGTCAGTGCCGGGGTTAGGTGTCCCCTCCGGCACAGCCTGAGGAGATGAGGACTGCAGAGGGCACTGCCAAAGCCAGGGCAAGCAGGGGAAAGGCCACAAAGCGATTCCTACATAGACACAAAGGGAGGGATTCCCATGTGGGTACATGATTGGCTGGGCACCCTGGGAAGAAGGGCTGATGCTTGTAGAAACCAGGGGAGCCTGGATCGGTTGTCACCTCTTGAAGGAAAACCCCAGCTGAAGCCATAGGCAGCTCACCACAGTCCTCCAGTGGGGTTGCAAATATCTATTATTAACAAGAAACCCCAAACAAATGAAGAACAGCATTGGATCAGGAGAGAATGTAGCTAGAACTGTATCCCAAAGCTCTGGTACGCAGGGACAAGAGGTCCTCTGGAGTCACTGGCTCTTCTTAACTCCCTGAGGACACATCAGCAAGAGGGGAGGAGCCTTTCTGGGATGGGAAAGTAAAAGGCTTAGCAATGGAGTCTAGCTAGAATTTAAATTATTTTAATTTCTAGATGACGTGAGTAAAAAGCAACATAATGGCAGTAAACAGAATAACAAATGGCACAAAGAAAGTACATATAAGCACTCCTACTTACACTTTTCACATAAAAAGAGAACAAAGGGAAAGTCAATAAAGCTGAATGGCAGCACTCTTACAGGGATAAGCGAAATGCTGTTGTTCTACTGCATTGTGCATAATCACCTGGGGAACTCACTGTTCCAAAATATCTCTAAAAATCTCAGATGCAGAGAGAGTTTCCAGAAGGGAATGGGGATGTACCTGAAAGAACATTTGCAGTTATGTTTGCTATATGTGAGTTACATTAGCAGTGAGCAATAATACAGGTTTTTAAGAGAGAAACTCTCATACAAACAAGAATAAATGGAGGTGGGCAGAGATGCCCATGGGCAGATTATTCCAAAAACTGCCTTCTAAGGAATGGCTTGTTCCTCTTTCTTATGAAGCACCTAAGAGACTGGAGAAGACAAACTACCTCTCCCCATTCTCTCTAGCTCCCTGCTGCAGCAGTGCCAGAGACCCAGAGATGCCTCCTGCCCAGTTTGTGCCAATGCATTTCCCAGCTGAGCCAGGTGGGGCTTTTCACCTTCCCTCCTCACAGGTCACTTGCTGGCTCCCTGCAGCAACATCCTTGAAGGTTGGAGTAGTTTTCGGGGTCTCAGGCTTCAGGTGCTACCAAACTGCTTCATTTGACACCCTAAATCCAGCTTCCTAGGCTGGGGTGCATCTGCAGTGGGTGGGTGCTGCACAGGAAAAGGCAGCTGCTCAATGGGTGTTGAGTCCCAGTTTGCTCGTTCCTCGTAGCCAAGGAACGTTTCACATCCTCAGCCGTATGTGCCTGAGAGAGGTAAAAATAATCTCACCTTTTTTTCATTGGCATGCAGTGATAGCTCTCCTAGTCCATTCATCAGAATGAACTGAAATTAATCTTGGTAACAATTCTGCCTAGTAATGGGAAAGCACGTATTACTGATACGTATCAGCACACCTTTGGGAGTGATGCTACCTGGATAAATATCAGTGAAGGTCAACCATAGGGAGGTGGGGTGAGAAATGACTTGAAAGATCGTCCCTGAATTTAAATAGAGTCGACAACTGCAAAACTGCACTTGTGGAAACCTTCCATTTCATGGCCTCACTCACCTGAGTTAGATCAGATTGGAGGCAAAAAACCCAGGCCCTTGACAGTGCCCACAAAGCTAAAATAAAAATGTCACCTCATTTAACATCCCGTGAGGTTTGTGCTCGTACAGGTTCAACCCTGTGCACAATCTGTCTATCCCCCAGATAGAATCCTAGAATCATTAAGGTTGGAAAAGACCTCCAAGATCATCTGGTCCAACCATCCCCCTACCACCAATATCACCCACTAAACCTTATCCCTAAGCACCACATCCAGCCTTTCCTTGAACACACCCAGGGATAGTGACTCCACCACTTCCCTAGGCAACCCATTCCAGTGCCTGACTACTCTTTCTGAGAAGAATGTCTCCTCATTTCTAACCTAAACCTCCCCTGGCGTAACTTGAAGCTATTCCCTCTAGTCCTATCGCTAGTTACCTGTGAGAAGAGGCTGACCCCCAGCACCCCACACCTTCCTTTCAGGCAGCTGTAGAGCGCAATAAGGTCTCCCCTGAGCCTCCTCTTCTCCAGACTAAACAACCCCAGTTCCCTCAGCTGCTTCTCACAGGACTTGTGTTCCAGGCCCTTCACCAGCTTCATAGTCCTTCTCTGGATAAGGACAGCATCCCAGCTCTCAATTGTTTCACGCAGCTCTGCTGCAGTACTCACTCAGAAGCTTTTCCCTGCATCACAAAAACATCTGGCCAAACTTTTGTAGTTATAGCAAACAGCTGCTGGTTCCCCCTCTCAGCAGTCCCCTCCATCCAGTTTGCTCTGCAGCTTTTGAGGGAGATGACAAAGCCCCAGGCTGGTGGATGGTGCAGGACAAGGACCCATCACTTGTCAGTCACTTCCGCAATAAGCATTGCCATGCCACCTGCGGGACACCCCATCCCCTGTGCCAGCTGCCCACCCCCCACTAAACCACAGCCCTCGGTGATGACAGCTTTAATACCCCCACCTCAATACCCCAACTTTAATACCCCCAGGCTGGCTCCCACATCTGGAGAAGAGATTCTCCGTTACCGGGGCTGAATGTACGAGGTGGATATAAAGAGGCCTTATGTTGTTTCTTTTAAGACTTTATTTGTCTAACATGCTTGACCAAAAATTACAACAACAATCAAGTTATGCCAAAATGATTAAATAACCTTTAATCTTTCATACCTCGAGTACTTTAAATGATATTTTGAAGTAACAGCTGCTTTCATATCCTTTTCACATAAAAATACACTGTATTTTGAAGATACCTTAGGCAAAATTATTTTTAAGAGAATAGTTTATGGTCGACATAGAAATTTTGTCGAGGCTAATAAAAGGACCTCTTTTCCCCACTTTTAACATTTTAGTGTAAGTGCCATGAGTGAATGTAAACATTTCAGACTTTAACATACAGCCAATTTCCTGCCACATATGTTTCAAAACGCTTGAGTTGTGACTAGCTAAGACACTTTTATTCTAACTGCATGCTATTCTTCATCTTCCCAATGATGCTGGGAGTTCACATTAAACTAAAAATTTCAGTCCTTGCTGATTTAGGAGCTGATCTTGCAATTTCTACACCAATGGATTATACAAAAAGTAGACCCGGCTGAATTCATGATAGACTGTTCTTGTGCTGCAAACTATGCACATCCAAAACAGTTGCAGGATACCACTGGTTGTTTTTGTTTGCTTTTGTTTCAGGAAAAAAAAAAAAGCAAATTAGTCAAAAAGAAAATCCAAGTCACTCAACAGCTCCAAGAAGTGACAGATCTGTGGCTTGCCATGTTTTCTGGTGTCAGTGGGTCAGTACCTGGGTTCAAATTTCACAGCTTCCAGCATCAGTCAGAAGTGCAGCTGCACGTGGTAAGCCAGCAAAATGTGGTGTTTCTGCCTACTTTGCTTAGAGTTGAGGCTGCAAGCCTGGGGTTGCAGAACAGATATTTAAGACTGTGTATGTATATAATGTACATTCAGCTGCTACACAAAGGTCACATTTAATGACCATATATCAGGCAAAAAGTAACCCACACATCTAACCACCGTGTGTGCAGGTATGGGCTACCCACAGACCTGTGAACAACCCTGTATTGATGGTGCAATGATTTGCCTCATGTGTGGAAACAAAATCAATATACAGATGCAGTCAGCCCCAAATTCAGAATGCCCATATTCAGGTTACACCAGTTACATTATCTCCATCAAGGCAAAAAGGTTCCTCTTTGAGCATGGAGATGTTTGTTAGTTCAAGGCAGAAATGTGTTGTGGCACACATTTGAAGCACGTATTTTTGTGGGTTTTAGTCAATTCTTGAGCTTCTACCTCGGACTGGACTGAAATCCCAGCAGATTCAGCACCTCTGTTAACCTGCAGGAAAGCTGCAGGGGAACAACTAGTGTCAGCCATCCCCAGCAGCTCCCACATCTCCTGCTTTGCCTGGGTATGCCAACACCCAACACAATAGACGGATTTTAACTGGGTTAGTGGTTTTGTCTCGGGCCTCTCTCAGCAGCGTCTCTGAGCGGGCACATGGGAACGACAGGTTTTGTGAGGGGACTCTTGCTTTGTACCCATTGGCAAGTACTCGTCACTCATTGCACTTATGCTACTACATAAATGTCTGAAAATGAATGCCCAAACTCCACTTTGGGATGACACCCCCCTCTAAGTCCATACAGTTTCCCAAAGGACAAACTGATCACAATGACATTTAATCACAGCTGACGTGGGCCAAATTCAAACCAGCAATTGCATCATTGGCTGCATGTCCCAGTAACAATTTTAAACAGTCCCAGTGGGTTTTATTTAGAATATCACTACTGAACATCAGGTTGTTGTTTGGTTTTTGTTTTTTTGCTTTTGCTTTTTACATACAATCACATATTGCCTTAGCATATGAAAAACCACTTATATATATATATTTTTTTTTCCACAGGCGAGGCCAGGTTACAAATTCCTGAGTTTATACTGCACTTAACACAGTCTCCCTTCTTGAATTTTGAGCTGTTTACAGCATGCCGGCAATATGCACCATTTCCCTTACTATCTGTAATGCCAGATGTAGTAAAACTTCATTTCAGTAAAGTGAATTGGGGCCTCTGCTGCACTGGTTTTGAATAGATGCAAAGAATCAAGACCTGGAGGACCTGAAATAATAGCTTTCCTCCTGTGACTGGTCATTCATGTACTATCTTTTGTACTTGCCATGTTAACTAAGGGAAAACATCTTTACCATCACATTCCAGCTATCAAGAGCTCACTGGGAAACATCTGAAATGAGGAAATCCTAGTCTAAACACTTACGTTTAAACTTCAAACTTTCTTGAGGAAACACTCCCTTGAAAGACATTGTTCTTTTAGTAAGTCCAATATAATGTAAGGTATATACATAAGTCCCTACTTGAGATATATATATGCGTATGTATATATATGTGGAATGCATTTCACTGTGCTGTGTTCACAAATATTTTAATGACGATATGTCTTTAATCTGTTTCTGGCACCAAAATGCCTGTGTTTGTCTTCCGTTTCTGCCACTTGAATTTATCTGTGAAGAGATAGCAGGAAAAAAAAGAAGGTTTTTGCTTTGTTGAATAGTTCCTTATTGGGATTCTCAGCCAGCAATATAAAGTTGCTAATGTATTGGGCACAACATTAAATCCTTTATTATAATCATGTGTTCCTTGGAGTAGGTAAGTCAATAACTATAGGTGGATTTAGTGGCTGGTAATTCACAGTGCACACAGATGCATTCACATAGGTAGTAGTTCCATCAGCCATGACACCATAACCTATGAAGAAAGAAAAGCTCTGGTTACTACTATTATTCACTCTTTATTAATTGTTTTTTATTATTTACCTTCATCATCACCTTATCGTACAACAACGAGCGCCACATATATTACTTGGAATGCATTTAAAATTCTTCTTATTGCAAAATCTAAAGGTCTCCAGGATGAATACCATCTTTTTCCCACAGTAAAATAGTCTGCCATCTTTTAAATCACATAAAACCAAAACTGACCCCCACTGGCTAGTGGCTACAATCTCCGGCAGCCTGCTCCCCAAACCTCCTTAGAAACACTAATACTCTTCTTTGCAAAACTTTTTTCTTAAAACCTTCTCAGTTTTGGAAGAGATGGGAACAGAGAGCTTAGAAAATTTCCACACTAAAAAAATGTCTGTACGTCATTTAGATTTGTGGTCATCAATGCACCAGCGTTTGAGCTATTTTCCTTTTTCCACCTTTTTTTCTCTGTGCTATGTTGTACATCTTTTAAGAAACCAATGAAGAAAAAAGATGACATGACTAAGGGGACGGTGTGTGCATGTGCACCAGGTTGGGATTTGAAGGAACCACTTCTCATGTGTTTGAACTTGATGACCAATTTCAACCAAACTTGACGGAAAGACTCTAAAATGCCTGCCCAGGCAGAGAAAAAAGACTTTAGTCATGCATTCTCTGACAGACAAGGTGAATTCACATCCTAAGATACTGTAACATTTCCATGGGAGAAAACACCTCCTGAATGTCTCACCAGTGGGGGAAGTCAGTAACTACACCTCATGTGTGGCTAGGCACCCAAGCCAAACAATTCCAGAGCTAAATCTGCAGGAAATCAAACTTCCAGTTCTAATGTTTGTAGAAATACAGTGAAATGATGTTTGAAAAAGTGAAGAAAAAGCCCTTTAACTACCATGGTGTTATGAAAAATTAGACACACTCTCCACTGTCAAAATCTTTTCATGAATGAGTAGGAAAAAAAACATGAACTTGATTACACTAAAACTAAAAGCTTAATGTTGGACACTCGAAATAAATGCAAGTATTATGCTCAATATGAAGAAATGCATTCACAATCTGAAATGCATACACGATTTTGGAGAAATCACCTGGTGGAAAGCTTTTGTACAACAATTCAATCTTATTATTAATGTAGTTAACAGAGAAACATATACATTGCTACGCTGAGTTAAAGCTATTCATATCCTAGGTACCTAGGATCCCAGGTTTTCCAAGTGTAATTTCATGTCTTACAGAAGCATTGTTACTTGCAGAATTTACAAACAAGAAACCAGTAGCCAAATAGCTTTATTTTTCATTCCTTAAAATACCCTGAATAATGCAGGGCCTCTTGGACTCCCCATGGAAAAACCACACTATAGTTAGGAAGTAGGGAGGGAAGAGAACTCTGTCAGGTTCCTGTCACATACATTTCTTTAAATCATGTGCTGTTTGCCACAGAACAATTGTTCTGTGTAAAACACAAACTGCACCAAGGACAGCCGGCTTTGCTGCTGGGACTTTCTGTCTCCTCAGCTACACATTTGCAGAGAACAAAATCAGCTTGCTAATGCATTCTTTTTGCTGAAAGATTCATCATGCTACAGTTTTCACTCTTCCCCTACTGCCAAGCACTGGCTGAAATTGGCAGAGCAGTATTTTAGCTGGAATCCCAGCCATGCTGCTCGTCACCACCAAGGTTGATCAGCAGAAAGGCCATGTGTAGAGGTATTTTTTGGCAGATACAGAAGTGCAGAGGGAGAATAGGGAAGAAACATCTCTTCTAAGCATCTCGTCCTCATGGATGTCCAGTAAATGACTGCTGCACATGTAGCTATGCTCAGTCAGGGGAGGAACTCATCTGTACAAATCATGCATTCTCTCTACAAAGAGGAGCTTCATTTGCACAGCCTGTCTGCAATGGGAATTCTCCTCTGCAGAGATTTAGCATCCCACCGCAAAATAGGCTATGCAGCTCCCCATTTGTTTTCTCTAAATTACGATAGTTTACAAGAAGAGTACCTTGTTCCTGTGTTCTGATACCTTCGGTGCCGACTGTATTAATTCACATGATTTACCATTCCATGGAGGTGCCATTCTTTTCCCTTGGGAGCCAAAGTTGGGCTTGGCAGATGTGATTTTGTTTACCTGCCTGAAGCTTCATGGCTCACTAACTGTTTGCTTACATCCCCTGCAACTTACTTGGCCTATGATTTCTGATAAGACAATGAGTTTGAACTGTATTCACCAGCTCTCTTGTACAAATTCTCAAAGCCTGTTGTAACATGAAAATGTTAGGAAAAAGTACTGCCTATGCACTGTTTGTTTACTCTGTGCTTTTAACAGCACTTTGGACATTACCTGCACATTAATAAGTCACCACAGATGAGACACACAAAGAGGACTTCATCCTTACCCTCTAAAATAAAGATATGAATGTCTTCTCCATTGATTTTACAGCAGCACACCTCTAACCAATGTCACCCTTAACTTAGCAGTGTGAAAATGCCAAGCAGCAAGTCAGAGTGGGATTTTTTAGGAAGGGTAATGGTTCTTCATAGAAACAGAAGTATCTGAGTGCCAGCTACTCCATTTTTTCCATTTGTTCATTTCTACACTGCTGAGAACCCACAGATATCCTATATCAAAGTCTGGAGCAGTCCCAGAAGCAGAAAGCTGGCAGTTGTGGAGCACCTCTTCCTGCCAGTAAGTTAACATTGCCAAGAACTAAGCAGCTGATAATATATGCTTACGTGCTGATGGGTACATTTCTGCAGAGCCCAGTGTTTTCTCTTGGTGGGGGTGTGCTTGAAGTCTCGCTGCCATGGAATGCATACAGGAGAGACATCCCTGTAGCTGACTGTGTCTACCTTTCCCTTAACTTGGAGATGAACTCCTACAGTCCCTGACTTCAGTGGATCACGTTTGTCACCATTTACTGAATTATGTGAAGGGGACTCATTTTTTCCAGTTAAAACTCAAATAGTCAAGAGAACCACCTTGTTTTGTCTGGCTACAAAATGTTTCCCCTGCCAAAGCAAATAAATACATGGATAAGCATCTTGCACTTCTACGCATGTCAGAAGTGACATCCCTCTTGGTTTTAAATAGGCACTGACAAGGAGAGACAACCTTATTGTCCAATCTTAAAGATTAAGCCCCAGAAGCACCCCACAAATCACTCTAACCCATTAAAAAAAAAAAGAAAAAAACCACACAAAACAAACAAACAACAACAACAAGAAACTGAGACACAAAGAGCTTTCAGGAATTATCCTAAATCACAGAGATTCAGCAGAGGAAAATACAATCCATCAATTCTAATATTTAGCCCCTTTCTGCAACTACTGGACTTGTGTTATTTTAAAATTCACAGTAATCCTCACTGTGAAGGAAGCATCACCCTAATTTATAGATGTAGAAACTAAAAGAGAAGCTGAAATACAAATATTGAAAGGCAAGTATCAGCCAATTTCATCTGTATATATGCAGCTAAATAAGTATCTGGATTCCTGAAGTGCTTCAGTTCAAACATTCAATTTTAAAAATACTGGTTAAAGCAGACAGCTTCTGTGGTTGTGGTTTTTAAGTATATATACAGAAAGAAATGTTTTCTAACCTTCATGGATGTGTCCAAAAATATGAAGCCTTGGCTGTACCCGTCTCTGGACTGTGTTCAGCAGCTCAACACATCCTACCCGTTGCATTTTCTTAGGTACCCAGTCTAGAAAACCTTTGGAAAAGAAAGGAAAGCTTTAAAAGAAGACATGTTATCTGCAAAGCTGTAGTGCTGTAATATTCAAAAATATTTCTGAGATTTAATGTCGCATAACTTCTCATAAGCAGTCATAGAAGAACAGGCATGGAAAAAAATGGTGTTTGCCTTGGTAAGTAGAAGAGGAAACAAGGAAAAATAATTGAAGAAAAACTTAAAAGCCCATCTGAAGAAACAGAACTATGGTAACTCTTGCCAATAATTTTTCAAGTGAAAAAATCACTGCATTTTAAGCATTTTTGCACTACTGTTAGCAGGAAAAATCAATGCTTTATTCATTCTTCTTCCTTTAAGAGACGGAGGATTAAAGAGCAGTATGTCCAAAGCAAGTCTCTGAAGTTAAGCATCTAATTCAACACTTAGCTGTTTAAATCTAGCCCTGGGATGTAGTTATTAAAACCAAACACTTTAACTGATGTAATGGAATTGGTGTGGCTAATGACAAAACTGTATTTTTACCACATCGAATCTTACATTAGTGGAACTGAGGTGAGGAACCCAGAGCGTATCTAAAAACAGTATCCTCGAGTAGAACTGGCTTAAGGGCTTCAAACAGCCAGAGAAACTCAGCCCTTCTGCAGTAGATACGCTTTAAGTGCTATATTTACTAACATAGATCCCTAGAAAAATGCACTTTTTATGAATATAGACAGAAATGCACACCAACTTCCTTCCAAGTCCAAAAACATGCAGCAGGGGGATGCTTACTGCCAACTGAAGTGTGGCGTTTTCTTCACAGTAGTATAAGAAGGATGTTGTTGTATTAGATGCTTTGGATTAACCAATCTTGTTTCCTTTCTATTGTTCTGCCATTTTCATCAGGCTCAAATTTGGAAACGTAAAAGATAAAATTATTCTGTTTTTAAATTAGCTAGACCACTTATCCTCGGGGTACTCAGCCTCCTGTCCTAGAAGTCTGGGATAAGGAGCAGAAGAAACCCCCTTGTTTGGGGGTGTCCCCCTGAACTTGTTTCCAGTTCATGTGGAAACAGCTAAGAGACCTGCTGCTCCACCTGGACTGTCACAAGTCCGTGGGGCCAGATGGGAGCTGGTGGATGCGATTGCTGGGCTGCTTTCCATCATCTATCAGCGGTCTTGGTCATCCGGAGAGGTCCTGGATGACTAGAGACTTGCTAATGAGATGCCCATCTATAAGAAGGGTCATAAGGAGGAACCAGGGAACTACAGGCCTGTCAGCCTGACCTCGGTGCCAGGAAAAGTGATGGAACAGGTCATCTTGAATGCAATCACGCAATGTATGCGGGACTACTGGGGGATCAGACCCAGCCAGAAAGGGTTCTTGAAAAGCAAGTCCTGCCTGACCAACCTCGTCTCCTTCTATGACCAGGTGACCCACCTGGTGGATGAGGTAAAGGCTGTTCTTGTAGTCTACCTAGACTTCAGCAAGACCTTTGACACGGTCTCCCATAGTATTCTCCTGGAGAAGCTGGCAGCCCATGGCTTGGACAGGTACACTCTTTGCTGGGTTAAAAAATGGCTGGATGGCTTGGCCCAGAGGGTGGTGGTGAACAGAATGAAATCTAGCTGGCGACCGGCCACCAGTGGTGTTCCCCAGGGGTCGGTGTTGGGGCCCATCCTCTTTAATATCTTTACTGATGATTTGGATGAGGGAATTGAGTGCACCTGCAGTAAGTTTGAAGACAACACCAAGTTGGGGGAAAGTGTCAATCTGCTGGAGGGTAGGAAGACCCTGCAGAATGACCTGGACAGGTTGGATTGATGGGCAGAGGCAGACGGGATGAGGTTCAACATAGCTAAGTGCCAGGTCCTGCACTTTGGCCACAACAACCCCATTCAGCGCTACAGGCTTGGGGCAGTGTGGATTGAAAGCTGTGCAGAGGAAAAGGATCTGGGGGTGTTGGTCGATGCTCACCTGAACATGAGCCGGTAGTGTGCCCAGGTGGCCAAGAAGGCCAACAGCATCCTGGCTTGTATCAGGAATAGTGTAGCCAGCAGGACCAGGAAGGTGATCATCCCCCTGTACTCTGCTCTGGTGAGCTCGCACCTCAAGTACTGTCTTCAGTTTGGGGTCCCCCAGTACAAGAAGGACATCGAGGTCCTGGGGCGTGTTCAGAGAAGGGCTACGAAGCTGGTGAAGGGCCTGGAACACAAGTCCTGTGAGAAGCAGCTGAGGGAACTGGGGTTGTTTAGTCGGAGAAGAGGAGGCTCAGGGGAGACCTTATTGCGCTCTACAGCTGCCTGAAAGGAAGGTGTGGGGTGCTGGGGGTCAGCCTCTTCTCACAGGTAACTAGCGATAGGACTAGAGGGAATAGCTTCAAGTTACACCAGGGGAGGTTTAGGTTAGAAATGAGGAGACATTTCTTCTCAGAAAGAGTAGTCAGGCACTGGAATGGGTTGCCTAGGGAAGTGGTGGAGTCACTATCCCTGGGTGTGTTCAAGGAAAGGCTGGATGTGGTGCTTAGGGATAAGGTTTAGTGGGTGACATTGGTGGTAGGGGGATGGTTGGACCAGATGGTCTTGGAGGTCTTTTCCAACCTTAATGATTCTAGGATTCTATGTGTTCTGGTACTCTCACTATGCCTATCATAGCTCTGTATCCCTGACTTAGATTGCTGCAATGATTGCTGCGAGAATATATTGTACATTTGAAAAAACTGTAGTCAGCCAGAGAGGTACAGAGTCTGGACCTAGTTTTCATATGTTTACTTTTCAGATTCACTCAAGCATGGCTAAGTAGCAGCTAACCAACTGGCTTAAAAGACCAAAAGAGTGGTATTCAAGCTCTTGGAAAAGCTCTGAGGTTTACTAGAGTTTCAAAGTAGGCTCACACATTGAGAAATAACTCTTTAGATGCCAGTGCCTGAAAACTGGGCTCATTATACTATGGGTTTTTATGAAAACGGTAGAAGCTTGCCCTACTATCATAGTTGTATCCTAGGTGTCAAAAAGAGGAAGTTCTGGTAATGGATGTAGACTCCTAATTCATTCAGATGCCTCTGAAGACACTGTTGGCTCCTGATGGGGTGACGCACAAAGAGAAAGCCATCTGAGTTACAGACAGAGCAGGTCAATGCTGAGTTCTGTTAATCAGTTCTACCTGTCATTCCTGGCATCCAGTGCACTTCAAAATTCAATGTAGGAAATAACAACTATTTAAGATGTCACAGTGAAGCCAGCAATTCCTCTGGAATCCAGTTCATGTTTTTTTTCAGAGCAAACTCTTTATAACTTTAGGTTTTGTTACATTAACAATTTGAAACAATTGTCAAAATGTCTGTGGTGAACATAAAGGCAAAAGTATTTCTACTTCAAAAACTTACAAACAGAAATCCATAAAATTAACTTCCCCATTAAATTAAACATTATTTATGTTGAACATGTTTTTGTTTACATGCATTATCACCCTTCTGAAGCTTTCCCATATGTTAGCAGCTTATTATGTACACCTGACTACACAAACTAAGAATAATTGATTACACCTAGCTAACAATTAGAGTTCATCTTAAGGTTTTTTTAATGTTTGGTTACTTGAAACAGGTTTATGCAGCTGTCAGGAAAGTATAAATCTTTGTCACAGACAATCAAGCAGACAGCTAGAAATGAAGACTTAAGGGTGAAATTAAATTAAAAACAAACAAAAGAAAAGTGAACTTTTTGAAGAGAAATAAAAGAATCATAAATGCAGATCTTCAAAAGTCAAGGAAAGGACTTTAAAAGTTACACTATACATAAAATTAACAAAAATATGCTGATTTAGAAATAAGCATTAGCACTGATCATGGGATCATGAATATTGTATTTTATAAGCTACGAAAATATGCTATATATTTATTAATAACAAACAGGTTAAAATAAAATGGTCAATAAGAGCTGTTTAATCTTTGTTTCCTTATCCTGTCCGAAACTCTGTTTCCCTGCTGCAGTTTCATCCCTAAAGCACTCCTCTAAAACAGAAAAAAAATTAATTGTGGGTAAGATTTTCATTACACATTTAAGGGACTAAGAAGCACAAAGTCCATTAACTCTTAATGGTGCTTCTGCATCTAAATCACGCGGGCGATTTTAAAACTATCTAATAATGTAGTATTAATTAGTTTAGGGGGATGCACGCAGTCTGGAAGTGAGTGAATAAGAAAGGACCAGAGAAAATGGATGATGGACAGAATTTAGGCACCCATTCTAGAATGTAAGAGGAACACTGATTGCTTTTTATGATCATTAGGAACAGCTCTAGTGATGCTGTCCAAGATCAGAACAAAAAGAATCAGCTTTCTGGTGAAAATAATTGGCTCCCAGGGTCAAGGAGGATCCTGTCTCTCAAAATGTCTGTGGACAGATACACACAATAAAGAGGTTCTGTAAGTTAGGCAGAGTGCTAATTTCTTTTGAAGCGTAGTGTATTTGTTGCCATGGGTGTCAGGGATGCCAACAGCTGATGCCCTCAGGCAAAGTGTTCTGTGCTGAAGCCGTCTGTTAACGAATCAATAAGACAAAGAAATGGGATCTTCAAAAAACCAAAATCCTTGGAGGATGGCTCAAACTGAATAAATAATAATAATAAATAATAATAACAACAACAATACAGGTTTAACCAAGTGGCAAAATCAGCCCAGTGCCTGAAACTGGGTGCTGAGAAACTTGCTCTCTACCTTCAGTCCCTGGATTTTCAAGCCCTAGGTACAGGGATATTCTTCAAAGGAGCTGAAGGCTGGATTTCTTTACAGCTCACATACTATTTTTAAAAATGGATTTTCAAGTACTAACATTCCTGAAGGAGTTTTAAAAACATACAACTTATAAACAAAACTATATCAAAGATCCAGCATTACCACTCAGGCCTTGGATCCATATCAGGATTATCCTCATTACTAACCATTTTGAGAAGATATTTCAAGGCCTAAACAATTCATTTCTGCCATCCACTTTTATGATACAGGTCCACATTACAAGCAGTCTGTGGCAGGGCATGAGACGCCACTTTGGTGGAGTATCAACACATGTCCACTCTGAGAAAAGCAGCCCTTTCCCTGGGATTAGTGAGCAGTGGAATGCAAACATTACATGAAGTAATTCACCCATGCTGTCCAAAGAGCAAGCCAACTACTGCAGCATTTGGGTTTGTGGAGCAGGAGATTCATCAAGTCAGCATGAAAATACAACTTTGGGTTGGGGGGGACATTAGTGTAAGTGAGGGAGAAAGACTGTGCTACAAACTAATCCTGCATTTCTCTCCAAGCAGGCTCCCTGTTTCAAGTCTACTGATTTCACCACTGGCAGAGCGGGAGGATGCACAGGCAAACTGGACCTTGTTTATTTATAAAACTCATTAAGACTTTATTTATGAGGACTTCAGTTTTGTACCTGTTATTTAACTCCATACCACTGATCGTAGGTAATCATGAAACATAAAGCCAAGCCAAAGTCCTGGTGCTGCTGAAATCAGTAGGGTTGTTACTTCTGACTTTTAAAACTCAGGTTTCCACTCTTTGTCTAAGGACAGCCATCAGTTACTGTATAATCATCTGAAACACACAGCTAACAGCACTAATATTTTCTTACCGAGAGGTGGTCCATGTGTTATAAGAATATCTATCCCATCCGGAATCAGGTTCCATTTCTCTAATAGTGCTTGGCCTCGCGGAAGATTAAAGCCCCAGCCATAAAACCAAGGTTGCCTGCCAAGAGAGGAGGAGAATGTCTTCAGTGCTACTTCCATGTATTAGTTATCTAATTAAAATACTGAGATTGACTTTCTAGTAGCATGGAATTTGAAGACACAAATAGCATTCATTTTCTTCTTTCTGTGCACAGTAAAACCCTCTTTCCATACAACCAGTGTTACTTAACTACTGTGGAAAATCAGTGCAGTCTCCCTATGAGTTTCAGTAGGCAGCACAGAACAAAATATTCATACAGTTCCTCTAACCAGGTGAATAGTAACTCTCACAAGACCTAGGTACCAAGACGTCCACATGGATTAGCATGCTGGATTCCTGTGGTATCTAGAACACCTGCCACAGATAGCCAGGTGTGGATATGTGTTCCACGTTGCCTCACATTGTGTTTGGCCCGTAGCCTACCGTCATTTGGGCAAGGGCAGACCCTGGCACAGCTACAGAGCCCACTCAAAAGATGGAGACATCACCTGTGCTGGTTTGTTTCTCCAGTTGGAAGCATCCCATCAGAAAAAAAGAACACTGCTTCTTTTCCTACATATAATTTTCTTCTGTTCTCTGGTGTGTTGAGTTGCTTTTAAATAAGACTTTACATATTCAGGATTTCTTATCATATAGGCATTTACATTTTTTAAAACATATTTATAGACCGGCTCATTGTGGAGCAGTGGGACTGTAACACTGCCATTCAGAACACAATTTATCCATATCTTGCTATCCCATTGATTAAAGAAATGTATTTCACAGTGATTATATCACAGTGGTACATTATGTCTTGCTGACTATGCTCTAATTCTCAGCCATAAAACTGACAGGTTAGTTTTAGGTTGGAATTTTTTAATAATTTTTTGACTGACGTGTTCTGGGCATGTCCGTATTTGAGGAACAACAAATAGGTTGCTGTGATTTAATAAGGTTTATGATAATTGCAGCCTTAGTGTTTATAAATACATACACATCGACCAGACTTCCCTTTGAGATGTTACTTTGTTGAAGAAAGCTTTACACTCCCTCACTGCATCAAAAGACAGAAAGAAATCTTTTAAACAAATTCTCTGTACTACACTTTACATCATGTATGGCAAAGACAAAAGAAAATGCCCATAAAGCTATTATTCATCCTGTTCCATTACTGACGCTTGACTAACATTTCAAAAATTAGCACGTCTGCAATCTTCATGATGATATATTTTCTACTTTTCCTTTTGGAATGCTGCAAAGCACGTCTACTGAAAACAGCTTAAAAATACAGAGCTTGCTAAAATATAAAGCGATTTGGCTTACCCAAGGTAAGAAAATTCTGGTGAAGGGAAAAACAGAAGGGGGCTTTGCAAATGTTTCCTTTTTCTACAGACGACAAAAGCCTCAAGTTTTCTAGAGAGGTGTCTGAAGGCTTTCTGTGTTCATGGCTAGGAGACGGCTCATCTCCTAGCTCCTCATCACACAACTCCCTGCATACCCAGGTGTCCAGAAAAAAAAAGAAAAAAAAGCGAAGCTTTGCACATCTGCCACTGGGACCAGAAATATATCTCAGCCTCCAGAAGCTGTGACAAGTGAGGTGAAGCTGTGTGAAGATGAGATGCTAACAGCATGAAGCAGAAATGTTGTTTTGAGTCAGGTGGCTCAGACCAGGGCAGCTGGCTGAGAAAAAGACCTAGCCCTTCACCAGCTTCTGCCTTCATGTTTCACACCACACGTATCTGGTTAGCTGTTCATCATCCAGCAGGCTTTCCTCCCAGGAGGAACAGCAGCTGGCTTGCAGGTACATGACTTCCCTTCCTACTGCTGGGGCAATCACTCATGGTCTATTCACTGGCTTATTTTGCAGTCAGCTGCTCACAACTTTGGTTTGTAATGCTGTCATACAGACCAAACCCCAGTCTGATCAGAGATCTTTATGTTCCGCTCACCACTGACGGGAGTATTTTTCTCTCACAGACATGCTGTGAAAATAAAGCAAATGAAGTCTGAGGTGCTCAGATGTCACAGAAGTGGCAGGCTTTATAAAAAACATACAGAGGTTAGGCTTTTTCCAGATTCCCTACCCCTGCCTTGGGATCGCACTACAAACCTTGTGTGCCAAGCAGCTTCCTTCACCAACACGAAAACACTCAACTACTTGGCAAACAGTATTTAGGCCCAGAGCAAGTTTTCCAGGAGCAAAATCTCACTGACAGAAAATATTTGCAATGGCAAACAGGGGGCAAACAAAGAGTCAGTCAGCACAGTAAATCCTGCTTCAGCTGTTAAAAGCCTCTGAGAGACACAGGGAATGCAGCCCAGTGCTCCCACCCGCTGCCCAGGACAGGATGGTCCCCAGGACCTCAGTGGGATGCAAGGTCAGGATCTGTCCCACCGCCCGATGGCACACTAGGCACAGCAAAACCGGCTGCAGCCAGGCTGCTCCCCTGGAAGAAGCGAAGAGGAAAGAACAATATTTGCCAAAGAAGAAAAGGTCAAAAACCTACCAAGCCGTTATTTTAAGCACACAATGAAGCATTTATAAGGAGACATAATTGTGACCATCACAGGTCGCATCAGCAGTCAGTTTAATCCTGTTGAAACCCAAATGACCACGAATTGCACATGCAGACGTGAGAGCCTCTGCCTGCCTCTCCTAGGCCCAGCCTGAACGTCGCCGCTTGTTAAAAGCCTGTTTCCCCTTATGAATAGGCATGATCTGCTTATTAAGACCTACAGCACTTTCCCCCGTCCCTGCCTCCCTTTGTGCCTGTAGCTCGCGCCCACCCGAGCTGCGGGCTGGTAAGTTATGCACGCTGGAGCTGTTCTTTTGTGAAGGGGAAATGTTCGAACTCGCCTGATTTGCCATAATGCTGTCTTTTGTGACAATCCCAAGATCGAAAGAAATGGTTGGAGCATTTCTGACAAAAATATGAAGTCCCAGGAAGGATTCAGTGGGGGATGGTAGTGTGCTTTACATTTAAGAGGGAAGAAAAATCATGCACTTCAGTGCCCTCACCCCCAAAGCAAAACAATCTTCATATGCATGCAGGGATTTTATAAAACCCCAAGTCCCTTCTTCAGAAAATTTATTGCAAAACAGCCATCAAAGTTTCTGGGTAGGAAAAAAAATCTTCTCTAATACCCACTAACAAGTATGTGATCTGGATGTCATGCATAGACAACTTGGTCTAAAATTTTCATTTATGATGAAACCTGAAAGCAAAGTTGAAGTCTTGATATCAAGCACAGAATTTCTGGATCTTTCATTAGCGCTTGCTCAGGAAATGTGTAATGTTTATACAGATATAGATGTTTCAATAATAGTTTGCATTTTATGAAGAAAATGCTATAAAGTATGTTCTAAAAGAGAAAATCTGCTATTTAAAAAAAAAAGTATTTGGCAATTAGAGATGTACATCATGAATGTATTTCACCTCTGAAGTGAAGCACTCATGTAGAAATGTACTTTGATTTAGATCTTATATTCTTAAAGGGAACAGTTTGGATCTCTCCATTTACTCTGAAATGCAACGGTATTACTATTATAAGAATAATGATTGTCTACATATAAGACTCTAGGGGGAAAATATATTGGAAATGAATTTGTTTACAGCACAATTAACCTTATGTTAAAAACATATGAACAAGTTTTGCAGGTCAAATAATCCACCATACAAAAAGGGCTGAATTATCAGAATTTGTGCTAGCAATCGGATGTTGCTTTATGTACTGAATTTCTATCTTTCTGTTCTAAAGTAACCATTGGAATAATTTTCTTACAGAATGATAGTTGCTATGACAACCATAGCAAATTTTCCTTTTCTGAAACAGATGTCTCATTTAGTTGAAAATTAGAATGTGAAAAACCCATGGGAAAAATTAATTCAAACTTTAACAGAACACTGACTACAATGTAATCTCTTATAGGTTAACCCCTTAACATCTTTCTGCACTCTTATAGTAACCTTCTCATAAATTCTAATTAAACCAGTTCAACCTCCTATGAATGACCTTCTCAGCTATCATTAGCGCTTTAGTTGTCTTTGAAAGTAGCATTTCTGTTACAATAATAACAGAAAAAAGTCATACGAAAAAAAAGTGGTCAAATATATTACTGCCTTAATTATTTATTAGTTTTTCTTCTTCTATTCAGCTACTCCTGGAAAGAGCAACTGTCTAGTCCAAGAATTCTTTTGTCATTTAAATGGGGCATAACTTAGTTTTACATGTGATTTACTGCAAAGGGCAGTGATGCATTACACAGACTTGACCTGTAATTTATGTGAACATCGAAGGTTTTCAATTTTCATACCACTGGTATGCATCTCACTCTGGTCAGCAGACGTACAAGGGGACACAAAAAAGGATACTTGACTAGGGAAAACTATCAACGTGCATGTTTTTTTCTATTACACTCAACGAGAAGGTGAAGTCTAAATCATTACCTTGGCTTTATTTAAACGTTGTAACTTAAAGAATGGATTTCTTCCTCTCTGTACATTAATCTGCTCGACAGGAACCTCCATGGTACTCTGCCATCAGCTACAAATGAACCCTACAAATGAACAGGCAGCCACTGGGCAGTTACAAAAACGTTCCCACCACAGCACTGCCTTAGTGCTCGCGTGGTGCAAGCTAGCCAAAGAACTTCTGGACTGCCAGATTTACAGCAGCAGCTTCATCTGGGTTGTCCGGTTGTTTTAGACAAATCCTGCCACCAGTAGGCACACAATTACTCTTGTTGACTTCAAGGGATAACTCCCTTACAGAGTCCAATATCCACAGGGAGCTATGGGTGGTAACAGACTCAATAGTTATTAGCATATCAAAGGGATCAGTGGGTAACATCTTGTGTGCACCTGAAGAGCAAAAAATATACAACTAGAACACAATCATTATATCTCCTCATTTCTGTAAAGCTTCCTACATAAATCTTTTCTGCAGCTGAAAGGCAAATTCTCTCACTAGAATTCCTCTGCTTACAAAATAAATTTAAATGGTTCATGAACACATGCAACTTGTACCCGTCTTTCCTCCACAACAATTGTCATTTTTCTCTTGTAGGAAAATAAGCAGAGAGTGGCCTATGACTGTAAAGAAGCTCAGTGGGAAAAGAATGGAACAAATCCTCTCATTTCCGCTCCCCTTCCCTACAATTGTAGAGACACACATCAATCTAATTTTTCCTGCTCTTGATTTATTAGTTACAGTTCAATGAACAAGGCTATACAATAACGTATACCTTCCTTGTCTGCTTGGTGTTCACATCCTTCAGGTGATCATCAACCAATCTCTTTAAGTGCCTTTCTAGCCAAGTAGCTATCTCCAGTAGTTATCTAAGTAGCTATCTCCAGTTCACTGAGTATTTTTTACAGCTTTTTACTCAGTTTTCTCATTTTCTCTCCAAGTAAAGAATCATAAAAGTATGCCTTCTTTTTCTTTTTTTTTTTGGTGTCATCAGTTGTTTCTACATCTAAAGTAGGTGTGAAATAACAATGTTCTGTCTTTTTTTCTTTGCCGCAAGAGGACAGCCCAAAACAGGCAGGGATCGAAGGAACAATTGGGCCATTAGTGCTAAAAAGGACTGGCAGGGCACTATTTGTTTGTAGGCTCTGAACAAGCGTTCATCACCTTGGCATCAAAGCATATTAACAGCATAACTGAGATGCAAAGAAGAACATGTTTTGGAAGTTGTGAGGAAACATATTATGACCAGCTTCCATGTGAGAGAGACAAGGGTGGTACATTATTTAGAGAAGTGGTGTACAACAGTGTACAGAAAGGATTAAATTATGCAAAAAAACCTGAAATTCACCTATTCATAATATTGGAAGCCAGGCGTTTTAATGAAAGCCAAGGCCTCATACTTAAATCAATTAAATGCGCCTTCTAGTTAATCTCATAAATGATTATCCTCTGGAACACACAGCCACCAAGTACAGCTCAGCAGGTGAAAGTCGAAAGTGGCAGGGAGAGGAACTAAGCTAAGAACTTCAGCTAAGACAATAAAAGGCTTGCACAGCATTACCTAGGGAGTCTGTAGTGAACAGCAAATCGAATTTGGATCCTCCATCAGTCTACTGGCCACAAGAAGTACATTTCTTCCATGGGAAAGTTTGCTGTGTTTTTTTTTTTTTTTTTTTTTTTTTGCCTTACTTGCTTTGCATCTGAAGTTGTAATTCTCAAAACTCTGAATCATATTAAATTACTGTTTTCACAAAAGGAAAGGAGTGTAAAAATCAGAATGTGGCCCTTTGTCAGTAATTATTTCTTTTGCAATTTGAGTTACACATGAAATCATCCATCTTTTGTTTAGTAAAGGATTTCATACATCTCTGACTGGAAAGAAGAAAGAATGAGCTGTGACTAATAGGAACTGATCATTTCTAAACATTAATTTGTTATAAAACAATGAAAAATAAAATGAAATCTACTTTATCTTCATAACAAGAACAAAGAAGATAACAGGTAAGAAGAAAAAATAATTAAAGACTGAACATGCCAACACCAAATGCAAATAGTTTATTTCATTCTGCTGGGAACCAAATGATAACATCCCATCTGATATTTTTTTAAAGAATAAAATAAACTCCACAAAGAACCTTTAAAGCTCATTTGGAATAATTAGATACGAGATTCAATGCTGAGGGTACAGATGTAGAACTGTATGGACATTCAGTATTATGGATTTAATGCACGGCTAACGGGTTTAGCTCCTGGTATCTCAGAGTCTGTTCCCTCAGTTTTCCCAACATGAAAAATATATGTACAGGTAGGTTACCCAGACTATATTTCAAATACTGGTAACTGTTAAGTCACAGTGAGAAGAAGGACTAAGAGGGAGTAAGGAGAGTGAACAGCCTCTATCCACAGTACAGTCACCATCTCCTTTTAAATGCAAAACTTGCCACGAATATAACAATCAGTATGGAAAAATAATTCAAGTCTCATCCGTGCATGGCATCTCTACAGTTTTTCACTACCAGATGACCTGACAGCTAAAGAAACATATTCTTCTTCCGCACATCTGGCTAGTTGGGGTTTACTGTAGTCCTTTAAGACTGTGCAGAAGTCAGCTGAAGAAATGGAATATCCCTCCAAAGGGAGATGCTATACTTGTGGTGTGGGGTTTTTTTGTTGTTGTTCGTTTTTTTACAATGAAGCTCCTGGAGGGACTCTCTTAGATGAAACATGAATAAAATACATAGGATGCACAGGTGCACTGAGAATTGATAAAAAAGGCCCTCACAGCAGCCACTTGTCAGTTTAGTAACTCACCAGGTTTACATTCTTTTCTCAAAATACCAGGACTAATTAGGCCATATGGACTAACTGCCTGCCAGTTCTTTCCCTGTTTTCCTTCTTTTTTTTCTTTTTTTTAAAGAAAAATCAAAGCCATTTTGAGTTAAGCAAGCATGAAAATGCTTCCAAACAATTAAATTAATACAGTGCATGCGTATATACACATAAACTGTATTATTGTTAACATTTTCAATTTAGCAACAGATGAACCTATTTCTTGTTTTAAACAGCACATACTGATATTTCATATGGCCTGTTTCTACCTGAAGTGAACAACATACAAGCAATCCTAAAATCCAAATTAATGTTTTCCTGCAGTCCTAAATTCACCCCACACTAGAGTGGTGGAAAGCAACTGCTGCAATGTAACTTTCTATGCCTACAGCTTAAATACATAGACGTTCATTCAGCTAGCCAGGAATTCTGAGATAGCCTTATAAAAATAATATACTTACCTGATGTAAATTATACAATTAGAAATATGAGACACACACAGGTGTAGCCTTCCATTTTAATATTGGTTCAAATTTGCTTTTTTACTAGGGACGAAAATCCTCATATTAATTCATATTAAATGATGTCGATTTATAAAATAAAATTATGAACGACAAATCCAAAGGAAGTGTTCTGATGTTAAACAGCTCCACAACAAGTGGTAGATTACTGCTTTTTTCCCCTTAAATTCTGGCCAGAAAAAAAGAGAAAAAAACTGGGATAACCATGTTACAATTAGACCCTGTGATGGTGGCTCTGTTTACAGTTCTGCACTTCCTCAGAGCAGGATGTAAAGTCACAATCTACTTCTCAATGTAGCAATGCACCTATTGTGTAAAAACCTATGGAAAACACATACATACAAGCGACTGTGAAGTAGAGAGGCTGATTATCACCGGTGTAAACAGCTTGAAAGCTGGTGGAGCTCTGCCAGTTTACTCCAGCTGAGAATCAGCTCCATGTAGATCCGCTCCAAACTAGATAGCTATTTGTGTTTCTCTTGGAACATAGCCAAAGGGCTCATCACAGTACCCAACTGTGTTTACATCTTTGAAACATCCTGAAATTGCTGCTGTCTGAGACTACAGCCCAGACTACAGATAGAGCGGGTAGTCCTTTTGTTCAAGTGGTGAAAAAAAAAAAGAAAAAAAAAGCACGCGCACACACACACACACACAAAAAAAAACACTTTAAACTTTAAAATCTGCTCTGTCTCATAAAATTAAACTTTTAAGCAAATGTGAAAAATAAACAGAAAACTGCTGTGGGGGATTGCTATTTCACTCTCGTGGTTTATGAACTGCAGGAAAGTGTAGCCAATTCCCTGTAGTGAGATTACAGGTCTCCTCTTCTATAGGTCTTAAATTAAAAACCAGCTGAATACAAAGTGAGCTAGTTTACTGGATCAGAAAATTCAATTATTTCTGCTAAGTAACTGAATGTGAACTACTTCATTCCAATAATATACAACTAATAATTATCACCCAAGAAAGAACTTTTTTCTACCAAGTTAATTAAACTGAAGCAATATATTTTTCGACTGCTCTCAAATTTAACTAAAGCTAGAAACATTTGCAACAAAACAAGCAAATGCAAATCTCCAGTCATATGCAGAAATATAAAGCCACACCATTTATTCAGACATTACAAGAAAAAGCACTTACCCCGAAATGTGATGGGAAATAAACATAACTGCTGATCTATATTTAGCAGACATACACAGAAGTACGCATGCACACATAGCGTCATGTCCTCCTGCACTCCGGTACAGATGCAGTGGAGGAACACAACTGCAAAGTGGATGCAAAGGATCTTTGCATTCAGCAACTGAGTAAGCTCACTCTGTGAGAGGTCACTGTGAAACATCTTAGAGAACTGATCCATATCCAACATGTATGTGTAAGCAGTACACAACGGTGTTTGACTTACTGGTTTTTTCTCTCTTTGACTATTCAGAGATTGAATTGTTCCAAACTCCTCAGCCCTGGGCAATGTTTGGGAGAAATCTTTTTTGAGAGAAAATATTTTCTGGAACATTTGTTAACAGGAAAAGAAATAACGAATATTCTAAATTGCTGTCACTTAAAAAAAAAATCCCACGGGAAATGGAAAAGTAAAAGTTCTCAGGAGTACACAACAGCTAGAATTTATCACACTGGCCTGCCTTTGATTATATTTATGAGCTACGATAGATATAGTTAGATTTCCACTCCCATTCACTCAAATAACCTACTGCAGAGTTTAATTAGTTAACAACAAACATGCTACTTTAACATGCTACAGAAAATTCACTTGCAGTCTGAGAAATTTTGATTTTGCCTCATAAATATTTTTTTCAGCAATTTTTTATGATTCTGGCTAATTCTTTTCAGTCACTTAATCTGTAGTGCAGCATTCATTAAAAAGACCTCTCCTGAATTCAGTATGATTGCTAATATGAGCAATGACAGCTGTATACCTAGTGTCTACTGAATGAGACTCAGATTTCCTGTTTCCAAGTCATGTAAAGAGAACTACTTGTCAGGACATGTTTATCAGGTGAAATGCACTGATTTTAGCAAAATGCCACTAGTAAAAAATGAAACAAAAAAAAAGGGGGGGGGGGGGGGGAAATTATCCAGTGATCTGTTTCTGCTGTTAAACCAGCCAGAATGCACTCTTAAGTCTCACTTTCTGCCCCTGGAAAACCTTTTACTCTTCAAGAGTTCAATATCTTACAATTCTCCCCACCACCTCCCCTAAACAGCTGAATTTAATAGATCAAAATCATTTTGCAGGAAAAACCATTCTTACAATCTCCCATATGCTGCAAACTAAACTACACTGTATTGCGGTTTTAAGTGTTTTTAGAAGCAGCACTTTCCAAAATGGAAAACAGTTTCTGATAAGTACAGAAAAGGAAATAAAAATATCACTCGAGCATTCCATTAAAACACAATTAAACCTGCATCTATGCACTGCAGTCTGTAATTAATGTATTTTAACAGGATGATCAATTTTGCTTTCTCTCTTCTGAACATGTTGTTATTTCTTACACTTCTGTCACACCTTACCTACCTTTTACTGAATGCCTGAAATAAAAAGTCTTCAGCATTCTAACTGTAATAATACAGCCACATCGGGTAGGCTTAGAAGCCAACCTCTTCCCCAGAATTTCTGAAACTTGAGATGCCTCATTTCTAAATAATGAGTGACACCTATTCCTCCCACTCATGATATTCATTTTCTTCTAGAACCATGTCTGTGTACCTAAATTACTCATTTATATTGTCTAACTCAAAGTCACTAATAAAGACAGAGCTCCAAACAGCTCCTGACTTGCAAAATCAGGGAACATCCACCATTATTAAAACATATTTCTGAGCAACCAAACCCCAGCACTCAGTAGTATTTCCACATCCAGCATTCTGTAAACTCCATCACTGACAGAGCTAGACATGAAAACAAGCCACCTGCTCAAAAATTTACTTAATCTGCAATATGCAATGAATGCAAGAATTTTAGAGTGGTATTTTACTGTTTTATGTAACAGTACAAAAGCAACTGCACTTCAGTTATTTGTATTTTTATCTGTTGACTAAGTGAGAATGCAGAAAGGAGAGAACAAATGAGGGTCAGATATTTTACTTAGATACATTTCTAGTTTGGTTTTGTCCAGTAACACACATTTTTGAGTCTCTCTACGTCTTCTTCAGGTGCAAAGTATTGAATAGTGTTTTGCAGATTTGAAAGGGAACTTAAGAATCAAAGCAGTCATTCTGATGCATAAGAACAGTAATCATTTTCTGTGAATTTTACAGAGAATGAAATGTGCAACATAGTATTTTGCACTGTTGCTGCTTGCTCTAACATGGGTAAGCCATGCTCCCAACTTGGGAGGTACATTATGCTAAATGAAGTCAATATTTTATTTTAATACAGTTTCATTTTAATTGATGTTCACCTCAATGACTCTAAAGATTTGTACAAGGTCTGGCAAAGTAAACATGAGATGATTCATCAATAGCAAAATGTAAGCATGTCCCTATCATGAAGTGAATCTATAAATCTTTGTTACATTATTCTACTGATGGAAACTGAGTTCAGTGAGGAATGAAAGAGACTATTACAGCTGCTCTTGAAAAGATGGAGGAGAAAGGCACTGAAACAGAGACCTAAGGATTGGGTAGGCTAGACTCAGCGTGAAACAAAAATGAGTCTGCCTCATCTTGCCCTTTGCATGCTCTTTTAAACAACTGCAATTACACATGGAAGTCACCATTCAGCCTGTCCAAAGGACGCATGTTCACACATGCGCACATGCCAATAGAGTTTGAGAATAAGTATAATAAAGTCACCTACATTGTGACTAAAAAAAACAAATCAGGCAAGGAAAAAAAAATCAGATGAGAGTTACACACCTGTGGCACCACTGATGACACTGGACTGCAGAGCTTGAATAAAGACACTGGGCTGCATGTTGTGAACAGTACACATACCTGCACTGCGTCTACAGAAGGACCTAACACCAAAGGGGGGTGATGACATGCAGAATAAGGCCCTTGCTGAGGTTGCTTTGGGCTGAAGCTGGTATCCGACACTCACTAACAAAACCTGCAGATCGCTGTGTCTTGCACTGGGATGAAGCTCAGTCAGAACTCACTGAATGTCCCTGGCCCAGGATGCTAAGCTCAGTACACTCCCCCCACACATACCCCTAACCTTCTTCATTTGATTTCCATTATCTGAACAAAAATGTTGTATGAGAGATGTTGGTCTGTGTGTAAACAAATGATGGCTCTATCTAATCAACATCCCATTGGAGAAAAGCAACAACAACAACAGAAAACAAACAAAACAAAACAAAAAAAAGGAGTCCAGCCTGAGCATCTGCCACTTCAGCAAAAACGGTCACAAATGACTTTCTAGGCTGATATTAATCTTTGCTCTCCCATTCTCCCTGACTGGGAAATAAAAGTTTCTGAAGTTCCAGATGGGCTATAACAAAATAATGAAGGAGGAAATGTGAATGCATAGACACTAGAAAAAAAATGTAATTCTGCAAAAAGAAAAATGAGGTTCTGTTCCAGAGGAACAGATCCCTCCAGATAATCAAAGCAAAACAAAAATCTTCTCTCTGGATAATGAGTCTGGAGGCAATCTCATCCTAAAGGGCTTCTTTAAGCTATCCAGGACAATATGCCATTTAGAATAAGGAAATGGTCATGTTTGGCAAGAGGGGTTTGATTGTCCCTTCCTCTTTCACATTGCTGAAAATGAAAAAAAATCAAAAAGAAATAAAAGGTTCCCCTGCCACCTTGTATGCCTGTTTTAGGACAGGATGACAGAAGTTTCTCCTACAGCTCTGTACAGCTGCTTAGAAGCATTACAGAGATTCAGTGGGTGGGAAGAAGTTGCCTTCCTTTCTGTCACTTACATTTCTCTTGCTATGTCATGTAAAAGGTGTACTTTTCCCTTACCATTAATGCACAATAGCTCCCCTTGTAATAGAAAATGCCACCAGAATTCCTGCCCTTATCCACAAGGTCAGAGCATAAACACAAAATAACTGATCTTCTGCAGATGCACACCTTATCAATAAATTTAAGGCAGAGGTGCAATATTAGACATTACAGGGGCAGTAGTATAACCTTTGCCAGATACAAACAACTTCTGATTATTGACCTGTGATCATTCATCTTAAAGTCTTCTCATTAGTTATTGCAAGCAAGAGGAGAAGAACAGAGCTACGTTATTTACTCACTGAGTTGCATAAAATTTGACATAAAAAACATGTAGTACAGCAGAGTTTATTAAGCTCCAGCCATGTCTCAGCCTGTTATTGGAACCTTGTGCAGCAGAGCAGAGGTAGCAACACTCAGGATCGCATACATGTATGAACCTCAGCAAGGTGCTCTCATGTTGATGCAAAAGCACACATGCACCTTTACATTTATTTATTTTTACATGGTGTTTCTAAACAATGAGCATAAAAGGACTAATACATTGTTGCCTCATTCAGAAAGCACAGCAGATCTTGTGCACGGAATGCATCAGGGTTTTTTTTTTTTGTGTAAACAGCGTGTGATTGTGCAATTAAAACCTTTAGCAGTGCAAAGGCACAAGTGGATTGTATCTTAATTCTAGCTATAGCTAACACTAGAACTCTTACATTGTGGGGGTAATGAACTATAATTGAAGGCTTAAGATCTATAACCGAAATGCTCAAAAATCATTAATCAATATAGTTCCATGAATGATGTCCTCATGGATATAGTATCCAGTCTGATGACAGAAAAAAAAAGACGTTCTGCTACAATTCAGTTTCAGATTTCCACTTTTATTTTGGCTTTCTGACTTTCAAACCACCTGTCTGGACTGTCCACTGCTTGTCAGCAGTTTGATATCAACAGCAAAGCTCTCTATTGTAAGGACTTTTTTGATACCTGTTCATTTCAGGTATCAAACGCTTATACCTAGTTCTAGCTCCATAGTGGCATTTACAATTACGGAAACATTGCTCAAAAGGGACCTTTGGAGGTCTTCAGTCCAACCCATCACTTCAGGGAAGCCTATCACTCTCACTAGATCTCATCTGCCATGACTGTCCTGCCAAGTCTTCAAAGCACCTCAGGCTGGATACTCTGCCACCTCTGTGTTGCTCCTGCATGCTGCAATTGTATCTATACATTATGATTTTACATGTTACTGAAAAACAAATTAACTCCCCCTGACAAACGGCTTCATGCTTTGGAAGGCCCAACAGTCACAAGAACATTTTATAGAAGCATTTTTTATAAAGTATTTGAGTTATTTTACCTATTGGCTTTTCTCATAGTAGTCCAGAATGAATTAGGGTGTTTAAAAGTACTTTCCAATCAGAAACTTTCCAATTTACAACAAATAATGTTGAAGAAGTAAAGTCTTTGTTTTATATTCATAGCAACTATGGCAATTCTTGATGCAAGACTGCTTCCAGGCCTGTGAATTGTGTTCTGGCCACGTCCTAGGTTTTGCTGGGATGAAACCAGACTGCAACTTTCTGTGACTACCTTTAAACAAACAAACACACAAACAAAAAATAATCATGGTGTTCAGGCTTTATATGGGAAAAGAAACCCGTGCAGTTCTGTGTCTGTGCTAAGCTAGAAGGCAACACATTGCATTCTTACTGATACTCTGCTTATCCAGACCTGAGAGTCAATACTGTGTGGTGCACTGTCAAGAGCACCAGCCTACTTGGCCAAACATAGCCACAGAAAACCCTTAAAACTCAAGATTGCTCTGGAGGCATCTAAAATCTTAGTATTCCCAAGTTTCTCATGAAGTACCAAATATTTCTATCCTCCTCTCTCCTATCATTTATACTAATCATCCAAGATATCGGTGTGTTGCAAATACCAATTTTTAAACAGCAGCTTCTGCGCTTTGCAGCTTGAATATAAAAATGGCTGCTTCCTGCTTGATTATAATACTAGTATAATTAATGTTTAAGGCAGTTAATTTTTTGTTAGTGAGTAGAGGCTCAATCTGGCACTTGAAATCTTGCCCTTGAAGCCCAGGAGAGTTATAGCTTTGGTTTTTGAGACAAGACAGTGTCCCATTTCTTCTTGCAATTAAAAATAACCACTGAATTTTAGATAAGAATAGAGGTCAAAATACCCAAGAGCTATTGAAAATATTTAACCATACACAAATGGTATATAGTTAAAAGGCCTTAGAGACTGGCACCTTATGCAAACCAATCGAGCTTTCATGGTTTACTTTGCAACTAAAACATCTTAAGCAGAACTATAATCTAATTCTGAATAGGTCACACATAAAAACACAGATGGCTACAGATAAAAACACTAAATTAATGCTGGTTGGCATTCACTCAGACCTTACTCCTGGGTTCTCAAAGTACTTTGCAAATATTGATCAGCCTGTTTTATAATGGAGGGATATCTGTAGCTTGTGTTTATTTTTACAAAGGGTGAAGTAAGACAGAGGATCAGGGCTGTAATCAGAAACAGAAAGGTAGGAACTGGGGTCCCCATCTTTAATTTCTAGATAGCTCACCTTCTAGTTAGAATCATGCATGTACAACAAACAGAAACTCTAACTGGCAGTTCTCCAATCAAAAAAATCCGTTAAAAAACAAACAAACAAAAAAACTATACGCCTATTTTCAAGGCTGGAAAATAAAGTATTTTAGGTTACTGAGCAAGCAACTACACGAAACTTACCTTTCTTGTTGAGCTCTGCACGGTTTAAGAACTCTAAACTTTGAAGTCTTGACTAGATTCATAAACATTTTCTAAAGGACTGGCTTCATGATACAAAGGCAAAAAAAAAAAAAGATTCTCCACAAGAAGTACACCAAAGTTCTGTACTTTTTAGTTTTTATCATTATTGTTATGATGTATAAAGAAACTGAGATTAATTTCCCACAGATATTATGAAAACACCTTTCTTTTCCAGGCAAATGAAGTATAGAAACAAAAAGAAATGCTAAAGAACAGTGGTGCTCATTAGGCACAGACTTGTACTACAGCCTTCAATTTATCAATCAGGCAGTTTAACCCCCACACAATAGCTTTTTCTCTTTCTACGTTTTCTGACCGTTGGCTTGGCTGATGTAACTTTTCCAATTCCGCATGTGGCCTTCTGACAGAACAATGAAGAGCAACTTCTTATTGCTGTTACTTTTGTTATTGCTGTTGTTTTCATTGGACATGACATTGCTTAGCAGGGAAACTTCATTCAGCATTGCATAGTAACAAACTAAAACAACCAACCAACCAACCAACCAAAGAGTTTGGCTGGAACAATATGATTATGATGCCAGGCCTAATCCAACAGAGCTGGTGCAGGAAGATTTAAAATTGCAAAACGACAAACCACCTTGCCAAGCAAGGAGAAGGGAAAAGAGAGGTGTTCAATCAGATGGAAAGCAGGCAATGTAGGGATATGCAGAGTCAAAGTTAAGCACCATCATGACTTTTGTCAACAGACTTTTGTCATAGACCCCTGGAATAATCAGCAGAGAGGAAGGGAATCAGTGGATTCCCACTACACTTCCCCTTCTCAGCATTAGGGCAGTGTCACCGATTTTTGTAATACTGTGGATGCTACAATGCCTCTTTCCAAGATACCCATTCTCAAGGCTGTAGGTACCAGGTCTTTCTGGTAAAAAAAAATAAAATAAAAAAGAAAAGCTTCGTTGGCCTAGGTTCCATCACCAAGACTTTATCTCATATGCAGTAGGTGAAGATCTTCAAAGGACTCTACAACACTTACCTTCTGGGACCACAAGGGGTGGGAGGTAAGTTAGTGGCACTGCAAAACACATACTGTGGAACTTAAGATATAACCTGAAGCACTACAGAATAGAAAAAATAAGGATGACAGTAAATCTAAATGAATATACATTGAAGATGAAAAGCAATCTTTTTTTCATGAATTGTCATGCCAGATATCCTAGACAACTTGTGCAAAATCACAGGATAAGTGCACAAAGGGAATGCAGCAAATCTAATTTTACAGGAACATTGATGGTTTAATGGGAGGAAAAAAAGTTTTCTCAACAGATTTTTACAGACCTAATCAAACACAGAAAGTTCAAATGGTTTCTTTTAGCCTCCACTTAGTGCTACTTTATAGACAGTCTTTTGCTTTGATTTAATTTATCTAGACTTTAATGAGACTTTTGGTACATTACTGCCTGGAAAATTATTACTGACACTGGAAATATAGTGCCTGGTTATGAATACTGCAATGAAGATATGAAGTTGCCAGACACATTGTAAACAGAGCATAATTACAGTATTTACAGTTGAACATCAAAATGGGAAGAAATGCCAAGTGGCATTTCTCAGAAGTTAATATTGGGACTGATACCATCTAATATCTTCCCTAATAATATGGAAAATTAAGTAAATTGTACATTGATTGAATACACAATATACACAAGAGGAGATGAACTACAACACAGCAGGTGGGTAGGTTGAAAAAAAAAAAACACAAAGATCTGAAGATCTAAGAGGGGGAGAGAGAGAAGGGTGCAGTTAAGAGGGAAACTATTTGATGTAGAAAAATGTTGAATAATAAGCCTGGAGAAAATTAACACCCATCTCAAGTAACCAAATGGAAAAATGCCAATTTTCATTAAAAAAAAAAATCTGAGAGATTTCACAGTTTATTCACACTGAAAATTCACATTGGGGTATATGCATCAGGTTTGACAACTTGTTTGCTATATTCCAGCCTGATGTGATTTTACACGGACGAGTAACAGATTCCCTTAAAAGCCTGCCTTTTAAAATACATTTTAACTTATTTTAAATGTATACCGAATGCTCATGAAAGACCTGATTTATAACTGTGTTAGCAGAAATAGCATAGTAATGAAACATAAGCAACACAGAAGAATTACATATGAGGTCAAAGGTGGGGGTCAGGAAGCCAAAACCCATCTGTCTCTGATACTGTCAAGGAGCTTGAAGTGTTCGCTCTATGCAGTACAGCAAAATCCATGAAACACTAGGTTGCCACTGATTTGTTGACTTTAATTTAGAAGCTCAACTATACCTTGAGAAAAGCTATTACTGTAAAAAAGAAAGTAAGAATCTGATGTTAAGGGGAAAAAATGCCTGAACTGAAAAAACGCGTTCAGTATTTTATGAAACAAGCTTGCTGCATTAAATGACTACTGTATACACTGATGAACCGTAAATATCATCCGTAGGATGGAAACTGTCAAAAGAATGTATCTTTGCAATAAAATTAACCTGTAATTATATAAACTCACTAAGTGTTGAAAATGTATTTTATGACAGAAAAAAAAAAGCCTACATGGACTCTATTAGAGAACTGCTCCAGGGTAAGAATCTAAGGAGCACACTATCTTTTCCCCATCATTTTTTGGTTAACAATACCTATTCTATGCAAGTGTCTAATTTCACCACAAGAGTGATTCATTATAAGGCAATATATAAAAGTTTATCAAACCAAGTATTATTTTTCTTCCTAACACAATAATCCAAATATGGCTGAATGCATACGAAATGGCTGATGTGACAGCAGTCAATGGTATTTTTTTATGTATGCTTAAAAACCTGCTTACCAAGGGGAGCCATATATTCTGAATCCCCTCACGGTCACTTCAGAGTCTTGAAGATAGATGCAGTTTGTTAGAAGAGACTGTACATTTTCATAGCTCTCTGGCTTCAGCTTAGAAACAGAGGGGAAATAGTAAAAGTCCTGCTTGATTAAGTCAGCCATGAATTCCTGGTCAAAGGTCAATTCATGATTTCCTGCTATCACAATCTTGTATTCATAGGGCAGGCTACCTAAAACAGTGAAAAACACAAAAATTACTTGTTTTATGGAAAATCCAATAAAAGAAAACAGGCAGACTCACAAACTATCATCAATTCTTATAATATGCTCCCATATTTGAAACAATTGAGCATATTCCTACTCAGTGTTACTACAATTACTCCTGGTGATTTCAGGTAAATGACATTACTGTCTTTTTCAGAGCACAGTATGATTTGCTTGCTTAGCATTAATGTGTTGAAACTACTTTCAACTCACCAACCTTAAATAACGGTCTGCAGACTTCTGCTCTAGCATTTACTCCTATTTAATTGCCATTTGTGTTGCAAGTATCACTTACTGTGATGACAACTCAGTGACAGAAATTAGGATTCAAAGGAAACTGTCCACAACGCTTGAAAAAATAATCCCAGCTCTCTTCTCCCAGGCCTGCGGTCATTATCAGCTTGCACTGAGGAGGTCTCATTGACTCAAGGCTTGGGTCAGCCAGGGGGGGTTTGCTGCCCTCTTTGCCCTGATATGAGGACCAAGCCATCACGCAAGACAGGGCTTGGGCTTTGCTGTCAGAATTCCACATCCCCAAGACGAGTCTCACAGTTTGCCTCTGTCCCGTTTTTCTCTGCTCCATTTTCTCACTGACTTCCTTAGATCCATGGACTATAATTTAAAATGACTCATGTTTGAGAATATTTTACAACCCGTATTTAGTGAAAAACCTAACAACCTCCTGCTGAAGGCAAGAATATATATGCCCACACACGTGGGCTCTCCTGAGAGCAGCACTGCAACAGAAACTTTCCACCCAACTCCAAGTTTGGTTATCAAATGGACTCTGCACTTGGAAGCAGCAATCACCTTCCCAAAAAGATCAGCAGAAAACTTATACATATATCTGAGAGGAAGCAAAGATGGAAACTGTGTAAAGCTGCACTCACTACTTTGCTTCTGTGGTATTAATTTGCGTCAGGATGAAGACAGTCAGAACAGGAGAATGCGAGAAGTAGTAGGTATTTTACTGAAAAAGAAACCAACCTGGCACAGTAACAATCTTATCATTTCTAATTTTTAAAATGTATTATTTGTAACATTATATACACCTTTAGTGATGATCCCAAGCCTAACCCAGAATTAGGATGTTTAGAGAATATAAATTATTATAAATATAAATTACCAGACCATATACAGAGGCAGAAGCTGGCATAAGTAGGACTGAAGGATAAAATTCAACAGTGTGATTCAGAACTCCAGAAAGAGAGAGAGCGAACAGCACTAATCCAGAGGAGATACCATGTGGCTGAACACAGTGTCTGACAAATGAAAATATATGGATAACTCCTAAATATAACTTCCAGGCACTTCTAACACCTGCATTAGGAAATTTGATCTTACAATCTTTCCTGTTGTCCCAATACATATGTGCCTTTAGAAAATGTATTACCAGAAACTCTGTTCAGATATTTATTATTACACATTGAGATTCCATTATTTAACTGGAAGACTACTTGAAATATAAATACTGCAATTTTTTGCTTCTGAAATGCTTCACATTCTGCAGATGTGTACGCCATTTCCACAAGTTTTCTAGGTGGTGCACACCTAAGTTAAAAATGTTATTTACATGCTGCAATATGTATGGGCATTTACAGGCCTTAGAGCATTTTTGGGGAAAAAAAAAGAACGAAAAAAAAAAAAGAAATCCTGTATCCCACAATATTGTTAACAATTCCATTTCTATTTTGTTGTGTAAATCTTTTTCAGCTCATCTGATCCATCCATCTAGCAGCCAAGAACCTGCATGAGCTGGTTATAGTTGTTGCTTCCACTAATGTATTTATGTCATGTTGCTGTCTGTGGGTGTTACTTAGGCAATTAGTAAATTACTCTAAATGTACAGTTACATTTATTACAGTGGCGGCCAGAAGCACTGCTGCAGTTACAGGTCTGTCAGCTTTTCAATTAACAACTCTGTTTTTGATGAGTTTGCAACTCCGTTTTTTTCCCTTTCTTTTCCTTTCATTCCATACCAGGTGGAAGCTTGCTAAACCTATTTCCCTCTCTTTGTCTCCACAAGCTCTCTTTACCCTTTAAATCTTATTTTTTTGTCTAACACAGAGGTATTTTTCCTGTTATTTTTTGCACATAAATTTAACAGTATTTTGCTTCAACTTTGTCCTTTGAAGACTTATGAATATGTTTCATCTTTTACACCAGGCACACTCAGAGTGCAAAGTTAACCTTAGAAGGAAATCTTTGAAACCTTATTTTTGGCTGGGCGCTGCTGTCATGAACTATATGTATAAGACCTCAATTAAGTGGGTACAGACAAAGATTCTCAGCTATCAGACCATGATATTATTGACATGTTTCCTACCTTCCCTGCTTCCAGCATGAGTACTTACCAATTCTTATGACTAGTCCACATGCAGAAGTCAGCACCGAATGCTATACATCTTGCTGCACTAAAGGCACAATCCTCATACCACTGACCTAAGAGGTACCAGTACCACCTTGCTTTAGCAGGAACACAATCCAACATGGTGTGTGAGCACAATCCTGAGAAACTGCTAATGTTACAACTGCTTTTTACAGTTTAAAGATCCACCAAGCATTAGCAATATCCGATTGATATTTATCTGAAAACTACCTCAGAGCAGCAACTTTCTTTCCTACTTCTGACCTACAGCTTTTTACTTTTTCTCATCATATTTAAATTATTTTGTATTTTCTTATTCTAGTATGTCCTTCCAACACAAATATATGGTTTTCCAACTCTAGGCACAGACTATGGCACAATTTCTAGCCCTGGTTTGGTCCTTGGCTAGGACCAAGACCTCTCCAAGAGCACACAGCCCAACAGCTCTTCTACAGCCTGAGTTTCTACACGTGCCCGTAACTTGAGAACAACCACTTCTCCATCTATTATTTTTTGTGCAAGCAGCACTTGGTCAGAGATCATTCAAACACTTCTAGGTTGACCAGTTTATTCCCACACCTGCTCGTAGGTGCTAATGGCAAGATGGGTAGAAATGACATCAGGAACATTTCCTGCCCCTTTTTCAACAAACTGTGCTGAGAATGTTGAATTTCCACTCATGAAGGTTTTCCTGGCTTTGGCAAGAATGATTCCTACCAAAGGCTACAGTGCAGAGGGGTCCCTTTATCTTCCATTTGCAACCTCCATGAAAACAAGCCTTACTAAAAGCACCGAGTAGCATTTTCATTTGCTAAGCTGTTTTCCTTTTTCTTTCCAAAATAGTCATACGCTAAATATAAAGTTTCCCTACCACTCAGCCATGTAGCCACCAATGAGACCATCATAATGACCCTGAATGCATCAAGGGTGACTAACAACCCTGGGGTGAAGGGGATAGAGCGCCAGTGGTACCTCAATCCTCCCAGTCAGGAGTTCAACAGCTCAGGTGGGAGGGTGTGCATCCCACAGTCAGTATCTGGTTGTGCAGCAGGTGCTGAAAGCAGGGCTCCCCCTTTTAAAACCACGGCACCCTTTCTGAAGAACAAAGGCTATTGTGCAGGGATGGGATTCCCTCGCAAACTTAGTCAAGAGTGTCCTTGCCAACGGGTTCAGTAGGAATGCAGTAGGAAGGGTTTTAAAGTAGGTGTGCTGGGGAAGGGTTGTCATACCATGAAGCGAAGGCATGGGGGCAGTGAGGAAGCAGCTGGGTGGTAAAAGGATGGTGAAGGGTCTCACAATGCCCTTGTGAAAGCAGCCTGACTGTGGTTCTTCTCAGGTACCTATATGCAGACACACAGCAGAGAACTACCAGGAGGAAGGAGAATTCCACACACAGTGGAGAGCTGTGACATCTCTGAGGCTATGGAGACATAGGGGGATAGCTTGCAGCTGGAGTGTTTCAATAGATGGACACAGGCTGTCTATCATCTTTGAAAAATCAGGGGTATCACAGAAGTTTCCAATGTCTAAAAAAAGGCAGATGTCCCACCCATCCTCAAGAAGGGCAAGAAGAGGAATCTGGGGAATTACCAGCCAGCAGGCCTCACATCAGGTCTGGGAAAATTATTGAACAAATCACCCACAATGTCATTTTCTAAGCACATTAAGGTTAGCGGGAATATACATCATTGATTTAACACAGGCAAATCATGCCTGACTAACACAATTGCTTTCTCAGAGGACACGATCGGCTCCATCAGGGAGAGCACTGGATTTTTTTCACTGTGACTTCAGCAAAACCTTTGACACTCTCTCATAGCATCCTTATAGCTAAATTGGTGAGATATGGATGGATGATAAGGTGGGTTGAATACTGCCTGGATCACTGGGTTCAAAGGGCCAGAATCCATGGTACAAAGTCCAGCTGGCAGTCAGTCACTAAAGTTATCCTCAGCCAACTATTCTGGGACCAATGCTGTTCTCCATCTTTACTAATAGCCTGGATGATCAGATGGAGTGCGCTTTCAGCATGTTTGCAGACAACACAAAATTAGGGGCATGGATCTGCCAACAAAGCAAAAGGCAGGTCTTGCTATACTAAGGAATACCCAAAAGCTGGAAAAATGGGCTGACAGAAACATCAAACTTTATCAAAAGTGAATGCAAAGACCTGCACCTAGGATGGAGTAACCTCATTCAACAAAACTACTAAGTTGTTTTCCTTAAATACAGTTCCTTAACTCAATTTAAGGAAAAAAAAATACTATGCGGATGGTCAAATAGTAGAACAGGTACCCAGAGCAGCTGTGAAATCTCCATCCTTGGAGATGTTCAAAATTAAACTGGACAAGGCTCTGAGCAGCCTACTGTAACTAGAGCTGTTTCGAACAGGAGGATGGACTTGAAGAGCTCCACAGGTCCCCTCTATCTTTTGTGTCTCCAAGTCCACACTGGAAAATGAAAAAGAATTTTAAAGAGCCTGTAATGCTGAAACGAATTAAATACTCATTTTGTGTTGTGATTCTAACGGAACAAATCTATGGTAGACAAGCTATTTAACACGACTAGAGAGTATGTTCCATTAACTTCAGTGTACGTTTCTTGTACTATCCATTTAGCAGATGAGTAGGACTAAATACCCGGCTGATAACCAATTAACATTTGATGCTAGCACATGGCTTTCCTGGTGGGCAGGTAGCAAACTCGGTTTTAATACAGAAGCTCTACGTATATAAAGATATTAAAGAAAATTTATCTGTCACAGGAATTCTGCGCACATATCCAGAACAAAATTAATTCCCCAGTAAAATTAAGGCAGCAAACATGTAAGAAATAGATCTGCCCTTCAGGAGTGCCAAGAAATACATTCAAGAACATATGCTATGGGAGTCAAAGATGTATTTTCAAACAAACAACACCAACAACAAAAGTTAGGTTTTGAATTTGGGGAATTTGGGAGAAAGCTACGTTTTTATCCTGATTTCTTATTTTGATTAGCCAAATCACGACAATAATTTTTGCTGAAGACCAGGAACCTCCCTGTTCTTCACATCTGAGAAGCTTCTGCTAAAATAACCCTGTAACCTGGTGATGAACTACAACTAGACCTGGTTAGAAAATTTTACCTGAACAGCCTTCCATACTAAAATCATTAAAATACCACTTCGATGGAATGGGATATATTTGGAAATTCATGTAATGATTCTGGCATTACCAAGGAAACAAAATGAAACAAAATGTCATTTAAAAATATTTTAGGGTGAATAAAAATTTCACTTCTAAGGAAAAATTCATTTTTTTTCCTCTCCTGGAAAGCCTAACTTGAAAGAAATAAAAAAATATTTTCCTCCATAATCAACCTCTAGCCACTTCATCCTATTTGGAATTGGAATCAACAAAAATGTTTGCACATCAAAATTCTGTCAGAAACACACTGGCTCCAATTCAGTCCCGGGCTTCAGGGCTTTCTCTTTCAGGACACATCCAGCATTTGCCTTCCGCCAGTTTGGAATGGGGCTCCAAACAACAATTTATTCTTCCAGCCATTATCTTAACATGGGTTAAGAGGTTTTTTTTCCTTCCTTTTCCTTCTCTGCTACATAGTTCTTCGTATCTTTTGCCTCATTTTTCCCTCTCCTTTTGTTTTTGCAATCTTCAATTGTATGCAGAAAAATGCCAGAGACACATTCTCTTGCACTTAATTCAGCAGTTTTAGAAAAGGGTATCTTTTTCTTACCCTTTTACCAATACAAAACTTGTAATGGTATAGAAGCATGATGTCTTACACTTCTGTACCCTCGTCTTTCAATATCCTTCTGAAAATGCCCAACAGATTCAAAAGTCATTTACTACAATAGGCAAAGTAGTAGAGGCCTCAAAGATAATTATGTTCCTTTGAGTTTCCCAAAAGTAAGAGCCTAGTAAGACTAACGTCCAGTCTGAACAAGAGGCTTCAAAGGGATGACAACTCTTAGGATATACCTACGATCCCATAGAAGGTCTGCAAGACAAAATCTAAGAAGTTAGGCAGCAGTGATTCTGCTTCCAGAACAGCTCATCACACATACAAAAATCTGCCCCAAACCTCCTAAATCGATGTAATTTTGTATTCTTTGAGATTATTTTACTATAGAAAAGCCTGGGGTATCAGACTTAACTTACATATATAGCCAAAAGATGTTATCACCTTAATAACTTCTTAACTATATATATAGGGCTTTTGTCAGTTGTGGCAAGCACTCCTCAGACAGATTCTTAGCCTTTGTTTGGTTAATATAAGAATCTGATAATAGCTCTGGTAATATAATGTATATGAGAATACATATATATATTTGTTTAGCTAGTAACATCTTTGTTTATTCCTCTCATTACTGTAGATTACCAATTAAGAAAATCAACTGAACATCTAATTTTTTGTGGTTTTATACACCAGTTAGAAAATTATTACAGCAATTCTTAACTTCTAAACTACAGCAGGTCCTTTTCATGGTGAACATAATTTTTACAACATAAGTTGAAATGCTGGGGGACTGTCACTTGAACTACAAACTGCATAATGCAAAGCACTGAGCGACGTGTCTTAGTTTGCTATTTCTCTGCATGAGAGTTCATTCAAAGTAGATTTCTGTGTGCTTAAAGGTTCATCCCATTCTATCAGCAAGCCTTCTCCTTCTTAAATTAGATAAAGACTGCAAATAATTCAAAAGCAAATGCATGATGTTTATACTCCAGACTCCTGTTGTACTAAGAAGTTAGGCATCTTTACCAAACAGTGACCTCTTTTGCAGCTTACAATTCTTATCAACTTACAGCTCACAGAGATAAATGCCAACTTGTACAAGCAGATGTGCTTTGCTTCTCTCCCAGTATTGTACTGAGCAGAATTTTTAGTATTCATTAAAAGCAGTGACAAACATGTAAGTGCCCACTTAATGCTTTCTCCCTCTCATTTCAACCTTTTAGAATACAGCAGTGAGTGATATAGTAAAAAGACTGCGTAACTGTCTCAGATTGTTTTTTTTTAGCATCTCTTTGACAGTTCTGTGTTTAAACACTGGGGCTGACGTCTGGAAATTCACATTAACATACTTATTGTATGGTGTGTAATCTGGAATAATATTGTAAATGAACACTCCTTCCTAAATCATCTACAACTTGCAAGATCAAGACACTCTTGCATTGTAAAAGCCAGTAATTGTATCAAACACTAAAACAACAAACACATATAATATTGCTCACATTTGCAAACCAGGATTTCTTTAACTAAGTAGATAAAGGTAAAAAAAAAATAAACAAACAAACAGCTAATAGTCCAACTTAAATTCTTTGATATACTGTGTTTTATATAAACACGCATAATAATTGGCCAAAATTACTTCTAAAGGGAATATGGCTTTCTTTTAGCCTAGTTTATTTAATAACCTAGCAATTACACAGAACCAACCCCATGAATACTGCAAATTACACCATGAGAGTAGCTGCAGTGAGTCTCATCACAAGATTATGTAGCTCTGTATCTTCCATCCACTAGTGGTCAGTAACAGATGTCGAAAAAATTGCACAACTGCAAGGTTTGCCTCAGCTGAACCTTCCTTTGATATGCCCCCTTGGATTATGGCAATTGATGGTTTGAGAATCCCCAACCACATAAACCATGGGGTTCATTTTCATAAATATTTTTTCTGCTATTTTCTGAAAAGTTATAGTATTAAATAATAAACCTTTCTGAGGAGATAAATTTCTACAACGGGTTTTTTTGCCCTTCTAGTTTTGGTTTACAACATGTACCTGGGAACAGCGAAAGCAAAGGAAATAGAGAACTATGTTAAAAAATAACAAAAATACTTTAGACTTCCTACATGGATCTCTCTACACCCTGATACAGATTCCTGTTCAGATCTTCAGATCCCACAGAGGTGCTTTCAGTATCTCCCAATTGTCACATTCTGCAAGGGAAGACTACAAAGAACTGTGTGTTGTGTCACTGTATGAGGTGCACAGCACTAATAATGATGTTTCATGTTTGCGGACAGTGCTTGGTAATAGGTGTTCAAAGTGCTGTGCTGAGAATCATTAATCCTCCAACACATTCATGTGGTAGGTGGATCAAGCATCGTTCTCACAATTTTACAAGGGGGAACGATGAGAGGCTGTCAAATCTGAAGAGGACTAAATAGAATTTGGTTGCCTGTCTTCCTCAGGCTCCTTCAAATATCTCAGCCAGAGGCAATCAGAGTTTGCAGAATTATACTCCAGACCTTTCACTTCCCTGGCTGTTCTGTGCACTTCTGGGTCTCACTGTCCTAAAGCTACACTTGTCTGCTAGTCCAGAATAAGGCTGGATAAATTTACTCACTTGCTTAAACTGGAGAGTTCAGACATCTCAATATTTATGAAAACCACAAGCCATTTTTACATGAGCCATCCCAGAGGCTCAGAATCTTGCAGGCTGGCTACATTCTGCTTTATCAGTGGAAAGCAGCAACCTCAATGTAAGTACAAAGTGAAGAAAAAAAAAAAGGCATAAATGTATTTGGAACAACGGAATGAAGGAAAAGTCCTTTAGCAACTACCACTCCCAGAGCTCCTACAGCTTCTCATCACTAGCATGGGAAGCGTATCTGGAAAGCAGTTGCTCTGGCTCGTCTTCCCAGTACAGGCATGCAGCTTAAATATTTCTTGAGACTCCTGGCAGCCAGTTTAATGCTCAGAAGTCTTCAAAATACGTGAAATCCCCAGAACTGGAGCAATAATGGAAGAGTGTGTTGCAGTGCACTTTTCTGCTTTTCTGTACCGTACTGTCTGAGCCTTAGATGTACAAACGGATCTGAGCCATCACACTTTTAAGAAATGCAATAAAAACCAACACTTTTTTTAGTGTGCCCAGTCTTTTAAAAATGACATCTGTTCTAAATCCCTACACAGCTCAATGTTTTTCACTGCATTTCCAAAGCCATTCTTTTGTAAATAGATAATTAGTGCTTAAATACTCCTTTCAAGGGGTTTCTGCATTAACATAAAAATAGTGTAATTACCGATGGTCAAAATGGCATGACTACAATTTATAAATTCTAATTTCTTTTGCTGCTCTGAAGCTGATATTTTTTCTTCTTCAACACAATTTTAATCTGTTTCAAATGTATTATTGAACCTAAAAATATAAAATACCCGTTAAGAGAGGAAGATAAATAACTACCACTATTTCACGAGATTTATCACAACAGCAAAAGTAAAACTAAGTCTAGTGTTTTGGACTTTTTTGAATATCTTTTACTCTTCATCAAGAACTTAAAAATAGGGATGATGCTTATTGACTAAAATTAGCTGATTTTGTTCTCCTGTGTAATACTAGAAGCAGGTGATTCTACTAGTGCTAGTTACTAAAGCTGGGCAGGCATTTTCAATATAAAAACATTTTTTCAGTTTGAGAGAAAAATGTTATCTTTTGAGCTGAATCTGCCCAGGTCAATTCCTGAAGTGCATGTCAAAAAATTTAATCAAATTTGTGCATGTGTATGTATGATACTCAAGTAAGATTAATATTTTCAGGAAAATAGTCTGAAGAACTAATTACTGTTTTCCACTACAATGCAAAGCTACCTTTTTTTTTTCTTCAAGTTTAGCTTGAACTTGAATTTCAAATAAGAAGAGTATATTTGACATTGAAAAATCTCAAGCAAACACACTGAAACAACAAATATTATAAAATGTGTTAGTTTAAGTAATCTTTTCAATCCATACACAGAAGATAATTCTCAGAGAGAATACAAAAGTATGTGTTGGAGCGTATATCACACACCAGCTATTTAGTTAAATTTCCAGGAAAGTTACCCACAATCTCAAAGTGACAGTGGGTCCTAGAGCATAAAAAATTTGGAATATTACAGTCTTGAGCAAACAGAATTACAAGAGCAACTGAGCCAAGCTGGCAATTTCCAGTGCCAACAGTATGGGACAAACAAAACAGAGACGGTTTTGGACTCATTGTTTGATGAGTACACTAGAGCAGGACGTTTGTCTTTGTACTTGTCCTACAGCACATTTGATTTATATGCAGGTTGAGAATAAGAAACAAAAACAAAAATAATGACAAATATGAGCACAAAGTTAGCTACAGTGCATAGCAAGCATGATATATCCTACCTTATCTAGCGTTGATTACGTACTAGTGTGTATTTAAAAACAATCCATTTGAATTATTTTCAGCTGTTTAAAGTGATGCTATTAAAATCTCCTGGACATACTGGAAAACTAGGATATGTTCAAAACTTCAAACAACCCATCCTTATAACATCACTAGAAAGTTTCGCTGCCCTCATGGCCTCCCATCCAGGCCTACCATAACACATGCTTTTTACTTCATTTTTTCTGATTCCCAATAACTGGATTTACAAATCTGGAAGGAAAGTACATTCAGAAAATAAGCTATATAGTGAAAGGAAAAGGAGAAATATAAAAACAGCAGAAAGGTCAATTCAGGAAAAAGAGGGGAAGGAAATGACCATGTTAGTACCATTGGTAAACTCTGTAAACTGACTATTCATACCCTTTCTCCTTCTTTTACTAAGCTACCCTGAATAAGAGTAGCAAAATGGAAACCCGACTTGCAAAAGTATATCATGGTACTTCATGACTGGACAATAAGAGAACAGATGAAGCTGAACATAAATTCCAGCAGAACAGTAAGTACTGGAGTAAGTAGCCCAATTGTAGATACACAGTGATTGATTATGAAATAGATACTGCCATTCAAAAATAAAAAGTTTACAGAGTTACAACAGGCAATTTTATGAAAAAGCCATCTCATTGTTCAGTCACTGTCAAAAATGAAAACAATAATCCACAACATTAGAAAGGAAAAGAGAACAAAACAGGAAATTTCATTATGACAGGGCATAAATCAGTACATGTGCAGCCCTAGTCTCTCCACCTTTTAAAACGATAAAGAACAAGAAGATGTACAAAGAAAGACACAGATGATCAAAGGCATTTAAGGACTTCTAAACAGCCTTCAGCCTGAAAAATATCTGAAGGGTAGATATGGGAAAAGCCTGTAAGTTCTGGAGCAGAATGAAGAATGGAATTGTTCACTTGCGTCTTCCAGTATTAGGAAATACCAAATGAAACTAGTGGATGACAAATTAAAAATATACAGACTTCTTCACACAATCCGCATTACATTGTCGAACTCTCTGCCACAAGATTATGTCTGCATTAAAAATTTGCCCAGATTCAAAAAGCAGTTAAAAAACTCAGAGAAGAAAAATCTGTAAATGTTTATTATAAACACAGTAACATTGTGGCTCAGGAAGTCTTTGGACCATCTATCTAAAGCTGAGAAAATATCCACATCCAGTTACCACCAGCCCTTTATCTCCTCCTTACAGCTGGGCATCAACCTAGCCCTGGTAAAACCTCAAATCCTTCCCTGGAAAGGTGGGGAGAAGGCTTCAGAAAAAGAAAAGGGGAAGAAAACAACTGATTACTGAGAAGAATGAACTGAAATGAAATGAAATGCAGTGGAGGGCTGTAGAAGTGAGAGAATAAAAGGTATAAAAGTAGGTGACTAAGGGGCAAACAAGGCAGCCAAAGACAATGCTGGGCTACAGAGAAATATCATCTGGCCTTCCTGAGTACCCACATACAGTTACCCTAAAAAACAGAGAACATATTTTAGGGTATGACTCAGCAAGCCAACGTGCCTCTATTAGCATAACACTTGAGCATGCGCTCGATATAACCATAAGGTTCACGGAAGTTAATGATGTTAATGTAAAATATACTTCGCATCAGACAGCAACAGACATTTTATGTAAAGCAGAAAGATAAAATCTGAACTTGCTGAAGGGCCTCCTGATAAGATGAAGTACGCTGATAGACCAGAGTGGCAGAGACCCAAGGGTATATGCTAGAACAGAAAGCCGAAAGGGAGGAATAAATGCTACACATAAAGATATGGTCTAATAGAAGAAGTAGGACATGCATCTAGTGCCTAAAAGGAAGCTGAGGGAAGGCATAGAAATATTCTCCTCTTTATTCCAAGGCATAAACAAAGCTATAGCTCACTGATGGCAGAAGACATATATGTGAAACAGAACAAAATAACTATGTGGGAAAGCTAGCCCTGCAGTATGGGATGAAGGAGAATACAAGTAAATTTGGTGGCAACAGATAAGAAGGAGGCTGAAAGTAAAAGTCCTGGCCAGTCTCTCAATTACTTTCTCAACAAACTAGTAAAATGCTCACGCAAGGAAGGAGGAGGAGGTTGGATAGGCTGTGGGAGTTATAATTAGAAAATCATGGCAAATACTGGAAACAGCTATCTAGAAAAATCCAAACTGTCAGGGACTAGCACCTTTCACAGCAAAATGGGTAACCTGCAAAAATTTTGAAAATTCTTCTTAAAGAGAACACTTTTAACCATTCTACCACTTACTACAGATTTTTGCAAACATTGAAAGTATTGGTGAATTCATAAATTGTTCATTTAATAGCTACAAGTTTTCATTTTAAAATGTTATTGAGCATAATTGAAAAAAAAGCTTACACTTTTGAACTGAAACAAAGCTTTAAATGCTAGCTGAATGAAGCCTGTTTAGTGACTCCGAACTATTCTTCCATTGCATTTTTCAGAATTCAAAAATTGAGTTAAATTTTCCATTTTTTTCAATTTTTGCTAACGAGCTAGAAAGATCTCTTGCTTCTTAAGCTCAGATATCTCAGAGATGTTCTTGCAAAAATATATCCCAAACCGCACAGATCACCTTTTCCCAAACTGCATGCTACCATGAAATTGGAAGGATGCCTTGAAAAGTCAAGAGAATTAGGCCTTCTTTTGGAATAAAAATGATGAAGAGACCATCACAGAAATGCCTTGGGAAATCTCTTGACCAAACTGAGAGGATCTCAGTTTAAGGACTTCTTCAGAACATTGTACAGCTGTGACCAGCAGGGTGGCAGACGGAGAACTAGGGAGACAAAAACTGTTCAGTGAGTAATGTGCGTAGCCCCATCTTCGCTTGCTAGCAATGTCCCAAAGCACTCTTCTTCCCACACTAGCAGATAAATAAAATTGATATTATTTAGAATGGATAACCATACAGTTTGTATTATCTTTCTATGCTATTTTCAGTATAATACATGGTAGAGACCTACAAAATAGGATTATTTGCTTTCTGTTGTACAGCAGACCTGCTCTATTTAGGGACAGAGTAGAGGGCACAATAGCAGAGTGTGCTACCCCCGCAGGCTGCCCCTAACTGAGTGCAACAGAACAATGCAATTGCTCCATGTTGGGCATATTATTGGGTTTCCAAGCTGAATTAAATATCAGTCTTAACTAATAATTATTTGCTGGTAAATATTTGCTTAAATTGTGAAGTACTGCCTTTTTTTATACCCCATTTCAGCCTACATGTGTCTGTCAGCTTTGTGCCTTTCTAGTGTGGAATGCTGTAACAGGAAGCAAAAAAAAAAAAAAAAAAAGGGAAAATGCAAAATGCATAAACTAAAGGAAAGAAAACCAATATAAAAATGGATTTTAATCCATTACCCTTAAACTCTGTCCTTACTCTTCCCAAGTCCTTCATTTCCTCTCATCCTGTTTTTGATAACAATACGGATCCGGGTTTTTGTCTGGATACAGTGTATGCTTTCCAGTTTTTACTGACATTTTTTTTTAGCATATATAAAACACTGCAGAAGCACATGTAAATCACCACTCTCTTGCCCAGTGGAACAGAATTTCAGTTACCAATGCCAACAGTTGCCTACAGAAGGCATCTACATCTGGTCTGCTACATCCAAGACAGCAACCACAGGCACACGTTTTGCTTTGTTTGGAATTCATCGCTGTGGTGCAGCTGAGCCCCAGATAAAAAAACTACGAGCCTCTGGGGTTAAACAGACAAATGTTTTCAGTCACAACAACATTTTTTCTCTTTTTTTTTTTTTTCAGGGAAGCAAAGCCATAACAATGTATGTAAGAGGTTTTATGCAAATCATTAAAGGCCTACTGACTTAAATTGTTGCTAACACCACAAAGTTGCTTAATGTACACTTGAGAGTGTGAAGGCAGAACAGATGAATAGTCTCACAAATCTTATTTGCTCAGTTGGAAAAATGCAAAAATACTTGTTAAAAAAAAAAAGAAATATGTGATTCCTTCTCATTGCCATTCAAATTTAAAAGACAAATTAATATTCATCATTCCTGACTGCACAATGTTTTTTACTGGGAGGCAGAAGGGGCACATACATTCAGTAAACAAATTTACTTTCAAATCCACACAGAATTCAATACCTACCTAGCCACTCGTTGAATTTTTTTACTTCACTAGGAAGTCCCAGCTCAGTAAAATCACCAGCATGTATTAACACATCTCCATATGGCATTTGGATGGGATCAGTTCTCGAGTGAGTATCAGAAATACAGACAAATCGAGTATATCCCGGAGGTTTGGGAGCATCATGGGGCACTGGATCAACCCTGCAGGAAATGCATCATAACAAGGTTATAAAGTACTTACAAACTTCCTAGTGTCTACTTTGCAATTCTAATACCAATTTTTACCTTTACAAAAGATTACAGTCTTCTCGATATGTCTGATGGAAGGGATTTATTAAAACAAACCTATCACTAATGGGAGGTGTAAAAATTCTTGATGTTCACATCACAACATTTTCAGTATTTGTTGGGTAGCTGTATTAATTTAAAGAGATTAAGGAAAAGAGATTGAACTATGGCAGCAACTCTGAAACAAATACAAATAAATCAAAGGCGTTACCAGTTTCAAAGGAACAGTGCTATCCTGTTTCATTGTTTAAATATGATTACATGGTACACAGGGAAAAGATTTATTTTAGATACGTAAATATATTTAAATGCATTTCTTTAATTATAACTTTTTTTCTGCAAGTTATATTATTCCAACAAATTTAATTAACACGTTTTGGAGATACGTTTCAGTGTGGTAATGCAAAGCAAGATAAGAACTCTCCTGACAACAACTGTAAATGTACGTTCAAGCCTGACTATTGTCAGGACAAATGTGGCAACTTTCTGGGTTTAATTATACTAAATGAAATCAGATGCTGTGAGGGGTGAGGCTCCATTGTTCAAAGCCCAATTTCGCTATTCTAAGCTGAGGAAAAGAAAAGATCTGACCCAATTATATGAGACTTACTTATGATTTAGGAAAGAAAAGCAGAGAACACCTCTCTGCAATATCAGTCATACTTATTTTCAACTCATTCAATTTTATACCCTCAATCTATATTTGGTTACAATATATAGAAGCAAATGTATCTACATGCAGCTAAACCATATCTGCTATTCCAATTAGGGAATTCTGGTGAAATAAAATCAAAAATCCAGACATGCTAGAGTCATATTTATGTCACTAGAAACCAGAGAGGTATACAGAAATGTTACGAATTATTTTACTTTTAAAACATCTATTTTGAAAGGAGAAACAAAATTAGTTTTGCTTTGTTTATTGTTGCAGTATATAATACATGCCTTGCTGCTTGTGCTTCAATTCAGGATCTTACTGTTATATAAATAAACTCTCAAAAAAAGTTAGGAGATCTTTTATTAATAATACTACTCCTGAGTCAGTAGGTCTACTGACTCAGGTAGTTTTCAATAGAAACTGTATTACTTGAAAGACGTAAGATAATCATCTTTAATCACATGGTCTTTTCATTAAGTCAAAGAATAATTCTAGTAAATTTATAGCCAGGTAAACTGAGGTGTTCCTGAAAACTTCACTAGACAAGTGAATAAAATCTAAAACATTCAAATCATGTTATGTATTTAAAAAAAAAAAAAAAGTTCTTAGCATTTTCTACAACGCAACTACAAAACTAGGGTATGAATAAATTATTTTGTACCCATCTTTCCTACACCTTTTAGGATGAAGGAGTGTTTTTTTTGTTGTTGTTTGTTTGTTTTAATTAAGCCATTATACTAAGCATCAGCTATTCATGAGGTGTTTTTTTTTCCTTTACAGGGACACTAGAGAAACCATTAGGAGTACCTTATAGCATTCTCTCTAAAGTGACATTTTCTGAGAAGAAAATACCCAAATGTGAGGTAACATGTAAAATTAGCTGTGATCAGATCAGACCAAATGAACACAGTAGATTTGTTCATACCCACATGATCATACCCAAAGAACACTACGTATGTGCTGGTCGTACATGGAAGTATGCACACAGTGGAAACTGTGAAACTCAGCTGAAAAAGAGGGGAATGTTTGGACCCTGAGACACAGCAACTGCAAACACTATGTGCGTGGCTGAGGGAGTATGTATGCTGTGAGAGGGTCACAGTCACAAGGAGAAGGGAAGATGACAAAAGAATTAGATGGTAGAGTAGGTATGGCAGGTCCCAACCTCAAACAATGGAACTGCATGTTAAGAATGCCTCTGTTTTTGCAGGTATGAGAGATGGCACAGAGGGAGCTCCATGGTTGGTGAGCAGAGGTACCATGGATGGTACCAAAGGATGGAGAATGGTGGGTTTCAAACGAGTGAGTGAGGGTTGTCTTAAGGTACAAGCTATGTGAAGGGTGCTGCATTTAGTTCACAGAGTTCCTCATCAAAATGAATTGGGACAACTGGAGAAGAAAGAAGGGGAGCTGACCCTGGCTACAGTTACAGCCACTGAAGCTAAAAAGATTAAACATTGGCTCAGTAAACAAACTTCTGATTATTGCTGTCCCTGCCCAGCACTTGGCAAAGTGAGCTACAGGTCATACCACTAAGCCTGGCTCAAATTATGCATACTACCCTGGCACGAACCAGGGATACGGACTGATTTAAGAGACCACTTATTGACTTTTCACTGTAGGGCAATCTTTAAAGCAGTTGCTGCTTCTCCCTCTGAAATCTTTCAAAGTACAGCACAGCCACAAGTTGGGTGTCAGGGATGCATTTCCCTTGTTGCTTCTCTGGAGCTGAATGGAAAAACAAGCGACTTACCACGGCAACCCACACAGCACCTAGTACAGATGCTTTTTCTTATAGTTTGGATGGGGAGGGGGGGAGGTATGGACAGCATTTTCCTGTTGCTGAAGTATGCTTAACTTTCAGAGTCTGTGCAGTGGGCCAGAGAATATTCATGGGTAAGAGGTATTGATAAAAAAAACCATGAGATGCAGATTTTCATGTTGAAGTTATATGCACACACATATATAGGTAAAAACATACGTCAAGTTTCACAAATGCATCTAAGTTGCATTGGAAATCATTTCTGAAGGCTCGATCCCCACGTTCTTGGGTAACACATTGACACAGCAGCTGTCATACCAACACCCAATGCACTGCTTGCAGCATGAGCAGAAGGAAGATCTGATTACTTCTGTGCAAATGTTTTTGTTTTTCTTTAAAACAATAGGTAAACTTGCAGAGAAATTGAAAAACAAAGTTAAAACCTCAGAGAAAAAGCAGTAATTAAGGTTAGTTTTTACATTAGACTTTAGTAAAGTTTCCCAAAGAAACATGACAGGAACTTTCTAGGAACAACTGACGGACATGAAAACGATGTCAGTATTTACCACCCTTCTCATCACTGGCAACCCAGTCATCTCACAAGCATGGGAATGGTGGGCTACAACAGGACGAGGAAAGTGCTGTTAGTATGTTATGGATGCTAAAAAGTTAAACACAATATAGAACTGCACTGAGGACCAAGAAAGAGCTCTAGGATTGAATTCAGAAGAAGAGCACAAAAAATAACTGCAGTTCAAGTAGTTTACACAAGCTCAGATGTGAACAGGTCTGAAGTCTGTGATTGCCTGTAACATCACCAATGTAGTTATTTTGAGCTATCCACACACACAGAGCAAAGCCCTCACGTCTCTGAAGTTAATGACAAAACTTGCATCGACTAAAGCAGGGCTAAGATTTCACCCATAATTATGTGAATAAAAGGTGCTTTTGTTATACTTTTTGTATATACTTTTCCCTTCTTTGTCACTGTTCTATTCAGTCACAGGAGGCAAAAGCAATCTTTTGCCATTCAGAAACATTCTTTACAATTTCTGTACCAAGAAACAAGCAGGTCAGATTGTGGTAGATGTTTCAATTGATTTAGCCTGTTTTTCTATTTGCACAAGCTTTTTCAATGGTATTAATCATTTGTAAGAGATTACTAAATTCTTCTGAAGAACAATTTTCTAAGGATAGCTTATTTTCAACTACTTGCTTAGGTTCTGAACTTCCATCATGCAGTTGATTTTCTAAGCCCTCTGGTAATATGATTTGTTCCCGGTTAGAAATTTAAGCAGCATATTGTTGAGTACAAAGTAGATACTAGTAACTTATTTTCAGCCCAGTGAAAAACACTCAGCTTTTAGGACTGGTGAACAAACTCATGAGTGCCCAGGAACTGTCTGAATATGCACAAAGAATGGCTAAGCTTTGACAAATAAAGCAACCTGCATTTGTTTTTTTCATTTATCGAAGTATTTCTGAACCGACATTTGTTTGTTTGTACTTTTGCTACCATTTGCCAGCTCTATAAACAAAAGATGTTTCCCAGTGCTAACACACTACTCATTTTACTGTTTGCATTTCAATAGTACCTAAAAGCCCCAAACACAGACTATAAGCTAATATACTGCCCCCAAAAAATGATTGTTTGCTCACCATCCTGGTGTATGTTAGTCTCCAGATTTTTTTAACACAGTATCTAATTTATGCCAAAGAATGTACATAAGCATTCACTAAACAGTCACACACCATTCAACCACTCATAATTGCTGACTTTTTTCAAATGCAGAAATCATGTTCTATGTTTGGAAAGTATCAATTCATTTTAAATACCAAAAATGTGAATGGGGTGATTATTTATTCAGTGTTGTTAAAGAAAAAAAAAAACAAGTTTCCTTTAAAAAAAAATGAAAACCAGTCTTCTCATCTGAAGATAAGGCTGCTTTCCTCTTTAATAAACACAATAAAATGGTGCAGACATTTTTATTCCCTATAAAAATATTTTACTGTAGAATTTTATACTTAATTTATTTGTAATAGCTTTACTGTTTTGCTCTTCCTTCTGGCTTTAAACTTTATGGCAGGTTTCATTTTGTAATTATAATTCTTCACTTTACATTACAAGTAAATCATTTAGAGCAGTTAATTTTACTGATGCTGTCATTATATAAGAAGTCAGAAACAAACACATTATTTTAATTACTCTTTAAGCACTTGGCATCTTCAGCACGTTGGTATGAAAGTAAGTTGTCGGATGGGTGCCCACACCATTTTACTTATTGATGTCATTTTTTCTTTGTATGCAGCTGTAGTATAACTAACCAAACAATATCTGTTGTACAGATATGGGCTTGGTATTTCAACAGCTATTTACACCAATAAGCAAGTGCAAAATGCAAACAAATAACTATTTAGATTGCAGAAAGTATCAGCCTTGTACAATCTCTCATTTCATTACCACTGCTTGTTGTTTATTTCTTTTTTTAATACTATTATGCATTAAAGTTATGCTAGTGGAATGACCTTTCACCCACCCTTTAACAAAGTAGTGGCCACTTTCCAAATGGCCTGATTTTGTATCACTATACTAATTATTATTAGAAAGGCAGCAATGCAGTGTTCTTTGCATTCTTTTTGACTGGTCCATCAAATACCGCATCAACAAGGCAGTAACAATTCAGAAGGCTGTGCTGGAGCAGTAACAAAACTGTAATACTTACATTTGCACATGTGGGGGCTGGAAACGTCCCTGGTTAATGTTGTAGAACGTGAAAGCCTGTGTGGGGTTGGAGCTGTACTCATCCACTTCAATTATGAGTCTACTATGGTGATGCCTTCTAGCTGCCATAATGTGCGACTGGGCGAAAGCCATGCTTGCAGTGGGTAGGTCTGCTTTTTCAGTCAATCATATCTGCTATCTTCCTACATCGATGGAAGAAGACCATGACATCTCCTTACCTATGCAGCACTTGCCTTTGAAAAACCTAGAAGCAGATTGAAGAGATGGAGCATAACTGTTTGACAGTTAATTTGTTTGGGATTTGCTTTATTTAATAGGAGATGAAGATCAAAAGCGGGTTATGGAGGGAGGAAGACACACAGCTCAAAGAACTCATTACAAACCTTTCCAACCCAGCAATTTGATGAACATACTTTAGTTGGGGGTGGGAAGTGGGTGGAGGAAGTAAGCTTGCAAAACAATACAGGGAGCAACTTGCTCAAATATTTCAGACATTTAATACAGATCTCAAACACAAGGCAGTCACTCTTCAGAATGGTTTGTCAAATAATAATGTTTTGTCAACACAATCATTTAGTGTCTTTTTTCCTGATTGCATTGCTGAATGTTTATTCCCCATCTTCCTTCAAGAAAACCCCAAACTCAAAACTTAATACATGTCAGTGCATAACTAAAATGTGAGTTAGTTAAAAAGAATCAGTTTAATCAATTCTCCAGAAAATCTGCACCATTTAGTAAGGGTATGCATTGCAGGTGGTTGTTCATCACATCCCAAGGAACCGAGCAAACTGGGCCTTCCATGCACACGCTCCTGGTTTAGTTGTATCACTGAAGAATCTCCTGATACAGATATGAAGGGCTCCCCCCTTCAAACACATTCTCTTCTTAGACAGCACTAGCCCCAGAATCTGGATTCACTGGAAAAGAAAGTGATTCAAAGGCTAACACACAGTTAAATGTTATTAAATATAAAAAAGGTAAAATCCACACAGGTTTTACGTTTGGGAGTAAATTTTCCCTGAAAGTTATGCAAGTCTAGAACAACAGCACTGAAAATGGATATAGGAACAAAAAAGTAAAACCAACTGGAATGTAAAGAGTATCCCCTAGAAACAGCAGAAAGTAATTTAACTGTGAATTTTACTTTTATTTCACAGTTTTAATAAAAAATGGATTATCAGGAACACAGGCGGGTATTTTTACAGTATAATGTTGTGTCCTTTTTAAAAGTTGTCTGTCTTAAATATTTACTTTCATGCAAGCAAGGGCTTTTTCATCTAGCAAATGTAAGGAATCTGCTTCAGAAGATGTATTTCATGAAAAGCTGTGCTAGAATGCAGCAATTCACTTGATATGTGCATCTTCTGGAAAACAGGACTCCAAGTTTTTTATGTCACCTTGTTGATGTGCCTTACTTCCATTCTGATGGGACCACTGCCAAGAGTGATGGATGAGGAAGGTCTTCACATTCACTCAAATTTTTAAAGCTATTTATAGGTACTTAGGTCTAATTCAGTTCTAGTGGGAGTCGAGCACCTAAGCATCTTTAAAAATCTGGGCTTCAGTTCTTCACCAGTTCTTCAGTTCTACTACAGATGTTAAGTGCTCCAAGAAGTGATAGTGTATTTTTGTTTTGGGAAATCTTGTCCTTAGGAAGCTGGAATGAGAGATTCAGCTCATTTTTGTTACTTGGTGAATGGCTGTAAAATGCTGACAACTCGCTGTCAGTAACAACCCACAGGAAGACAGTCTGAGAATGAGAGCAGATTCCTTCATGCCCTCCCCTAGAAGTGAGTGGTAAGGAAATGGTAGAAAAACAGCAAAGAAAAATTTGAATTTTAAACACTCTCAGATGATGTGTTCAGGCTACAGAACAAGCAGCAGCACAACGAAACGTGCCAGAGCAGGGGGAGGGAAGGGAGGCACAATTCTTGTAAGAATAATCGAGTACAAATCGCTGCATTTAGGAAATAAGAAATTATGATGGCAGATGTGAAGAACCCTCCCTGAAGAGCTTCCTGTATTAAATTATGCATTTGTAAAGAAGCTTGAATGGGCAAGGTCAGAGATTTTATAGGGGATAAACTGTTCTAAGTGAAGCTACTTGTGTTTGAAACTATTAGAACTGGTGACTTCTATAAATATTCTCTACTATGATTAATAATTTAAGATTCCACGGCTCTATGTGAGGATTTCAAACTACCTGAAAAAACACCCTGTGTTTTATAATCCAAGGCTTATGCCCACTTTACACACAGCTGAACTGAAGCTGCAAAGGCATTAAGGCACTGCCTGGTGGGACCTAGAATCTCCCTTTTGCCTTAGGAAGATCCCAGTGCCTACAGCAGCTAAGACACAGCTTTTGTCAACCTCCTGGTTGGTCCTGTCTTTCATGACTACTCTCAAGTGATACATCAAATCCACTGCACAAGCAGCAGATGTATTCAGGCACCTCTGATGTCCACTCAAGCTCTGCTTCCTCTTTCTGGGTAAGGGGAAGATAGCATTTAACAATACAAACTAACTCAAAAGAACATTTTCTTCCAACTTTGTTTGCAAACAGAAACAAAGCACAGCAAGTACAGCACTCATACAGCATTTAGTGCTCAAGACTTCTTTTAAGCGGGGAATCTATCCTCACACATGGGAGATCATGTGACTCACACCATTAGGCCAGCCTTTGAGAATGCTAGCTACAGACATTCATCTAGAAGTTCACCATATAAAATGTAGGAAATAGAAAGATACATCTCACTTAAAAAAAATAAAATAATAAAAAAAAAGAAACACCACAGTACTGATGAGCCTTCTGCCAAATGACAGTCCCCCAGTGTCAACCCTGGACACATAAAAAGTATCCAAGACAGGAGGAGGGAAAAAAAAGGAGCCAGATACTGCACTGAAAATAAGATAACTAGCAATCACATTAATAGCTTGTGCTAAACAAAAATCAGATACTATAGCGCACATAATCAGTAAGCATAATTCAATAGCAAGCTTAATTCAAGCTCATTTCAGAAACATACACAGATGTCTTTGAACTTTACCTTTCAGTCTAGGGTTTCATTCCTGCATAAGTGGTTGGCTGACTATGAACATTATTGGTGTTCAACAGAACAAGCTGTCTCTTTCCAGCTTGACTGATAACTCATCACTCCTCTCTTTCTGTTTCAATTTCCAATAGTCTCCAAAACTGTAACTTTTTTTTTCTTCTAATATTCTGAAATGTCTTCCTTTCACAAACCAGAGTATAAAATGTAGCAGGGAAATAGTTATCTGCTTTTATAGCATGCAAGTTTTAACATTATATGCCCAGCATTACGAATACAGAACACTAAGACTCAAATCCCCACAGCAACAACATGCTAACCATCCTCTTCCCCCAGACTTATGGAGCTGCGGGATGTCTGCCAGAGAAACACAGGGAAATGTAAAAATGACTGCAAGAACATGAATACTAAAATAAATATCACAAACCTGGCTGTTAGAATCACAGACTGAGAAAAAGCTATTAAATCAGCTAAGCCATCTTCTTACTGGTGTCAGGAATGTTCTCCATACATTATTTTTTTGCTGCCTCTCCAGCATGTGCTCAAAGGTTCACAAGAGCCCTGATCCAAAGACCACTGTATGTAGTAATAAGTATGTAGTAAAAAAGGCACCTTCATGCAGCTATAAAACATCAAAGCCGTATTTTTTTCAGGGAAAGCCAGTGAGACAACAGGAGTAAAATACCTTAAAGAAGAGTGTGAGAGTTTGCAATAGACTGCATAGGCACACACCTGCTTCTTGTGCAAATCATAGATTGATAGAGTGGTTTGAGTTGGGAGGGACCTTAAAGATCTTCTAGTCCACAACCCCTGCCACGGGCAGGGACACCTTCCACTAAAAATCTTGGATACCGGTTAGCAGAAACCCCTTCTAGAGCTTCATCGAGAGTTCAGGTTGTCCCCTATACTGAGGATAAACTGTTCTTCATAAGCTGTCAGGTCATCCTTTACACAGAGAAGTAGGCTCTTTATTTAAAAAAAAAACAACAAAAAAGTGCCACTGAGCAGCAGTGGTCCCAACTGTCATTCCCAACATTCTTATAACCATTAGTATTTGGCTTCATTATCACAAATTAATACTTTTCTGTTTTAACCCCCACCCAAACAAGTTGTTATAGACTGCCCAGCGCTAACTGAACATACTAGACCCTGTAAAGCAATTACTTATTATGAGAACTAGGCTGAAAAACAATTTTTTTTTTTGCATTGAAAATATCCATTTCACATACTCCAGACAGAAGCCAATCAATGGAATTAGGCTGCTAACTTAGCTCTGCCATCAGGAAATGAATACTGAAATAATCCTGAAAAGGCATTATTCTGTGGGAAAGGATGAGCTAAGCAAATCACTCTGCAGCTAAAAGCTTTTCCAGAGTGATACACTCTCCTCTTCCTTCTCTTCATTTTCTGAAACTGAATGCAAGTCCTAGCAAACCAGAACCACCAAGTCTTCCTTTAGCAGACCGGCCTGGATTCACGTAACAAATGCAGAAATCTGAACGCTCTCAAACATACTTGCAGACTTTGAAATGAAGGCAGCATAATCAAATGTTCATAGAGACACTTGTAGATTTTAAGGTCAATCACGCACACTGCTACTGATGGCTACATTAGGCTTTCTAAATTAATATGATTTGTTGTACCAATTGCATTTAAAAAGCCAACAAACAAAACTGCAATGTATTGAAGCAAAATATGCACCCATAAGGCTCCTTTCCACACAGCAAACACATTACATACCTGCAATTAGTGACAACGGGAATTAAACAATATTTAAAAAACCACCAGACTCCTTGAGGATATCTGAATTATCATCTTATCATCTGTGGTGTCATTTTAAGGTATCTACCCCTCTTACAAACTTCCCAGAGTTCTACCTTACGAACACAGGGACCTAGAAAGTCTGCTTGGAAAGCTAACCCCACTTAAGCTGCAGAAGAAATATGGCATTTGAGAATGTTAGTTTTTCTAAATGTCAGTTTAGCTCTGGTGAAATGTGCCAGGGTGACAGCCTTCAAGCCTCAAGTCCTTGATCCACAGCACACACACAGGCCTGGCACATGCAGGGGCCTGGCACACGTCCCTGGGCTGCCTTTGTGCCTCAGACCTAATTGGGAGAGACCACTACTGAAGGGCAGCTCTCACTTCATAGCCACACATACTGAGAAATCTCTGCTTTTAAGCAGCAAATAAATGCGTAAGTTAGGGTGACTTTTGTAATACAGATTTACCGCCACATAAAAAGTGGAACGTGCTCACCAGTTCATTCTGTGAGTATCCTGAGATGACAAAATACATTGCACCATCTGCTTCTCAGGGCACAACATGTAGGTATATTGATGTGCATGCTTATCAAATATCAGAATAAAACCTTTAAAATGCCTCTCTAAAATGGCTCTTACCATGGATTTCACAATCTTCACCTGGTAACTAGAGCACATGCGCCGCTGTACTCTGGCCCTCATTTTCAAAAACCTTTGCTTATGGTGTATCTTTAATTGAAAGAGAATTTAAGCATCGTGCCTTCCAGTTTCAGCTCTCTTCAGAGGACTCTGGTAAAGAAGTTAAATCATCTTCACGACTTATTAAGGAGAGCCTTTGGATCATCTTTTTAAAACACATCTGAGATGGTTTTCTGCTAGTGAATCTAAATTTGCTAACTGTTATCAGTAACACTCAGTTCTGTGACCATATCTTTTCAACAGACATCAGAACTTTTCCCATCCAAATAACCAAAACCAGCAGGCATAGTTCTCGATTACCTGTATGTCTCAAAATCCTATAGACTTCAATGAAAAGAAACACAAGATCTATCCTCTGCTTCGAATCACCTGCTTCACCTGTCAAAGAACACTTCAGTGCCTCTTCATGTATATCACATATTTGTTAACTGCAGATCTACAGGGCACGGAGCTATGCTTTGTATGTGAAAAGATCCAGTGACTTAAATAAGACCTTCTATTTCTCTGTAATTATAATTACCTTAACCTGAACTAGAAAAAAAAAATAGAAAAAAATCCCCAAAGTTATTTCTCACCATGCTAAAATACATATCATTGTTCTTCTTTGCTCATTATAATGACCTGTCAAATACAGTATGGCAACATTCTTCACTGAAATTTACTTTTTTCTTCAAATTAGCTTTTTTCCATTGCTCTGAAACACAATACATGTTTCTCTCATTACGTTATAAGTAAAGAACACTAATGTACTTGTTAGTTTTAACTGTCATAAAAGGATTTTATAGACACAGCAAGTAAGAAACGTGATAAATAATTTGTCTTTTGGAACTGTGCCCTTATATTCACTTCTGTGGAGTTTCCTCAAAACATACATCGTACCTACTATATGCCAAAGTACTGACCTGGCACCCAGAAAAAGAGATGTATCAATGAGTTCAGAAAACACCAAAATTACACATTTGCCTATGAAATCTAATTCTATATTTAGTTAAAGCAGTTACCACTTTTAAGCCTTCTTAGCTAGTCTTAGTTTGAATGATGATTGTATGATTTTAAATTACCTGTTCAAATTTTCCTACCTGGGCTCACAAAACTAGAGTACTTGTGTATACTATTTATTAAGATTTAATTTTATTTTGAATTAGATTTAATTTTATTTTGAATTATCAGGAGCATGATTTTCTAAACTAATTCTCATCCATACAAATAACTGTTAATTTATTCAATTTAAAAAATAAACACAACCTAATAATATTGCTTTGTCTTCTTAAACATGCACTTGACAATGTACCAAATTTTAGATTTAAACACTGAAGTACTCTAAGATTTACAAATAGACTGAACATTTGCTAACGCTAAATGCATTAATGTAATCCTACATACGATTTTGACTGAATGTATAAAACATCACATTTGGATAAAATATTTAAATGGATACATTTTTCTTAAGGAAAACTAAGTCTCTTCCCTGAAAAACATAGCTTTTTGGTTTGATGCTGCCTGTATTTATGCCAAAATATTTGCCGAGGTAGCTAATCTATTTAAGTAATTACCTCTAAGGAAGTAAATTTTAAATAAATATCTAAAAGCCACAAAGCTCATTCCTCACTCTAAAAAAATTGCCTTCATCTCTGGCAATATTTCAGAATCTGCTGTTACTGAAGATCCTAAGGTCATACAAGAAAAATGACAAATCTCAAAATGACAATAGTAATTCCAATGCAAAAATAGCTAAAAATACAGGTTATCTGGAAAAATTACCAAAGACGGACATTCCAATAGGAGTAAATTAGGGTTGCAGTGATTTGATTCTGTTTCAGTCTGCAGTTTGGGCATGCCTTCTGATAAGGCTCTTGAATCTCTTAAAATACTTACTTAGAAAAAGGAATATGTAAGTACTGAAATATATATTTAAGAAAACAGAGTAGGTTTAAATTTGTAACTGAAGAACTTTGTTCTCTTTCTTCGCCTTTTTGTGACAACTTGCCTAACTCTCATTTTCTGGCATTCATCTGTACAAGCACCACTGGGTGAAATCCACTTGCCTGAGCCACAGAATTTATCCAAACCAATTTCACTGCAAATTGTGTAAAAATGCATAGAATTTAGCTGATTGGATCATTCACACATATGTGAGGGCAGAATACATCCCATATAATTTAGCCTCTTCACTCTGATACCAAAATTTTAACAGAATATGACAAAGCCTAATATTGAGTGGAGGACTATCCCAGCCATCAGTTTGGTTAGTTTCCAGGTAAGAACTCAAAAGTCAGTGTCTGCCACCAGCAGCGGTAGCCGATGATCAGCAGCGTACAGCACGCTGCTGGGGTAGCTGAGGGCAGATGCAAGCAGGCAGCACCCCTGGAGCAGACAGCAGGAAAGGCAGCAGCTCCCCTGTGCTAAGGTCGGCAGGGGCTGGTGCTGCTGCTTCACACGTGGGCAGCTTAATACCATAGGACAGCTCACAGGGTCTTCCCTTTTTGTGAAGCAGCATCTCTCAGCTTTGGATGAACTCCTATTGCCAATATTCTCCTCCAATTTCAGGAAGAAATCTAACACTAACCAGTCTTGAAGGGCTGCTGATCTTTATGTCAATACACAGGAATGGGAAAAGAGAAGTGGCCACTCTAATACCTGTAGCTGAAGATGAATGAAATGCCAAAGTACAAGCATGCCAACATACATAAGGCAGAATGTAGAACACAACTTACATGTACATACACCTACAGTGATATTACTTTTGAGATAATTATATAATTAAAAGGAATCAAGCAAAATGTTAACAGCTTTATACATCTTTCTCTTAGACACAAAACTTTGAAAATTGAGTATATTGTCCTATAATTTTTGTTTCTACTTTTCAATCATTTAGCTGCATTTATTCACTGAAATCCTTCGCGTCATCTCATTAACGTTCAGGGAAGGAGTCAGTGAGTTTGCCCTGTTTATTTTTACAGGTATCCTCCCCAGGACTGATAAAGGAAAAATATACAACAAAATACTTAAATGTGTTTGTTTGATGTTTAAATATTTAAATATGGTTGTTTGGACCACTCACTCCTTGTGCCTATGACGTCATGCCTAAAGAGCCCACCAGAAACTGAGACAAAGATAATGAAAGCCTTTCTTTCAAAGAATGAGGACAGAGAATACAGGGGTAGTCCCAGGTAAACAGTCCTGATGCAGAGTGTTTCAGGTCAGACACCTCTGCGTATTCACCAGATCTAAAATGTCCAGCTGCTGCTTTGCTAACCAGAAGAATCTGGTCTTACACTGCCTTTCTCGCACAGGGATGCTTCAAATCACTGCTCTCCCTGAAACTGAAGGGGCTACTCCTGAGAGTACATTTGTGAGAATGGCTGTACTGAGGCACACTCCAGCTCGGCTAGCTCAGGGGGAAGCTCTCGCCCTGCAAAACACTGATCAGCCTGCTCCAAATGCAGGATCATTGCTCACTGGGCTGGCTGTCACTGAACTGTGACTCCAAGCTGTATGCACACTACAACATCTGATTTGCTGGCTCTTTAAAAAACTGATTTCACAATTTTAATTGGACCAACTACAAATCTTCATTTGACCTGAAAGATGCTAAAACAAAGTCAAATATTTCAGTGGTGAAAAGTAAAGGGAGACCAAAATGAAAAAACATTTAGAAGGAAAGTATCAAAGTAGTGAAATGAAACCACTACACTTTTTTGGATTTGCTTTTCCTTTATGTTCCTTACTTGATCAACCTGGTGAAACCAGAAATTATTTTTTTTTGGTGCTGTCAGATCTGAATTTCCACTGAAACACACAGAAGTTGACATTTCTTTTTTTTATTATTACTTATATTTAATATTCAGTTTTTACTATTTTGTTAACTACTAGCAGCAGTTGAGTTTTAATCCATCCCACCCCCTTTCCAGTAGGCAAGGTATCTTCAACTTTTATCAAAATCTACTCACACTAGGGACTTTAGTACATGTGCTGAGGGACAAAACTGAGATACATCTCAGAATTGCAAGACTGTGAAGGTAAACTTTAAGTAATAAATTTTTGGTTTACCACAAAACCAGAAAGAAGGCTGTCACATAAAGAAGACATAGTCCCAGTATTATTATTTATTATTATATAAGTGTCTACAGACCAACTGAAATCCAAGAACAAACTATGCTAGGCATTGCACAAACAGCAGCAAAAAGCTTCTGTCCCGAAGAGCTTACAGTGTACAGAAACTCAACAAAGGAGTAGGGGCAAACAATAATACAGCAACATAGAAAAATGATCAATGCAATGACAGAACATTATGTTCCTTCCATCTTCTTTTGCAGAGAAGGAAAAAATAAACAAGATTAGCGTCACAAAAGACAAAAGCAGAGAAAAGATGGGTTATTACAGCACAGGTAAGAAGAGGAAAAAGCAAAGAAAGTGGCATGCAGGATGTTTGAGCTACAGAACACGTTAAGAAAAGTGAAGCGACTGCAAGAGCTGGCAAAGAGAGCTTGAGCAAAATAGCCAGTTAGGATAAGGCAGAGAAAAAACAGTCCAAAATATCAGCAACCATCAGTCTCCTTCATATGTTGCTTCTACAGCTGCTCTGTTGGCTTCAGTCTTTGGTTGAATGGCAAGACCCTCACCCGCCATAAGAGAAGCTGGTCTAGCTGTATGGCAGAGACACTGACCTTAAAAGGTCAGAAGGGCACGCTGCATAAGACATAGCATTGAAAAGAGTCATATCTGCTAGACACAGTAACCTTCTAATTAACAGAAATGTATAAATGAAAAAGATCTAATAAGTAAGGGCAAATACTTGCAGTTGAAATGTATTCAGAGGTATTACACCTCTGAAAACAGATAACCTAAGTAAAAAACATACATAAAAAATTCCTTGTTACACCAATATTAGTATGGCTCTGCATGGTCATACATAGCATATTTAAATGACATTACAAAGCCAATTTTACTCCAATGGTAAATATTCACATTTTAAATAGTGATTAAATGGATAACGCTAAGCATTTTGTATTTAGGTTAGTGTAATGAATCCCAATTCAGTTACAACTGCATGTTACTACATATATAGCATGATGGTTATTTGTTAATCCTAATATAATTTCCACTGTCATATCAAATCGCAGCAAAACTGTCACCCTTGTTGACAGTTTCAACAAGGAGGTCAAGCAGTGAGCAGTCACAAAGAATGAACTGCTTTACTCTCTAGAAGTGGTCACTGCTGAAGCAGGTGAATAGTCATCATAACAGCTCTGCTCCTTTTTGCTACGTATCTTACACTAGACTGTCATTCTGCAACCTTAGTCAAGCATTACATTCACATGTATTTTATATATAATAACGTTAGCCTCAAAGGATGACCTTCTAAGAGAAAGTCACAGGTTAACAGCCCAGTGACCTTAAAGGACCCTCTTACATTACTAACCTTGATGGTATTTCAAAGCAAACCTGGAACATTCACAGTTGAAACAGAAACATGTATTTAAGTTAGAAATAAGAGACCAATTTGCTTTCAGACACTCTGACACAAACCCAATTTACCTACAATGTTCACAGAACCAGATGTACGTGCAAACTACAGTTACCAGCACTATACTTAGTCCTCTTAGGAGACTTCACAGTGCGCACTGTAAAAGTCTGATGTATGTTTGTGTAACAGTAACGTGTGAAAAGGCTCTTCCCTGAGATTACTTTACACATCCTCACTGAATGTGACTGCTTGCTGTTCTTCAAAACGAGGTCCAACAGGAATCAAATGTACTGCATGATTTATTTTTACTATGTTTATTTATCATTTGAGATGAAACCTGTTTTCATGCACAAAAATACTGAAATCCTCAAATATAAACTCATTTTTTTATTCACTATTTGATACCATTTCTACGCGTCAGGAAGAAGAAACCAGCTAGATAATCAACTAAGCAGATACCTGGTTCCAGGGCATTTGAGTCTGCTTCCTCCTGATTCAGTGGCAAAACTCTTGCTGACTTAAAAAACAGTAAGCTTTTCATACACATCTACATGTTCTACCAAAATACAGAAATGCCCAGTCATGTTTAACTCTTCAGGTGAAAGGGACTGCACCTGAAGCAGCAGATCTGATCTTATTCCCTTCCTAAAAGGACATATCCTGGACATTTTTTCCTAATTCCTTATAACAAATTCAATCAAATAAATATTATCCCATACAACACCATGCTCTATGAACTGTTAATTCAAGATGCAGAAACATCGATGTCAGAATAGGCTATGTATGCCAAAACAGAACTCTGGTCCGCTTTACATTCCTGCTGACAGTTTCCGTAATGAGCACACAGCATTAAATAAAAACCATGACCTGTTTAAACAAAGATCAGAGCACCAGCTATATCTTTGCATTCTCGCATGTTTGTTGTTTGGCATCACAAACTAATACCAAAACAAGTGTCTCCAAAACAGCTTTTCACACAGGGCATGAGGGATTTGCTCTAGTCTACCAGGAAGAGTTGTTTATCTTTAAAATGGGCATTTTTCTTCATGTAAATACATACAGGCACTAGCAGAAGTTACCGTGCTTTAAATTAGACCAAAGGAGAGCAGAGAGAGGAAAGAGGGAATTATGTACAAGCAAGAAATCTGAAATTCTTCTGTTGCTGCCTGAGACAAAGAAGAAAAGCAGAAGAGCAAAGCTAAAACTGTTTAAACATACCATTAAAATTTCACAGCTAACAATTGATATCAATCAATTCATGTATGTATCATACATGGAATAGCCATTACCTATAGATAAAATAAAATTATAACCACCACCACCACCCATTTGTATAGTACACTGCCAGAAAATTTACAGTGCCTGGCATCATGGAACAGTTTAATATGCATGGGTCCAACACAGCTACCATCATATAATGACTACTTAACTTGTCTTCTCAAAAGATACTCTCATTTCGGTAGTCAAATCTTGGCCATACACATTTAAAATGTAGTCTTGTATTTTAAATATCTGTCTACTGATGCTCTCCTGAACAACTGAGAGTTCACTTGATCGGGAGCCAATCACAAAGTTTAATAATCTTGCCTAGCTATCAATTTATCCAGAATATACAAACCTCCTTAAGTCTAATTTACTTACTAAATTTATTAAGCACTAACTGAAGTTGCAGTGGTTATCAATACCAGACATTATGAGCAAACCTCTTAATTATGATATTGTCAAGGTATAGATTATGTAAGCAGAAATCTTTCACTATTGATCATTTGCCAAAGAGAACGTAATGTTCAAAACCCATCCCGTTTCTGCACGTTCCCCAGATTTATCTCCTACGTTGTCCACATCCCAGCATATGTATTAATAAATGTATTCCACGTTACCTTTCTGAAAGTGCCAAACACAAACCGCAGGTATAAAGCAAGCAATATATTAAAAGCAATGAAATCCCTATCTAACCCTCCCTGATTTTGCCTTTATTTTTTTTTTCCTGCTTCGAACCAAGTAGCGGCGCGACCCACTCCACGCAGATCTGCACGGATCCTGAAAAACTTATGGCACAGGTCTCCTCCCGCGGCGGAAACTTTGGAGGTCACCGAGCCCTCGCCCACCACAACTAGGTGCTGTGCCACCTCGGGGGGCCTCCGCGCCAACTCCGCCGACAAACTAACTTCTGCCCGAGGGCGGCCGGGCTCCGTGGGGCGCCCCGGGGAGAGGCAGGGAGCGGGCAAGACGGCGGCCGCACCCCATCCCCGGGAGCAGGGTGCCAGCCCTTACCTCGGCGCACCCCCCTTCTCCGCTCCGGCACGGCAGCATCGAGGCAGGACAAGAGGAGCTGCCGGCGGCTCTCCCTGCACCTCCCTGCTCCTCGGAGAAGCCCTTCCCCCCCGTCGCTCCCCCCCCCCCCAAGCTTTGGGGCACACACACAGATCTATTTTTTAAGGAGCACGGAGAAGCAGCCGCGGGGAAGCTAGGCTGGGAGAAGCAATACCCTGACGCGCCTGGGGTGGGTAGGGAAAAAAGGGGGGGGGGAGGGGAGGGTGTGCAGACCCTGGCACACGCAGCCGCAGCCCCAGCCCCCAGCCCCACCGTCCCGCCGCCCCTGGTGCTCCCGCAGCGGGGAGCTGGCCCCGGGCGCGACCCCCCCGCCCCGAGCTGGCGCTCAGACCCCACCCGGAGCGGCCACTCTGGTCCCTCCCCTGCCGCACAGGGGCAGGGGGCGCCGGGTTGGGGTGCGGGGCGGGGCCTCCCCCAAAATACTCACCCTGCCCGCCAGGGCTGCCTGGAAGCCGCCTGATTTTGTGCGAGCGGTCGTCTCCTTCTCCGGGAGACCAGCCTCCCCTCCCCCCCGCCTCCCCTCCCCCGCCTCCCCCACCTCCCCCACCTCCTTTGGGGGGCTAGGAATCCCCCAGTGTCGGCCTTCCCCTCCTCCCCGCCCGGCCGGGGCTCCATGGCCCCGGGCCCGAGGCCGGGGCCGGGACTGGGACGTGCCAGAGCTGCGGCGGGGGCTGGGGTGGGGGGCAGCAGGGGGCGGCGCGGGGCTGCCCCCGGCGGGCCGCGGGGGAGGCTGCGCCCCGGGGAGCCCCGGGGCAGGGTTGAAGCGGCAGCTGCCCGGGGAGGCCTCTGCCAGGCGGGAGGGCGGGCGACCCCCTTCTGGAGCCCTCCTCACGGACTTTCCCTCTCGGGCCCCGGAGCCTTGGGGCCGGGGGAGCCGCTGTGAGCCCTGCAGAGGAGAAGGGGGTGCCGGGCGGGTGTGGGTCTGTGAGGTACTTGTGGAGTGCTGGAAGTTGGGGTGGCATGGGGGCAGGCCGCGGCTCCGCCAGCGGCCGGCGTGCTCCTCAGAGGCACTGAGCATGCACGGCTCCTGCCAGCTCCTAAATCAGGCCATGATAGAATCATAAATACATAATACTCCTCCGATGTGATGAGTAGGGAGCAGGAGAGTTAAACGCATACATCAAGGAGAGGCAACTGACATGTAAAAGGCTTTGCTGTGCAGTTGTTGAGCGATTCTGAAATGAAATATTTTAAAACCCTTCCAAGAATAAATTTAATTCCTGCACGCTTGTTTCTGGATCGCCTACTAGGCAAGGAAGTGTGCTGGATAGCTAGCAACAATTAGTAGAGTTACATCTGCTTTTAGCACACATGGTGACTTTATCACTGATAAAGCAGTCATTGAAAAAAATCCATGCTAGAAAACGTCCATTCTATCAAGACTTAGGGTTTGGACATTTGTTCTATGTAAGCATGAAAGAGGTGGCATTAGGAAAAAAATCTGGAGGAAATAAAGCAATGCACCTCAGACTAGCCCAGCAGTCAGCACATCCCCTTGAACACAGGCCTCCACGTAGGGGGTGAATACCTCAGCTACCCACTGAGCAATTATCTACTCTCTGCACAGATGGAGACGAGGCCAGGCTGTGTATCAGAAACCGAAAACTGGACCTGAAAACCCTCCCTCACAGTTTCCGTTACTGGCAAAACGTGTATTTATCTTGAAAGTTTGCATTTTGACATGTCAGCATTTTTACAACAATATAAATGTGCTTGAAATTTTTTTGATCAGCCTAATGGTTAGGACCTATTAGAAGCTGCAGAACATATACACAATCAATTCACTTACTCACATGCATGAATACAAGCTTAGAAAAGTAATTACAGGCACCTGTTTTTGGAAATCTTGAGGCTGTGTAGTTTCCCCATGGGAAATATGAGTAATAAATTCCTTTAAAAAAATAAAAAAATGTGCTAAGTATTACTCGTATTTATTTTTGTCTTTAATATTAAAATTGTTGATGAAATATTCCAGATATGGTAAGGTTGGCTTGACGTAAATCTTTCCTTTTAATTATTGTTTGATAGATGAGGCAGAAAAAAGAATATCTTGGTGACTTAGGTGTGGGGTTTTTCATTGTTACTGTTTGTTTTTACTTTTTAAATTTTTAGTTGTCTTGCCTAAGAGAAACTGTTTATACTTTTTTTTTTGTTAAACATGTAAACATAAATTTGCAGCCGTATTACCAAATATGGCTATTCTGATTGCTCTTCAGCTAAAGGATGACGTATCCGTACACATTGTATGATTCTATTTTAACTTTTAAATCTTTATTCAGAACATTAATTGTTACAAAATAGTGAATTATAGCTCTATTGTTACAAAATAGTGAATTATACTTTACATTTTTAGTTGTTTACTTATGATTTGTGTCAAGTTCTTTTTGTATGAAAACTGACATTCAGTTAAAATTTACATGACATCGTTTTAAATTGTTCATTAATTAAGACTACCTTAAATGTTCTTGATGCATTTCAAAAGCATGTTTGCCTTTTAAAATACTTCATGAAACAACTGAAATAATGACATGCAGAAAAGGAATTGGAAGCATCTAGTAGCCATCACCTTCATAGTCTTAGAGAAGACGGATCTTATCCTCTCTTACTTAGGTTTAGTTGTAGATTAACAGAGGAAAATAGGCGATCTTTATTGTAGTCTTACGTTGATTTTTCAGCTTTGAGTTAAATAGTTCTTAACTGAACTTCTTGCATGGCTTGAAACAAAGACACTTACTCTGCCTGTAGAAGACACTGCAGCTCTCAGAAATTGCTCTCCTGCATCATTTAAATCCTGTTCCATATGCTTAGCCAGTGGCTTTAGTCAATTCACTGGCATCACCTTCAAAACTTCAGCAGCAAACACCTCTTTTGATTGACTATCTGAACTCACTTCAGTACATGACAGCAAGATCTAAATTATCTCCAGTATCACATGTAATTGGAAGAGATGCAGATTATATATATGGGGGGGGGGGGGGGGGGGGAGGTTAAATAATGAATTCTGGGGGCAAATACGATGGAATAATGTTGTCCATTATGGACAGTATTTCTAATCGTATCTTGATCAAATTCAAGGGATAATAATGCAAAGAGCCCCTTTACGGTTCTATTTTCAACTTTAGGGTTCTATTCAACTATTTATAGTTGCCCTTGATTGTACAAAGAGAATGTTACTTTAAGGTGGGCAAATGAAGTTCAGGAGAACACTGGGGAAGGCAGAAATGGATAGTAAAGATAGTTCTGTATAACAGCACATCTCTTTATTTCTGCTAAATGTTTGTATTTCATTTGGGTTTTTGGTCATTGTTAATTATTTATGTGTAGTTTAATTTAAATCCATACTTCAAAACCACCCATTTTTTCAGTGGGTAAACAGATCGTACCTACTTCAGGATTTTTTTATGTTTCTCAAATAGTTTGATTTTTACATATATGGGGCCAGCAGACTTCTGTCAGCGCAGCGTCACTGCAGAGGAGGAACAGTAGACCACTGCTGAGTGACATTCTCTAGCTCTGAAATCTTCAGTCAATCATCTCTTGTGTTATCCGGTTCTATCCTCTCTGCTTGACATGTCAGACTTCCTGCATGTGTGCTGCAGAGCTAGTCTACACGTATGCACTATGCCGATACCTCCTAGATTAGTCTGATTTAGGATCCCACAATGTTCCCCTGACGGATCAGGTTTAACGCACATGTGCAAGTACAGCTGATCTAAGCATTGTGTGGTCCTAGCCTGGACTCTTGAATATTCTGCGTGCAAGTCAGTGTACATGCACTCTGGTGTTTTGCTCTGTGACCACAAAACCTGGACAAATAAAGAAGACCATCAAGTTGTGCCTGCACATGATTACCATGCGGAGGAAATGACATATGTAGGAAGCCTTATCTATAAAGTAGCCTTACTTCTTCATTCTCCAGCAATGGAGAGACCTGTTACTTGGGCAGTGGAACTTCATTGTTAACATACACACAAAAAAAAGTTTATGGTTTTTCGTCTCCCCCTTTCTCTTTCCCAGAGAAATTTAAAACTGGGTCTAATGCCTGACTAATATTCCATTGTCATTTCTTTAGTGGAGGGAGGTCATTAATATGCATTATGTTTTTCATCTAATAAGTACATAGCTATTTCAAAATACTAAATGTATTAGTCAAATCATTCTCATTCATTCTCATTCTCATTCACAGTTTTCCAGTAAAGCTCAGTGATCTTTCAATTGTGGCGAGGTATTCTCTCCCACTCCTCCTAAAATATGGAACTGCCTGTGGGGAAAAACTGCCTGTGGCGAAAAAGCCTGAAGCCACATGGTGATGTATCTGTTCAACACTGTGAAAGAGAAATTCCCTATTCACAGTCCTGCACAGTCAACGTTACCTGCTGGTAAATTTTAAGTTGCCTGAGTTGCCTGACATCATGATTAAAACCCCCTTTTTTTTTTTTTTTCTCGCATTATGTTGTTTGACAAAATGGAAGAGACAAAAGACTCGATTGTTTGCATACCAAGCAAACAATTGCACGTTGATCAATTCTACAGGCTTTTCATATTCTCAAAACTATAGTAATACTATAGATACCATAGGACCTTTTAATTTCTCCAAGTGAAATGAAAGGCTGAAGCCCAGAATCCCAAAGCTTAATTATATGAAGTATGAAATCAAGTAGGTACCTCCAGCAGCCACAGAAAAATGACAAGACATAATTTCAGACAAGCCAGCATTGTTTTATCCCAAAGATGCCAAAAATGGCTTCAGAATTATATTCAGCTTTTAATTAAGACAAATGAGAGATGTCACAAATCATCCATTATATGGGTCACATCAAAAGCACATCAGTACTGTAGAATTTCTCTTCTTTCTTGATGTAGTTCCCAGTTGCATTTTCCTGGACCCTTCCTTGAAGTTTAATACTGTGCTGGATGCTGGAGTGCTACAAATAACCCTAAAGCCTGAACAGAAGTTGCTTATATTATTAATAGTAAGATGAAATAAGTCTGCATTCTCCTGTATTTAAAAGAAGAGAAAATTAAGCAAAGTGAATAAAAAAGAAATCAAAAAGCATTTTATTTTGAAAGATTGGGAGTTATATATTTGGAACAGCTCTAAAGATTACTTTCTTTTCCATGCTGTAAATCAAAAAATGTAACTGAGGTGCCATCTTTAGTGATGGAAGGTATTTTGTTGTTGTTTTTTTACAAGTGATATGTACCCTTCAGCTCAGGGAAAAAAGTCCATTTCCAAATTACTTTTAACAACAATCCAGTGGTCATATTTGTACTTCTATTTTAGGAATACAGATCCCTTTTATAGACATTAAACACAGTTTACTAGTGGAATTTTTCATTTATTATAACTGTTTCGTGTAGTGTCTTTCATGTAAACATTATAAAAGGGATTTACTGTTGGATTTAGAAGTTGGGGGTTGGGTTTTTTGCCCTTTGTTCTTGTTTTGTATTTTATTTCTTTGGAGAATTCTTTTTTTCCCTCTTTCAGGAAATTTCACATAATCTTTTCCATTCGTCATCAGCCAGGTTGCTGATTACCAGAGTAACTGCCAAGCTTTCAACTCCTTGTCATCAATGGGCTGTGAATGACAGACAGCATTAATGTTGGCAAGCTCCCACTCTTCTTTTCGCCTTTCCCAAATGTAATTAAACTGCACTAATACAGCAAAAGAAAAGCTGCAGCTTTATTTTACTCACTCTAATAACATAACAATTAAATCACAGAGGCACACAATGGAGTCAAATAAACCCATCATGGCACGTAAATTCAGAGGTAAGGGAAGTGTGCATCTACCACTTAGAGAAAAAACATGAGAAAAGAGTCCTCCTTTCTGTTCCTAACAGTACAATGACTGCACTGTTTGAGCTTCAGCAAGACGATAGGTCCAACATCTGAGTAGCCAGCCACTCTCTGTTGCAGCCTGGTGAAAGGCATCAAGTGTTTCCTCTTCTGTTGCACCTTCAATTTAAGCATAAAGGGAATAATTAACCTGTCCTTGAAATGATCTGCTATCTCTCTGGTAGGGGACAGCTGGATAAAGGACAGAAAAGATGTAACATACAGTTTGAATGACACACAACTTACCCACCAGAACAAGATGGCATTATCCTGATCATGGAGGAAGTCCTGGGCTTTTGATTTAAAGACTGGGGGTGTCAGAGGATAGCCAAGAGTGAGGAAGAAGGAGAAAACAGAGTCCTCACTTCACCTGCAGAGGATGACGGAGACTTGTAGAATGCACACTTATCACTGAACATTTCTGGGATAGATAACTTACCAGCAAATTAATTTTTTTATGTTTCTCAGGACCGAGGTGAGTGAAATGAAGTTAAAGGCCTGCAGAAATGCAATGGAATTTGCCCATAAAGCTGTCCCCCCTTGCATCAGTGCTCTAGGATGGGAAGCAAGCACTCTTAAGGAGGCTGAGAACTGACTGCCATGAGCACTGTAAACACAGCTCTGTGGCCAGCATACATGCTGGAAAAGGGATGGTAGTTTCATTTTTCAAGCTATCAAAAATAGTACAGTTGGCTTATAAGACAAAGTAAGTTTACAGTAATGCAAATAAATAGTTTGAATAAACGCAGGCAAAAAAAAAAAAAAAAGTAAAGATTGTTACAAAGCTAGCCAGAAACCAGAGACACCACCCTTAGGTAAAGCATGGAAGAGCTAGAACTCACTGCCAGCATATACTTGAGAAATAAGAATGGGAGCTTGGTTACTGACCAAAGTAGACATAGCTTCAAACATGACAATTATTAGGCCAGCTTGGCTGTGCAGACTCTAAATGAGTGTTTCCTTGTGCAGTTTTGGTGACTAAATTTTGGTCAACTGGTAGTTGACAGGTGGTACCCTATGAATCCAGCCTGTGCCAAATTCATTCAAGATCTGTTAGTGTGGAGCAAGTAATTTACCAATGTGAACAAACAGTTCTGTAACAGTAAATGCAGTTTAATATTATGGTAGTCTTCCAGAGACAGAAACCTTTGGTTGAAACTTTTAGATGAAGTTTGCAGGAGGATCTGATATGTTAGGTTTTCAGTAGTTCTGAAGCAGGAGAGAATTTTTATGTTTGATAATGTAGCTAATGTGTAGTGAACAGTAAACAGGAAAAAAAAAAAGTGAAACTGTGTAAAAATGTAAAACTACTGGTGTAAATGAATAGTGCACAGGAGGAACACTAAAGGGATGAAGTTGAAGGTTTGTTTCTGTTAGATTTGTTTTGATATAGTGATTCATGGAAGAACTCTACAACTCAAAGCAAATGAGTTATTTGTACAGCGAAAAGATTGTTCTTAAATCCCCTTGGAGTTGTTGGGTTTGATACTCCTGCCAGTGGAACTAATGAAAAATCCTCTGGCACGATGAGTCAAGAAAGCCAGGGATGGCCCTTGCCACTGCATGTCTCCTGAAGATGGCATCTTGAAGATGGTGGAGCAAGGGACACAACGCCTGCATCCTTTTGCAATGCTGCTCCATACCAGAAAGCAGTGTGGGGATGGATGCCTTATTATATTTGGTACAAAATTGGACCCAATTATCAAACAGGAGGTGTGGGTGATTCGTGGAAGAACTCTACAACTCAAAGCAAATGAGTTATAAAGTAGGTGTGTGGTTTATTTCGGTGCCGGGCGTATGCAGGATAGCTCCCAAAGTCATGTGCGCCCTAACGTGGCAACTTGCTTTGGTTACATGCAGTAAAGAGTTACATATGCATGGTTTCCCAATATGCCTATACATATGCATAACCTATCCCCGCTTTGTATTAAAATTAGCTCCAAGAAGTTATTTCCATAAACTCCTTCTGTCTGCACTTGCGCAGTGCCTTCTGGTGGTGGTCGTCGGGGGGGTTGTGGGGATGAAGGTTGATAACTCTTCTTCATCACCACTAGTTGACCCCGTGCCTTTGTACAGACTCAGCTGCTCCTTGGCTCCTGTCCAAACCACAAGGTCGGTCTCAGCTGGTTTTTGAGACAGGTTCCCCATTTTTGTCAGGAAACATCCTTTGTGAGGGGCCCCGAGACTCCTTGTTTCGGTTAATTTGCACAGTAGTAAGCAAAGACACTCAGCAAAAACTATTTTAATGCGATTAAGCAAGCCCCCATTCTTCCATTCCTGGCTTTAATAAGTACGATTGTTTTATTTAGAAATCATTAATGCGATTAAGCAAGCCCCCATTCTTCTATCCCTGGCTTCAGTAGTATCTGGTTTGATATTGCCCCAAAGACCTTTTGGATAAACATCACGATTTTCTTTTTGATTCGGGAAAGACTGAGGCTGCAGTATTCCGAGGCTATCAAAGGGAGAACCAGCACCTCAAACACCCACATCATCTGTTTTTAACATCAAGCAAAGAAAGAAGAAGCCACAAAGGACATCGAAAAACATCAGAAGAGCATAAATAAGCCTTCAACTGTTCTTGTGCATCAACAATAGTTCTTGTAAGAGAAAAAATGACGGCAGATTTGGTTCCTGTGTAGAAACTACCTTGAACACTTTAAAAGGCTTCCTCTGAGTCACTATGAATAGTGATGATTCCCCAGACCCTGTAACAGTTTTATCTGATTTTTCAGACTGAATATTAAGCAAAGATTGGCAATAGAAAATGGCCCAGAAGATGAGAAAAATGCTATTATTGCAGACAAAGTTTGTGGCACTTCAACATGATGGCCTTTGATTTTCATAGTGGGCAGTTACACAAGAGAGACCACCAGAGAAGACTTTGGTCCAGAACTCCTCCCGGCCTGTTCTCTACACCTAGTTAATATACTGGGCTCATGCTAATATCTTTGAACAAAATTAGATAAGTTTACAAATATAGGCTGGGATCAGCCTAAGGGTGCTGGTCTGAAACTGTACCCAAAGCAATAGGAATTGTTTTAAAACAATGAGTTTAGCTCTGGTACACAGAACTGTGAGGAGGGAAATTCTACTCTTAAGATCTTTGAACACCAGCCAGCTCCCCAGAGACTCCCAGATGTGCAGTTTTGTGGGACTTTAATCCTACTAGAGGAAGTTTATTTGTGCGTTTCACAATATTTCATGTCATTTGCATAAAAAGGTTAGGAAAATAATGTTATTTCAGTGGTGAGTGTGTGATTTTGTAAGCAAAGATGAAAAGGTTCTTCTGACTTTTTCTGTGTTAAACTGCCAGGGCTTCAAACCTCATTTTCAATTAGACAAAAATGCTAGTGTTTATGGACTAGGTATTGATACAGTAATGCAAATGACTTCAGAGGATGACAGTTTATTATAAGTCAATGGCTGAACTCTCCTGGGAAAAATTACTAGATGCTCTGCCAGTGATTAAAACTATGGAACATTTTCACAACTACTTGTATAGAAGGAAGCTTGTGATTGCAACAGACTGGGCATCCCAGAAGTGGCTCTTTGGATTTGAAACCAGATGGGCACTTCCCTCTAACCACACATTGGAATAAAACTGCAGTGCTACGGTTTTGTAGTAGCCCAAAAGCATGGGTTCAGGCTTAACATTGATTACTATTGATGTTTTGTCCAGATAGGTTCATTGTGGGATTGATTCCAAATGCCAGTCTAAACAAGCAAGGAGCAAAGAACTGATTGCTCAGGGGAATGAGCATGTTTGGGAAGAGATGATCGTTTCCTCCCTTCCTATATCTTGCAGAAGTTCAAATCCAGTGGAACAGTGGCTACAAGTATTCTCAAGAAACCAAGTCATTCCCATGGCAAGAACCTGATATCAGAGCACTGTGCAACTGGAAACAGCTACCTTGAAATATAGTCTCTCCCTTAGCTTACCTCAGTGAGAACTCTCTGTTCACGCTGGGATGGCTTGGGGTTTGAAATGAAATTTGGTAAAGAAAATGGGAAGAAAGCAGTAGGTGATAAGCTTTATTGGCTGGTTTTAGATCAATGGAAAAAGAAGGCTGTAGGGTAATGTCATCATTTGAAATTGGCTGGATATTTGAGGGGTTACAACATGGCACAATTTCTATTGCACAAGTTACACAATAGATGTAGAAAAAGTGTCCAGGAAACAAGAAACAAGGAAAATCTCTGTGAGGCAGTATTTTTGCCAAGCAGATCTTTCTGGTACACATGAATAAGGAGTAGTAATTTTTATTTGATTGGGGTTTTTAAACTGCTTCACAACATAATAACCATTGTTTGGGAAGGCATTATCAGGGCCCTGCATGCAGTAATAAATCTTAATAGCCCTGACTAGCCTCACCTGTGGCCTCCACCCCCCACCTCATGGAACCAGGAGCTCTATTTAAGCTAAGCCTTGGGCCTTCAGCCTCTGTATGAGCTATGTTGGAGCAGTAGTAGGTCACAGCTATGCTAGGGAGCTGCTTGCTCTGCACCTTAATCTATGTGCTGCCTTGATCTGGGGCTTGGTTTCTCTACAGGGGCCTGGCTAGTGATCACTGGGTGTGATTTTAGCCCTGACCTATAGGAACACTTTCTAGCTTGACTTTAGACCTGCCTCATCACCATAGTAGTGTCTTAAAATCTGGTTTCTTCGTGGGACCTGGCCACTGTCTCTGGGTTTGTCCTGCTCAATCCTTTAGGTACTGTGGGTTGGGCTCTGGCTAATGAGGCCGCTGCGCTGGTGGCACTGGGATCCCCCTTGGCTTGTGGCTCACCTCCCTCTGGAGAACAGCCCTGCTCTGCTTCTCCCTGGCAGACATGAAGTGGAACAGACTGTAGCAGAGAGAATGAATTAGATTTGGGATTTGGGGGTGAAACATACATGGGGTCAGGGAAGAAATTATGAATCATATGTGTTTCTGTAGACTTGTAGAACTACAGCAAATTTATTATGTAACTACCATTTCAGTGAACAAATTTATGATGAGATAGCAGAGAAAATCAGAGTAGATGCTGGTAGTTCAGCTGGCTTTCCTACCCCTAAGAGGCAAGAATTAATGTTTCTTATTCCTTCTAAACTAGTAGGAATGCAGGCTCCTCATCCTTGGTTGGGGAGACTTCTGTAAATCTTCTGCCTGGTGTTCCTGTAGACTAACAATTCTTTAGGTCCCTTAGAAGCTTTGAATTGCAAAATGAGAAACCAAAGTGTCACATGCTTTCTGGGTTATATGTGAAGACAGCCTTGGATAACTGGGACTAAGTAATACTAATGCTTCTAGTATGTGAGCCAGGAGTAGTACTTCCCCAGACTGGGGGTTGTGCTGGGACAAGGCCTAGATTACACCTTCTTCTTCTTCGTAACCATTTTCATTCAGAGATTCAAAGGAAGCTTAGGCACATAGACTAGGATGGAGTTTCCCAGCTGGAGAGATGGGGACTGCAGGGTGGGCCATAGGTCAGACTTTTTCAGTAGCAACAGTACTGCTGAAACAAAGATCATTTGTTAGACACCTCTCAAGTGCTGTTCAGTTTCACTGGATCTAAGGTAGTTCCTGAGTTTCTGGCAAAATTGTACACTGTTGTGTCCTCCCTACAGAGCAAATCACAGATGGATCTACTTGGAACTGGGAGTTTGAGTCTCTATCGCTGCTTTGTGAAGTCAATGCTTGTTTTAGCTGTGATAATCACTGAGCAGCTGAATGGTTTGGGGAACCAAACCATTCGGGGTTCAGAAGAATTCCTGAAAAATATTTATCTTAGATTTGATTTGGACTGAAATCAAATCCTGAAAGTTCATTTGAACTTCTACTGAAAGACAAATCTTGCATTTGGACCAGATCTGATTGGAAAACTTAAACTGGATAAACCTTAGGTAGGACTGTACGTAGAACTGATGTGAATACACGCAATGTCATTGAAGATAATTTGGGGGTCAGTCTTTGAAATAACCTATCTGTTGTGTCCAAATGAGCGTATTTCCAGGGTTAAGATTATCCCATTCCCTCTCTACCAATGGAAAATGGAGAGAATACCTGTCAGCCTCAAAATTGCAAAAGCTGCTTGTATCCAGTAGGATGCAATGCATGGGGTGTGTCAGCTAGCAATTTCCACCCACACAACAGATGCTGTTCAGGGGCCCATTGTAAGACATGCCTCCAAGGAGCCTGAAAAAAACTGCATAAGGAGTGGGAAGCTCCAAAAAGAGATGCAATGAGGTGTAATTGGTTTGGAGTAGCACATGGGAACATCGGAATAGAAAGACAGGATAGTCTCTTAATTATATAATTTATCATTCTTCTATGAAGAGTCTCTTATTTCCTTTTGGAGGTAACTTAAAGGTGTCAGACTATCCTAAACTGCAGTGATGAGTAAATAAGTTAGTGAGATGTGGTTATGTACTGCCTTGATTATTATCCTAATTACTGTCTTTTACTTCTGTAAGTTGTAAGAAGCCATAAAGCTTCCTCATGAAACTGCAGCAGGTGATGGAACTTCAAAATTCAATGTTCAGAACCAAAGGTACAAAAAGCTGCTCAGGAATTCACAATCTGCAGCCACAGTCTTCAGTGGGAATCTCTTTGAAGGGAGTGCTCTGTGTGTGTGTGTGTGTGAAAAACATAGAAGAGAAAGCTAAGTGTAAAATGAACAAGCACTGGGACTATGGTTCTTACAAAAAGCTAAAGGGGTGTTTTTCAGCTGAATACTGTGCCAGATGACTGAGTTGTGAGCTGAGACAGTCTCCTTCTATTTGAGCCCTTTTTTGTTCAAGCAAATGGGATGATATCAGGAAAACAGCTGACTCCACCAAACAGTTTCTGCTCCTAACTGGAACAACCTGCAATGCCCAAAGTTGTGACTCAGCAGGTAAGAGGGGTCATAACATGTGTTAATTGCCAGAATAGTTGTGATGTCTTAGAAAATAATTTTTATCCTCTGTTCATCACATGGATCCAGTCTTGTCATTTGTGAACTGAAATGGGGGCAAGATTACTGGCACAATGAGAAGTGGATCCACACCATAAATTTAAGGGACTGGGACAAACAGAGGCAAGTCCACAGTAGGAAGAGTATTGTTCAGTGCCAAAAAAAGTGTGAAAGATGATACTATTATCTTAGAAAATAGAAATCTTATGCTAGTGATGTTAGAACCTCAGAAATAATGTGTCAAAGACATTGGAACATTTAGAATACAATCTCTTGCTGTTCCAATGTCATCAACATGTTGTTCTCACTATTTTCTATGACAAGAAAATTTATTGAGTCAATTTGTCTTCAACATGTTAAATGTACTATGTGTAGGCAGGTAAGCTAACCTTATTTATATAGTATAACAAGGGAGAATGCTAACTACACTCACTTTTGCACTTTTGAAAACTGTCTTCTAACAGAAAATACCACACATCCATTTTCAGAGCTGCACTTTTCTCACACCTGACCTAGTGTTTCTCAAGAGAATTGCTTCAACAAAGAGGGGGATAATTCTACCTGTGGTGTTGAAGTGAAAACTTTGGTTGGCTCATTGCTCTGCTTAAACTGCTCTCACACCAGATATTGCTTCATCTTTCCTACAAAAATTCCGTCTCACAGTAAGACCCTGAAATATCTGTTCCCCTTCTGCTTCATGCATTACTTTAATATTTCCAGCTCTACCTTTTTAATTTCATTTTTTCCACTGCTTTTCTTGATTTACCAGGGTGATTTCTCTTCTTTCTCTGCTTTTGTTTTTGCCCTCTCCCCTGGTATAGATAGAACAAATGAACACTCAACCCTTTGCATTTCCCTCATCCTTAACCCTGGCCATTTTAAATCTGCTATGTGCTCCCAGGGGTCTCAGTTATCGAGCCAGCTCCTTCTGACTTGGTTGCCTTTTTTTTTTTTTTTTGTCACTGGTATAACCTGTGCTATACGACATCCCTCTCCATCACTGCACACAGACCACTTGTTACTGGCACTCAAGTCTAAGTGGAAATTGGGCTGGTTTGTGTCAATTCCTCATCTTATTGCAATCTCCTAAGACTCTGGCTCTCCAAGAGTTTTGTACCTGACTGAGGTGGTCTTCCTACTACTGTGAATGGCTCTTCCTTTCATGTCCTCTTTTCCACTTGGTGGCTCCCTGTCATTTCAGTGTATTCCCTATACCCTTTATACTTTTCCTAAATATCTGTTCCCTATACATACAACTGTGATTGTGACTGTGTATTCCTTTGCATACGTTCCCTGACAATCTCTTGCAACCAGAGATCAGCAATTGCCTATTTGAAATCTTGCCCTGAATATCTGACTTAAATACATGCTCTTTACCTTTTTCATCTTTTGACTTTTCATTTTTCTCAACACAATTTTCTCTCTTCTCAAAGCAGGTAATTCCTGTTTTCATCTTTTTCATTTGCTATGTTTTTAAATATCTTTGTCATTTCTACTCTTTAAATGGCTGTTGATCGATATTCAATACATACATTTTAGCAAAGTGATCATCCCATGCAACTAAAATTTCATAGCAGCACTTTCCCTGCTAGCAAAGGTGGGCTTGGTAGTATTTATAGGTGATTAATGAATCCTCAAGTTAAGTGCCTTCCTGTTTCTGAGAGGAAAGCCATATGCTCGACTTTCTCCCCTTCAAGGAGAAGTGATGTAGCTGCTTTTGCCAATCATATTAAAGATATCATATGCAGAGACAGGATCCAAACTAGTCCAAGGGGTTTACAACTTGAGAACCGTTGTCTGGTCCCTCTTCCTTTCTCTTCCCATGCTACCAAGTATTTTGTCAAATTTCCTTCTCTTGCTCAAATAGTGGTCCTTGCAATACTGTATCTCTTGTCATAGATATTACAATAGGTACTTCTTCAACAGCTATAAAGTCACCTCACTTATGCAAGTTAAGCCATACAAAGCCACAATTCTTGCATGCTAATGTCACAGTCCAGCATCTTTTTCCCTTCCAAATTTAAATCACTACATTAGCTTTTTACCTCATTCCACACGAAGCAGAAACTCATTGCTGTTAACTTTCAGTCACTTGGTACTTCTGTCTACTGATGTATGTCAGTTTGAACCCAGCAGACACGCTACTTTTACAAAATAGTAGGGACCATCCATATTCCCTGCTACCCTTCCTTTAAGCAAACCTATGTGCCTAGAACATCGTGCTGGATGTTGTGCCCTGCAGCCTCGCTTTTATTCTCATGTCCCTCCTCAGTTACATTCCAGTATCCTCTCCTTTCTTCTGAACTTTGCCATTTGCGATACTAAATGTCCAAAAACATTGCTCCTTAAATATCAAAACTAAAGTGCTGTGGTGCTTTATGGAGATGTACATCTCATTATTCATTGCCTGGTGTCTAAGGAAGAGCAATCTTTGACAAAAACTTTTTTCACGGTTGAGATATTTGTATAGTCACTCTCTCACGTGGATACTCGATGTCTAAAAAGATCTTAATCTATATGACACTCTTCCTCAGCAGCGGCAATAGTAGGGTTTCTGGCCACTAGAATTCACTAGTATTATAAGAATTCAACTCTTCAGTTTGGAACCCTTGCTGTCTAGAAAACTTAGGTAAAACCTGCTAGTGACTTGTAGAGTATTTTCTGAGGGACATTTGTATGTGCATACTGAGAACATGACTGCATAAGTAAAAGGCCTAGAAAGAATCTTCCACTGTTTGTAGGCACAGTATTAATCTCAAACTCATATAATAGCAGACCTTGTTGCTTGTTTTCTCTCACTGTTATCCTGTAATTACTGGTAATGTTGCCTCACCTGCTTCACTTTTTATTAGGCATTATACACTCTTCTATAGGCATTCCCTTGATTAAGTTTACATGGGTATAAGATTATAGGTGGCACCTGTTTTCTGTTGTTCAGACCATCACCTGTCAAAATGTTTTCTGCCAAGAAAATAGTGTATGTATCCTTTAAACATGCTAAATCATGTATGTAAACTACCCTCAAGAAGTTCTACTGGATGTGAGGATTTTGTAGCTTGGTATAAAGCATTTGTGAAAATAGTTCTTTGTCAGTGCGTATAGAGGGAGATGCTTGATACTTTTCTCAGTTTTCATGTTTTTGTTGAAATAAAATTATTTGTTATTGTATGTGATACTGTATGTGACTCTGCCAGAGTATGTGATTTGTTATTGTATGTGATATTGTATGTGACTCTGGCAGAGGCCACATCTTGGTCTGCATTTTGTACAGTGCCAAGCAAGCATTCAGTGCAATATCCTTGATACACAGGCAGACCAATACACAGGCAGACCAATTTGCAAATGGGGGTGCTTTAATAACATGTCTAAACATACAACTTGGGCACTTTATTAAGGTCCTCAGGGCACACAGTTTGAATCAATTTGGTAATAATGTTGGGTACTTTATAAAAGCAAGGCTAAACAAACAAGAGATTCACTTGAGACGCAGAAGTTTGGGCATTATTCAAACCACAAAGCAAAACAGGTGCAGAGCAATACAACTGGTAGCTGCTGAACCAGGTCTGGTAGTTGGAAGAATCTCCTCCGTGTTTCACTGATGCAAATCTTTCAAAGGCAAGAACTCAATGCACTTCAACTTTCCAAAGCTGTAGCAGGTAAAGAGATTGTCCAACGGTCCTTCTAAATTGGATGAAATGACAGCTGTGTAAAACCATCTTTCCAATATCTAATTGTTTTAGGGCTTTGAACTATAACTGCACTAAGAAAGTATGACTAGTAATGGGGCACAGTGTAAAATATGAGATCTGTGCACATATTGTAACCTTCATGATGTTTGGGTTTTACTGTAATGAATTACAGAACTGTGTCTAAATACGGACCACAGAGTTGAGCATTTAAAATTTAGGATTAAAAGGTGGAGCTACAGTGTCCATGTAAGCTCCATGGGGCGGGGTCTGATTCTTTCTCAGCATTTGCATTATGCCCCAATTAATTGAAGAGTCCTGGCCATGGACCTGGAGCAACAAGAATTACAAGATAAATGAATCTTCTAGAAGCCCAAATCATAGCGCAGTCATGTCTAAGAGAAAATGTCATTAAACATGCTGCATACATACTAAAATTAAATCCACTAAAGGGATGCTTAGTCAGAAGATTTTACAAAGTTGGGGGCTTTGTATACAAAACCCATAATACATTCTGCATGTATATTAGGCAATAATTTCCAGCTTCCTTAATTTGTTTACATTTTTCCAAATTATTGTCCTTAATTTTGTTTCATTACTTCCCACAATGTTAAACCATATAAAAACATCTACAATGTGCATAGTACTTATCACTATCCAACTGAAAGTATAACAAAGCCTAAATCTGCTAATTGTGTGGCTGTGCGGAGGCATCTGTACTGTAGCAAGGTCACAGCAGAGGGCCACAAGTGGGGACTCCTGGGCTCCAGTCTTGGATCTGCCAATAAGTGGTTCTGGCTGCCATCCAGCTTTCACTGACATTAATCTTAAAACTCACGCTGAGTTTAGTGACTTGTGAGTAGTGCAGTCTTTTTATGCCTTGATTTACTTCTACAAAAAAAAAGGAATCGTATGAAGAAAACTGAGTGAACCTTTTTTCCCCCCGCAAAATCATTTTCTAAGAGGAAGAGGAAAAAGATGGGGAACTAACTACTAAAACAGGCAAAATTATGTCTAAATAGAAGAGAAATTCAGTACGTGCTTTGGGTTGGAACACAAAGGACTTCTACACAATATTTGGATGTATCCCTACACTTTGTCTTGTACCTGAAGTACAGAGTTCACACCTCTGATGCCTGCCTCTTAGGAAGTTAATGCATTGTCTGCTTTCCGGGAAAAGCCCTGAGTAAAGAGAAGAGCCTTTTCTTAAATAAAAAGGGGAGTAGAAGATGGGCCTTATTTTTCTTTTCTCTCCAAAACTGTCGTAGCCACCAACCTAGACCAGGGCAAACAACAGCCTCCATGTCATTTGAACAACTTCCCTTATGCATCTGGCCACTTCTTTCCAAATTTTCATTTTTCAGAAATGCTCAGAAATAAAACATTTTAGGTCAAACAGAACATTTCTTTTAGCTTGAAAAGGAATGTTTTCACTTTCCCTAAAGGGATTGTGGGTCATACTGATACCAAAAAGTATATTAGATTCAACTACCAATATCATTTATTCTCACAGCTTCATGGCAGGGTGTTTTTCATGGCAAATTAACAACTGTATATGCTTTGGGACCTTCAGATGAAAGAGACTATAGAAATGGAAGGGATTCTTAGATATATTTAATTTGCCTTTAGTAACTGGATAAAGGAAATAATCAGTATATTAAATATACATGAAACATTTTTGGAATGTATAGTGTGTTGGAAAGGAATGAATGGTTTATGTTATTACTGGGAAGTGAGGTATATATAATCCACTGTGTGTGGTTGTCATCAAAGTCCTACCAGGAATGAAAAACTAAATGTGCTATTTTTACCTTTTTTTCTTTTCTTTTTTTTTCTCCCTGCTTTGTTTGTGGCTTTGGCAGAGCAAAGAGAGACCTGGATAAAATGAGAAAGATTGTTCTGCATTTATCATGATTGTGTTTGAGGCACTGTCTTTAGTGTGAAGGCACAATAAGCTTTTCATTTATTATTTGCATTACAGAAGCCTAGGCTGGTATTAAAACTCCACAATCCCAGGCACTCTGTGTACTCATGGGGAAGAGCAGTCACTTAATCCAGAGTTTGTGATAAAACAGGACAAACGATGAGAAGGAACAGGGTCACAGAGGATTATTGCTGTTTAATTCTTACCTGGAACATAAAGTCAGTTTTTGGTTCTGGTCTGCTGCAGCCCCCATTCTTTACTATCTCAGAACGTTCTGCCTTCACCTGGCATTACTCTCCTACGAGCCCATAATTTCATCACAAATATTGTCTTTCTGTCCACAGATTTCAGTAGAGGTAGTGGATGAGTGTAATACATGATTCAGTAGATGATGCACACATGGATGCCTGTGCTCTTTTAACTTTGTTGTGACAGAATTTAAAAAATATACATATTCCTTTCATCTCCCAACCCTGACCTGGCAGGAATGTTCATTTAAAGAAGACAGTGATAATGCCAAACAAGATTAATCAGTCTTAAATCCTTACCATTTGTAAAAGAAAATGGGATGGTACAAGCCTAGTCTTATTTTATTTCAGTATTTTAACAACAGATGCAATGCTGCCTTTGTTATTATCCTTTATTTCTCAGACAGTGTTCCCCCTCCTAATTATTACTTGTCATCTTCAGTAAGATGGAGAAATGACATTCTTTGAGCTCAGGTAAATATCAAAGTAATCTTACTTGTAATGACATGACTGCGTTCACTGGGGAGTGAAGTATAATGAACTAAAAAAGGAATTTAGTATGCTTTCCAAATTAAATAATGTATTAATTTCTTCCAAACAGAGGTCTCCAGCCCCACTTGAAAACAGTGGTGCTTTTAAATACCTCAAAAGTTTGTGGGCACTTTAGGGAACAGCAGCCAAGAAGCAAAAGGCATTAGGGCCACCTCCTTCTGTACAGTGCTGTGTGGGGAATAGCTGGAGATGGTCCAAGCTGCCCATCACAACCCCACGGGGGCTTTGTCTGGCTGCCATCCAGGGTACCCTGCACAGGGACTGTCTCTGTAGGTGGTGGAGATGTGCGCCAGCTTCTGACAGAGGTCACCAGCAACAAGGGGGAACACCAGCCCCCGACCATCCTCTCTTCCTTGTTTTTAATCTCTTCAGCCATGGGTGCTGAGACACATTAATGCCACAGCTTTCTCTGCCATTCCCCATCATCTGAGCATCCCTTCACAAGGGCAGCCACCCCTTGCATTCCATTGCATTATGTAGCATTTTCTTTGCAACCTTAGTTCCTGGAATCATATATATATATGTATGTGTGTATATATATATGTGTGTATATATATATATGTGTATATATATATGTATATATGTATACATGTAACATATGTATATATATGTTAGCCCTTCAGAAAAGGCTAGTTTTCAGCTTTTGTGATTGCAGAGAATAGTTTGGATATATAAATTCTGAAAGGTTCAAAAATCAAAGGCAAGTCAAAAAGCAGGCTTGATTCTTCAGCGTCTCCCTTCAGGCAGCTCTCATTTTTTATTTATTTTTTGTTGTTGTTGTTGTTTTAGGTATATGCTTATTTAGAAGGCATAATGGAAGATAAACTCATTCAGTTTATTGGTTTTAACCTCTTGGATAATTCTTCAGGATTCTGCTGAAAAATTAATGTTTTGAATGATTTTTCTGCCAACAGTTTTCTCTTTGAAACACCATTTTTCATTTCAGGAAAGGTTCGGAGCAAAAATTCCAAGCAGTTTTATGCAGAATTTAGCAATTACTCTTTGCAGAGTGGCTTGAAGTCACTAAAAGTAGCATTTCTTGAAGCAAGTTGGAGCACAGGCATGCTTTGCTACGCTGCAATAGAAGTAGCAGAGTTAATGCAGCAGAGAGTTGAAGTGGGAGCCATCCATGACTTCTTTATGCACCAGCCTCAGCTGAACTCCTTGTGCTCTAAACTGCTCTGAACACATCTATACAAGCAGATGTGCAAACCTATAGACGGAAATGTATACAGTTAAAACAGAGAAAGCATAAGCCCGTACTTAACCACTCTTTTCAGAACAACCTTTTTCAAAATTGATGTGTTCTTATTCAGGTAGAGAGAAGGGGACTTTGGAAGAGTTAAGAAATAAAGGAACATTTGGTTTGGAACATTTGAAAAATTTGCACACTATCACATATATAGCAAAACCAATGGAACTGGCCATAATTTTGTCATTTAAGACCTACATCAAAAAAATCTCATATTGTTCATTTAAATTCAAGTCAATTTTATTTAAACCAATACTTAATGAATGATCTTTTTGACTTTGGGAAAAACTCAAGGGTCTGCTTCACAGGCTTATTTTATAAGCCTTTCCATTTTTCTATGCATTATTCTTGTGTTATTTCAAAACAAGTCAGTAGTATTCACAGAAATCTTCACAGGCTGATGTTGGAATGTCATTTTTTTTCATTAAAACATAAAAAACCTGTTTCAATCAGAATTCAGAAAGAGCTGGTCATTATTTTTTGAAGTAAAACATAATTTCATCTCCTGCACCATGGTGACAACTCAGGAAGTTTGTATTATGCATTCTTTTTAATACCCCACATTAAGGCAAAAGTAAGAAGAATCTGTAAATAATTTTATTTATTTATTTTTTTTTTTGAAAATAGGCTCTCAGGATGTTTAGTTAGGCGAGGGGCATTGAAGCCGCATTTCCTGGGAGGCCCGGAAAATATTTATACGTTCTGTTCTGCCCCCCAAGGAAGGTTTGGGGGTTCGGAAGCTCTGTGACTGGGCGGCGTCCGCCTCGAGGAGGAGGCCCACAGAAAGTCGGGGCCCTGCCCGGTGCCGCAGCCTCCCCGCGGCCCCCCGGCCCCGGGCGGCCGCAGCCGCCATTTCCTCGACGCCCGAGGCGCTGGGCGGCCGGCGGGCACCTGCCGACCCTGGCGGCTGCCGCCGTGGAGGCGGCCGAGCTCGGCGATGCGCCTTCCCCCTCAGCTAGCACTTCCCCGTCAGCGCGGAGCTGGCCGCGGCCTCGCAGCGGGGCTTTGCGGTGGGAAACGCCGAGCACCGAGGCGACGGGGGCCGCCGGGTCGAAGCGAGCGGCGGCGGCAGGGCCGCGGGCGGCGGCGCCCCCTCGCGGCGAGCTGTGGGAGAGCTGAGAGCAGGGTTAGGGGCTTCTGCCCAGCTCCTCAGCCTCAGAAGACTCAGATCTACACTTGGGTATTTCTGCAGAAGACCACAGCACGTGCAGGGACGCTAGCTCATCGCCACCTCTCCGGGCCTTGGAGGTCCCAACCCTTATGCCTGTTATTTTTAATATTTGTGTGAAAACGCTAACCACAGTCTGGTCTGACAGCCACAGGCTGAAGAAACTCCTGCAGCTAGGTGATACTGAGGTGTGTGATACATAGGTAAACTAAATACACAGATAAATTGCTCACTTGGTCTATAGATCGGTCATTAGATGGCGTTTTCTTCTAGGTCATTCTTTAATCACTAATGCAGCCTCACCAGTGAAACATTTAAAAAGTTATATTTCTCCTCCTTGGTCTCTTTTTCATGCCAGTGAAGGTGGCACATTCTCACAGGGAGCTACTTTTTCCAAAATATCTAAAATTATGTTATGGATTTTTGTTTTTTAGCTTTTGAGACTGCATTTGTAAAGCTTTGGAAAACAAAAATGTGACATTTGTCTTATTAAAATAGCCATATTCTTTTATTTGGCAAAGGGGGCAGAATTCCTGCTTTTTAAAACTTTCTCATTCTTTTTCCTGATGCACAGGTGAAAAAGTACATAGCAATTGAAAGCATCAGAAACTATTTTTTCTTATAGCTTATTTCTCTCAGAAAAGGGATTTGCCTTCCTTGTTTTACTTGAAATGTGAGAGGAAGATTATGTTCCAACTCCATCTAGTTTTTTTTTGAAAGAGAATGAGTGAGAAGAAGCTAAAGGAGAGGGCTTTTTACTTTTTACTTACTTTGTTACTTTGTTTCTTCTTCCATGGGAGAAGAAAAATGGTGACAGAACATTTCTTCCTACACAGTCTATTTCAAGTTCTTTGCCATTTTCTTTGAGAAGAAGGGGTTTAGAGAGCACAGAACTGGAATAAATCCCCTCCAAAACTGCAATTTTTTCCCCAAATATTTCCCTTCTGTAAGAGAGATGTAAGATAGCAAACAACATTAAAAGTGTTTGCTTTTAAAAGTACTCATAGGAATGGTAGTAGTGTTTTTTCTTAGGTTTTCTAGTAACTTTATCCTCCCCTGAAGTGTCTGCTGTTTTGTGGAAGTTGTTTCACTTTTTTAGTAAAAATCTGCAAACTGAAATTTTCTTGCAACAGAAGCAAAAATAAAAGTGAGAAACTTGGCAGAAAGAAAAAAAAAATCCTGCCAACCATCTTCCATAGTTACATGAATTGAAAAATGGAGCCATTGCTGGGGCTGCTGTCTCTTGCTCAAGTGACATCTGGTCTGGATGAGTAAGTTCACATAATCAGCATGTAGAGTGTAAATCAGGTGTCCTACATGCTCTTTTTGTCACTGAGATCTAAACAAGGCTGTGAAGAAAGTCTTTGGTCACTGCGTAAAACCTCTGTTCCAGGACTGTCCAGGTCAGCTCTGGATGTGTAGTCATCCAAGACAGAAAAAGTAGCTCCCTGTAGGCATGTGCCACCTTCACAGGAATAAAGAAGAGATCAAGGAGAGGGAGTAGCAAAATGGGAATTTAATGTTTGCCCATCAGCACTGTCAGAGGTATGACAAAGAGTTAAGCAGAGACTGAGGCTCTTTGTGCCTCTGCTCCAGAAGGGCAATCTTATATTTTTAGAGTTGATAATTTTTCAGTCTGCTGCAACACTAATAAAACTATAGATTGTTAAATATTTGAAGGTGAAGCTTTTTCTGCAGGTGGATTGCTCTGATATCTCCTTAATCACTTTCCAAGCTGGGTGATGTCATGCTCTGTGTTTCTAATCTATAGACCAGAGCATGCCGTTATATGTTTAAAGTCATATGAGGAAGTTATGGCAGAAAACTTCTGCCACGTTGCTATTACGTAGCTCACAGTTCTTTAAGAAATCTTAATTTACAAAGAGTCCTGGTTTCACCATCCTAAAGGATCCAGTCTCTTCCTGAGCTTCTCAAACCCCAACCTTCTCCATTACAGTAGAGAACTGAGTCTCAGAATTTTCCTTTCCTGCTGGAACCTTTTCTATATTTCCTGTTATTACCTAGGATAAAGCATGTCTCCCACTCATCTGTGTCATCCATCAATGGAAGTATAAGCTTTCCTGGGTAATTGCTAGAGAACTTAGTTGACTTTTAAGTTCTAAATAACTTTCACTTTGCTGCTTTTCCTTCTGTGTAGCAGGGAAGGGTGCAGCTCAACACTCAGTTATGTTCATGGTTTCCTGATTCTGCCTGGTGAACTCGTTAAAGAGTTTCCAGACTGGGTGTTGTCATGCCCTGCATTATTGCTCCGTGGACCAGAGCATACACTCATATATATTTAAAGCCATATGAGGAAGATACAGCAGAAAATTTCTATGGGAAGGTATTGGTAGGAATACCTATTAATATTTCACTAACTGTTTGCAAAACATGCATTAGGGTCTTCTCCAGTTATAGTGGCTTCATTGAGATCTGTTGGAAGACTTGAGTGTGAGGCAGTGATCTCACAGTCCGTTGCCGTCTCTGGCCTGGAGCTGGGCAACAGACTGTCCACTTGACAGCGAACAAATTGTATTGGTCTCCATTTGACCTGCACTCTGTGGGCTGATTGTGCTGCAGTTCATGGGAAGGCTTCACAGAAAAGCTAATCTAGTCAGTGGTATGCTGTCCTGGATACATTTCGTGAGTCAGCAGGCTGCTGCCCTGCTCCTTGCATATCAAGTTGCTATTAATCCCCTATAATTCCAGGCACATAAATCAAGAAGCTTTCCTGAACTTCCTTTATAATCAGTAGAGGAAGATCCCTCCTGAGGGTAATTCAATTCGTAAGTAAGGTGCAGTGCATCTTCAGAGTGCAGTTTGGCTCACTTAAGTGGTTCAGATGAGGTGGAATCTGATCATTGCATCTACTTTTTTCCCCAACAGAAATGCCAGTGAAGTCTTTGTTGCATCTGGGTCACACAGTGTCAGGAATGACAGTTGCTGAAGAAAATCAGGACATAGACATACAAGACAAGAAATGACAAAGATCTGATCAGTTCTTCCAGTACTAAAGAAGGACAGTCAGGGCAATGCTGACCTGCTGACATGACCTTATTCTGGCAAGCGCTGCTTGCTGAGTCAACAGTGGCTCATATCTCCTCTAGTGCTAGCCAGGAAGTGCAGCTGGTACCCTGTCTTCCCCTTCCTCGGCTGCGGTCACTCCAGGGCAATATCACACTTCACTCCCCACGAAAGAGTTCTGCTCCAGAAACCTCCATCTGTAGCAGACTTCTTTTTTCTTTTTTTTCTTTCTTTTTTTTTCTTTTTTTTTTTCTCCATAAAATGGGAGTTGTCTTCCACCCTCAACAAAGGGTCAGAGTTATTTGTCTACAAAGCCTTTCCTTGGGAGTGGCACAGAATAGAAAGGCACATTTCTGTGTCCCACAGGGATGAGGGAGACCCAAAAAGATAGGTTTTCATAGCAGTTTGAACCCAAGTCAGCACTGCCACCAGTATACTGTTTCCCTTGTACCCACACTAACCCTCTAGTGAGCAAGTTTGGGGCTAAACCTGTAGAAAGCTGAACATTTTTTCTTCTTAAGCTGAGTTTAAAAGTAGTGAGGATATGTAGGTTAGGGGGAGGGTGGGATGCCACAGCACTGCCATGGTCACTCAGACTGCAGCCGTAGCCCCAATGCAGCAACAGATACTGAGCTCATGGGTTGTGCAGCCACCTGTACCAGTCTGTACCCCCACAGCACTTCCTCTTGTGGGCTGACTAGCAAGTATTTTGACATCCTTCAGCCTTCATCTGTATTGCTGTAGTGCGATGTTTCTATTTGTTAACCAAACAGGTAATTAGAAATACTCTCGCAAATTGCCTTGATCTAAAAATGCACTTGATTCTGGTTTCAGAAATTCCAGATGAAGGCATCCCAGTCTCCACAGGGAGGCAGCAGAATACCTGTTAATTTGCTTCAAACTTTGGTGCTTTTTTTTCTTCCCCCCCTTTTTTCTCTCCCCCCCCCCCCTTTTTTCCCCTTTTTCTTTTAAAGAACTCTTTTACCCAGTGTATATATATTGTTTGGACAAGAGATTTTATGAATTTTACGTTCAGCTGAAAATTCTTTTTTTTCTTGCCAAGACAAAGATTGCCAAGGTCAACATTCCCCTTATTTCCCACTGAGCTGCCACCAAAATGATTTACAAGTTACATAAGAGCCAATTTTGAAAGAAATATGCATTTAATTAGAAACTAAAAATCATGGTGTCTCACTGAGACAGTATAATTAAAGTTTTGTCAATATTTCCAATATCTGGGAGGATTTATCACCCCAGGAGAAGAAAGCATTCTAGTCTGCTGAAACTTGGAATTTTGTGTCTCGATACTATAAATATAAAATAGTTACTCTAAAATAAATAGGATTGCCTATAAAATAGGAAATAATAATGCTATAAAGCCCAGCATTTCCAAACCAGGTATTGAAAGATCATGGAACAAACACGTCTCCCTTTCAATTTACATGATTGTCTTAAATATCATGACACTTTAAAGAAAATAAATGTAAGGTTCTTTTTGTTTGTCGTCTGGCTTATAAGACTTTATAATTCATATTTTCAAGGTGTTTCTCTGCAACAACAAGGATAAAAACTTGCTTCTTTTTGCTTTCTTCTAAATGGAAGTTCAGACTTTTGCATACTCAAAGGATCCCAGAAGCTAGGTTTTGGAAAAAAAATGCAAATATAGAAGGACATTTAAAAACCCACATCTTCACCAAATACAAGTACATTTAACTTTTCTGGACTGCCTGCATTCTTAGAGCAGTTTGCTAGAAACCAGAAGAGAGATGCTTTAAATAAAATAAAAGCAGAATGTAAAAGCCAGGAAGATTTAGACTATGTATTTGCTTCAATCAGAAGCAGTTGAATTTAAATGTGTCCTTCAGAGAAATGACAAATTCTCTCTTTTTTTTTTTTTTGAATGCAAGAAAATTCATCATGTATAACTATTAGCTTTATCTACAGAAGAGAAATCTTGTTGCTAGGAGCAGCATTTATTTCTTTAATACTGTTCCAAAATAGCTATCGGCCCACCTCTGACGTTCATTTCACAGAAGAAATTCCGAGTAAGATTTCTCAACTCTTTTGCAGCACCATGTATTTGCAAAACACTCTTCTCACTGAAGAATTCAATGAAGTGATCCAGTGCAACAAATTCTACATTTCTGGTAAGACTAATTTTTTTTTTCTCACACATTCGCTGAGTCAAAATCTCATTTTTGGGAGATAGGAAAGGAAGATCTTGCTCTCTTCGTGGTCTCAGCTGAGATTCTCTGCTCACATCATTTTGATCCAACACAGCACTAGATTTTCTTTTTGCAACCCCCAGCTACTTGAGAAAGACAAGGAGGAATATTTTATATTTTTTGTCCCTCATAAAATTCCGTTGAAAGTAAAAGCCTTAAATATTGTAGTGCATTTTTATCACATGCAGAGATTTTCTTTATATCCTTTTCAACACCACAATGCAAAACTGATCTATGTGAAAAGCTTTCAGATTTTTAATAAAAACACACTTATTTAGGAAACATTAAACCAAAATGCTTGCCAGGGCCTTGAGAATGGTAATAGGCCTGGTCATGCCCAGGTGGCACATGGGCATTAATGGCCCCAGCTGGCCTCGCCTGGAGCCCCCCCCCACATCCCAGCCTGAGCTACATGGCAGAAAATCTGAGGGTGAAAAGCTGCAGAACTGATTACCAAAGCTGTAAGCCATCTTGTCCCTCTGAAATACGGGTAGAGGTAAATGATAGCAATTCAAAGCCACTGAAGCTGTAAAGCTGTGGTGAGCGACTGCCTTTTTTCTCCAGCATGAGAGTAGCTTTTGCTGCTTTGGAGATGCTTCGTTCCCCATGCCAGCAGTTATGCAGAGCTATAGGGAAGGGTTGGATGCCTCAGGGTGAGATGGAGTGTGTGGTGTTAGGGGAGAACCACAGGAGAGCTACAGCTCCGTGGTCAGTCCTAAACAGGACCTTAAAGCTTGGGCATAGCCTAGCAGCATTTGGGAAGATGTCCTGGAACGCACTTGATTCCTGCAGAAGTGCACCTACCAAAATGTACCCTGTCAGCCACATTCCATGACCCTGTGAGTGCTTAAGGTCTGAGCCATGGAGGCCCCAAATCCTGGTGAGGCTTGTCCAGGCTTTGCACTGTAGCATCCCCAGGGAGAGAGGGGCCAATCCACAGCCTCTGTCTGGAGGCTTTGATGAAGCTATGACACCATGGTCTAGCCTGAAGAACACCATGAAGGTGTAGAGGATGTGAGCCTTCCTGAGCCTTGAGTTCCTCCTATGGATAACTGATTATCTTTACAGGGCTACTGTGAGGAGGAATGCATTACTGACTCTGAAGCACCAGAACTACAGGGATGTCCTGTCAGTACTGTCACCAGGTAATTTATTATTTGTCTTTCCTTCTGGGCTGCCTTATCTCTTGTATTTGGAGTGGTATCATCATGCCAAGTCCTCCTGCTGTTTGCAATTATATTTAAAAAAGTGGTATTTTGATTAAAGAACAAATCCAAAGAGCTGTTGTGCAGGATCACTGTGTTCCAGCAGTAACAGGAAGCCAAAAAATGACAATAGGGCATCACTGAAGATTTTTGTGAGATCTTCTGTAAAATAAGTGGCTTCAAAGGCTTTGATTCTGGCTCAAGAAATGGCAATTCATCTGTCTTTAAAATGAACTGATCTGTTTTTCACAAAATTGCTGCAGCGTTTACCTTCTCTGCTGTCCTTTTTCACTTCAGATGTAGCCACTTTTCAGTGGTATATGAAGTTATTCCTATATATAGCATGCAAAACATTTTGGGATCTTTCCAGTAAGTCCCAGATACATGTCAGATATTAGTCCAGCACTTCATAGTAGGCATCACAGTCAAGAGCACAGCTTTGGAGCATTTTTGGCTTCAAGCTCAAAGCTGAACCTACAGGTTGGCTAGGATGTTTGAATATTAGACGTGCTGAGAAGAAAAAGCAAGTTTGTCTGTATCTTTGTTATGGCAATGAGTTCCTCACCCTGGATTAATTGCAGTTTCCAATGAGGTTGACAGTTCTGCCTATTTCCATAGGGAAGGAAATATCAAAGAGTAGGCTCAAAGGAAGCCTTTCCAGGAAAGTAGGATTTGCCATACCTATCAGGTCAGATATCCTGTTCCTAGCAGCTGTCGGGACATGAGATGTTTCAAAGGAAGTTGGATAAGTTTACCTAGCCAAAGCCTGACTAACTAATGCTGAAGAGAACTGAGGTAAGCATCACTTTAGGTGGTACAGGACTCAGCTTTCTGCCTGGCACATAAAATCTGGTTATGTCTGGCTTTATAGGCTTTACAGCTGTAAAGTTATTGACAATCATATTAAGGCTTCTACAGTTCTGCCAGCTCTTTTCATTGTCCATTTCAATTACCTGTTCAGCATCTGCTATGCTTTCTCAAAGGTTTTGCAACCAAAGTAGGATAAAACTCAATGGGGAGGCACCATGTAATTTTTTTGTGATCGGTTACATGATTATTCTGCAATGGGTCCTGAATTTTTGGAACAGATGGTAAGTGGGCAGAGAGCTGAAAGCCTTAGGACCACCTAACTTCAGCTGCTTTCCTGCCCACTAAATTACAAGATCAGGCCTTCCTTAACACTTTTAAAAAGTGCCATATACTAGAGACACCACCAGCTCTTTTGCCATCCATTGAAATGTCTGTTGACTTCAGAGGACAGACATCTTAAATTAACCTTTGCTGAGTGCAACACTGAAGCTATATAACACAAAATATTTTATTCTGTCTATTCTTTCAACATGTTTTGTCTTTTGAAAACTTCAGCTGATGGCAGAATTTGTCATCCAGAGCAAATGAACTTGAGATTTTCTAAATTCTCTAAAAATCGAGAATTTACTTCCTTCTCATCTGCCTTTCTCCCCTCCTTGGAAATCATAGGCATATGTTGTTGTGCACTAGTGTTACTTCCTTGCTTCTAGGAATGGACTGGCTAGAAACTCAGTTGGTAGTTTAGCCATACTTATCTCTAATTATCTTTAGAGGAAAAAGAGTCTTGGAAACAGCAGGCAAGTGAAACAGAGAAACAGAAACTTATTTAATTCCTTCCTAAACTTTTATGTCGTTTTTTTTTCTGAAGTGTTAGGCACAGTAAAGGGAGAATGTTTATTTGAAATTTTGTTGGGAAAAGGTAAAAGACTAAACAGTCTTTATTCTTCTAAGTCATTTCATTTTTTAAATGGAATGCTCCTTCTCTAAATCTCTGGAGACATCATATCCTCTAAACATAGGAAATCAATAGAAACAAAGGTTCCAGCTCAACTTCCCCTGAATTTGATCAAGTACATTCAAATATTAAGTGATAAACGGGCTAATTTACACATCTGCAAAACTAGCATTCGCATTTTACTGACTCCCAACAGTGTCATGAGGTTTAATTAACAGTTGTAAAGCACTGCCATTTCTCTGAATGAAAGGTAGAACTTTTTACATTTAAAAATATGTAGATGTATCTTCTACTGTATTTGTAACAGCTGTCTAGAAGACTAATAGCTTTGCAGATTTACTGCTGTACTCTGCTGCTTTCTGCTAGCCTGCATTTTTTATTTTTTATTTTTAATTTTTTTTAAGTTTGATACTGGTAACTTTCAGAGATTGAGACTAATCCTAAATTTGTATTCAGCTGAAAGACACCTCTTAATTAACTGTTCAAGGCATTTTCCTTGCATTTTAATACCTGTAACTCAAATTGTGTCAAATTAATTCAAAGTGTACCACATTATTCAGGAGACGGGTGGATTTCAAGTAGGTATGAAAACACATTATCTGAACTCCCTGCGGTATCATTGAGACAACACAGTGCAGAAGTAAAATCTCTTCTGACTGCAGCATCACCAGGATGATCAACCAGAGTCTAGCTGCAGGACCAATTCTGCATGCACTGGCACCTCTACAAATAGTTCTAAGAACGAGCTGGTTGAAGTGACAAGTCAACAAAACATTTGTGCAGTTCTTATCTGGAGGCCATTTCTAATGCTAACTGAGTGTGTTTTTATATGTTACCTCCTGGAAAACTAAAAACTGCCCAGAATGTTTCAGTGAGATCACCAATCCTAATTAAAGATCACGATGAGAATATCTTACTGGGGCACAAAGGATTTTTTATTTTATTTTTTTTTTTAACTCCCAGCCCACTGTTCCACTCCGTCAATCTCTAACCTACTAATTTGGTATAAGACCATCCCTTTTTTGGGGGGGGGGTGGAAGGGAAAGGGATTGCAGTGAAAGCATGGCCTTAAGTTCAGCAGCAAAAATCTGAAGCCTGGTCAAGTACTTATGAATTTTGGGCTTTGCTGTTTGGAGTGTTCCAGATCACTTACTGTTGTTCACTTCCAAAAACAACATCAGAAGACATTTTCCTACCATTGGTTTAAAAACTAAAGAGAGAGAGATTAAAAAAATGTGATTGCCTTGGCCATCCTGGAAGTGTCAAATCCCCCCACTCACTTACCGCTATTGTATTTTTTCTGAAACCCAGGAAGTAGCCACAGCTCAGCAGCTGAGCCCTAAATAATCCACTGCAATGTACCGTGCCTTACTCCAAATGGACTCGATGGTCTGCTGAGGCTGACGCAGACAGAGCTGTCAAGTGCTGGCAGAATGAGAAACCACCAGGTAGGTTTTTGAGTTTTCTCATTCTGTAATTCTATCAGATATATCAGTATTATCTATGGATCAGACCAGGGTATCCTGGGCCTATGCAACTAACAAGTGAATTATTGCACTTGCAGTAGACTGTGAATTCTGGCAACATCATGTAGAGCAATTAATTCAAAGTTGCATTATACATTCTTTATTGCTCTATTGATCTCAAATATCTGAGACTGCCAGTTACAGCCATCTCTGCTTTAATTATTTTTATTTGCATTGGCAATATAAAGATCAAGAGTATAGGAGCTCATCTGTCTAAAGTACTTGCTTTTTTCCTTGACCTTTCCTTATGATAGCAAATTTATGCTCAAATGTGTTTATAACCCAGTGTGTTATGTTTATAATTCTGCTTTAAAATTGTTTCATCTTCCTTTGAGAATTATGACAGAAAACTCTGCAGAAACCTTTTGTGAGCTATGTGTGACAGCAAAAACATTCTAAGTGAGATAAAAATCTCATTGTTGGCGAATTTAATCATTGTATCCTGGAAGGCAGTGAATGATGCCTCTGTGGAATGCTTTATGTTATGAAATGGAATTACAAATAGTACCTGGGAGTATGCATGAAGGAAAAAGGACAAATAAACAAAAAGCTTCAAAAAAAAAGCTTCACAGTTCTTCTATATGAAAGACTGTGGCTGAGGAGTTGGAATCCCTTTAGGGTAAAACAGTTTGAATCCTCCTGTACCTCAGGACCTGCTCAGCCCCTCTCATCGCTGTCATCCCTATAGTGGGGGACAATTGCTCCTGTAGGGTGGTCTTTTACTCTAATGGCTTCCTGTTGACAAAGCAGTAGTGTCACAGCTCTGTGCCAGCCTTCTTTCACAGACAGAAGCAATCCACAGAAGAGAAATTGTAAGACTTTGGTAAGGCACCCTGCAAACCCTCTGTTTTCTTTGAGTGGAAGCAGTTAGAAGCCAACGCAGTGGTGGGTAGCCTTCATTTGTTAAGGGTGCTTCCCAGGAGCCCTACAGCCCCTTGGTAGAGGACAAGTGCTGCAGCCATTCAGTGTCCTGCTTCACCTCCCCAGGAAAGGGCTGAGGTTCAGCCTCAGTGCTGCCATGGTGGCCTATGTTAGTCTTGTCCAGATAATCCATTCGTACAACTGAAATGGAGGGGAATGGAAGGGGGAAAAGAATTGTAGACATTTTAAGGCAGAGAATGAAAGATTGACTTAATAAACAGAGTTGTACTATAATGTTGTAATATATCCAAAGGGTCTCTATGCCTCCTTTGTGTTGCCACCCACAAAGTTTTAGGGACTGCTTTGTTTGTAGCTGTGTGGTGCAATCTGCAGACCAAATGAAGGTTGTGCCATTCCATTGAAATCTGTTGTTTCATGACTTGAAATTACATCTTCTGTTTGACATTAGACCACTTTTGTACTTCCTGATTATTTTTTTCTGTTGGCATTTCAAGAATTAGGTGGTGTTTCTGAGTAAAAACAAATCCATCCATCTAGGCTGCTCTGTCAGGAGCACTTCACTTTTAGACAAATAAAATGATCTGTATCATTTCATGTCATCTTTGTCCTTCAGTCAATTATTCTTTAATCTTTATTCAATGTATTCCTTTTACCTGAAACACATATAGCCCTGATTTTGAACTCAGTATATTCCCTACTTTCATTGGTAATACTGATTTATGCTTCAATTTCACTTGTGAAGTAAGAGGCCAACTTATAAACAAATGGCTTAAGAAACTAATGTGAAATGACTGCATTAGAAAACAAAAACAAACCAAAAAAAAGGAAATATCAGGGTGTCATGTCATGGACAAGCTACAGCTGTGTTAACAAGATACTTGTCTCAATTGGCTTGAACAAGTGAGAGGAATATCCCGTTAGTCTTTGATGCTAAGCTCTTGACCTTTATTGGCTGTGGATCGTGACTCCATTCTAGTTGTTACTAAGATTTGTACAGGTAGTAGTTGGTGAACAAGACCTATTTTACTGCCTTTCAGTGTCCAGTCAGAGGATGCATTCCATCAGTGGGTTATACCCATTGGTCTAGGAAGACAAATAAGGTCATAAATATTAGTTTGACAGTTTAATATGGTGTTATGGTTCAGTCCTGCAGCCAGCCACTGCACAGGGAGCTGCAGAGTGCAAAGTGACATGTATCCATAGGCCATCTGCTTCTGTGGTAATGTGATTTATAATATAGCTAACAAGCTCCCATTCTGGACAGAGGTGTCACAGGATGTCAATAGTGGTCCATCTGAAAAATAATACCCTATGAATTGAAGTTCTTCGAGTGTGATTTTGGAATAGTGTAGAACACAGCAGGAGTCATCTGGTCCCTTTTTCTACAATGCGTGAAGAACCCAGCCTGGAATGCTCTTAAGAGGTAGAGGTGTCCTGACCAGCATTTAAACTTTTCTACTCAATTCTCATGTTCAATTTATGTTAAAACATTTTATGTCTCTAGTTTGAGACAAAAAGTTTAGTCAGACACTGAATATCTCATTCAATAATATGTCACTGAGTGTTTTAATTGTACCAAGAGAACAATTTTATTGTACTGGCACCAAAATTTTCAGCAAATGTCAAGCAAGCTGCAAATGAGGCGATTCCAGGCTGGACTTTTATTGAATTAAATGGATTATTTCCATGGTGCCTTCAAAGTCTTCAAATATGTCTGGAATCTCTTACCCATTTCTCTAAGTCTGCCTAAACCAGATTATTAAATGGCCCATTTTCCATAATATTGGTCTAGATTTTTCTCATCAGTCCCCTGCTTATTATAAATTGCATGGTATGATATTTCAGAATATTAACATTCCATCTGCCCTGCACACTGCCAGGAGATCAAAATGATTGGCTGCTCCAGCTCAGATTTAATCTGCTTGATGGGCTTTTAACACCCTACATGTCCACGGTGGGCTTGTCTACATGGGTGGTTTATGCTGGTGGAAAGCTGACTGCAACAGTGTAAAGAGGCCTGTTGCATACATCATTGACAAAATGCTTTGGAGCTTTCAGTTCTGTTGAGATTGGTTGCACTGTCACAGTGGAATAAATACTGTTGAATATCAAGTGAATTTTGCCAGTGCTACCATGTTTTGTTAGCTTTCCAGTTACCCTTCCATATTTCTTTCTACTTAGTTCCAGGTGGCTGCCCTGAAGGTTCTCACTTACTTCTGGCCATCTGCCACTGCACAGTGCTAAATGAGGAAAAGCAGTTATTCTACATTGTAAGGGAACTAGCAGTAGCTCAAAGGTGTGTGGGATACTTACCTACAAGCCTGAGTATGTTAAAAGAGAAAATAAATTCTTTCCTCTCAGAATAAAACCAATAGCTGGTAGCCAACAGCTTGTTTGGATATGACTTCTGCATTTTGGTTGATGTGACGCGTTATAGCAATAAATCTGACTGTGATGCAAATCTCTTTGTGTATTATTAACATTCACATTTGGCTGTAATACACAGAATGGTCTTCTGTTTCCACCCTGGTTTCAGTATGAAGGCTAGTGGAATAACAGTAGCAATAATAAACTCCATGGTTATAACTCAGAAGAGTGAAATTCAGTCTTCCATTCTGCATTGGTGCTGGCCAAGCTGTGACCTGTAAATAGAGTTCTCCCCTGCCTAGAATAATGTCGTGTGATCGATAGCACAGTTCTGCCTGCATAGGAGCTATTGGCTAACCGCAGTTCCTGACTGTGGGAGCAAAAGCAGCTTCCTGGTATTTACAGGAACCCTGTGTTGCCCATACAGGGAAAGAGGGGGCTCCAGGAAAGCCATGTCATCCTCTGTGTCAGAACTTCTATGGGGTTTCGTCTTGGCATACTCTGAAGTATGAGGCACACATCAGGAAGCTGCAAGCTGTCGAGTCAGGAGGTAGATGAGGAAACCTGTCCAACCCTTCAGTATAATGCTGTTCTCATTCATTTCTTTTTCTGCGTCTTATTGCAAAACCACTGTCTGTATAACCTTGTTCGCAAATTGTTTTGTGCCAGAGAATAAGGGGAATTGAGCTAGCAATGAATTATTATTATGTGGCAATTTACACTTTTAAATTACCTGTGACAAAGGTGGGCTTCACCCCATAGAGAAAGGTGATTCTGGTAGTTTTTTACACTCAGAACTGGTCTAGACTGTAGATAGTTGCACATAGTCATGACAAAACAGTGTTGTTCACTTAGACAAATGGCTTTTGATTCTTCTTCCTCTATATTTCTATAGTTGCAGCCTTTGCTGGCCAGCTCTGTTCCAATGTATTTCTGGTTACCAGTAATGCACTGAAGGTAAACAATTTGAGAAATGTACTTGTAAGTGCTTTCATGATGTTTAGTTGTACATCTGTACATTTCTCACTGAACAGTGTCAACATATTAAATCCACCTCTTGGTACAACCCCACTGAAATACTATAAATCAGGAATGAATTTGGTATATTGTATCAAAGTGGTTGCTAAATTCATGGTATGTAGGCTGTTTAATCCCATGTTTAACGTTGTCCTGAATCAAACTTAGGGCAATAATCCAATCTTTCCCCAGCTCAAGAAGTTCTAGTACCTCATAGGCATTCTTTAGAAGCCCTTTTCTTGCTCTTTTTCAGTCCCTGCTTATAACAACCAAATTTAAACTGGTAAAATACACTGAAACCGTTGTGAACAAAAACATATTACCTGTTATTTTTGTGTAGTTGAAGCTAGCAGGGCCAATCAAAACCAGTCATGCTGGGTTTCATACAAGCATGTGCAAAATAATCACTACCCTGAAGGTTTTGCTGTGAGGCAAGATAAACTCAGAATGCAAAACCGTGTCAACCCAGCTTCTGAACCCAAGATGCTCCTCACCTGCCAGGTCAGAACATGCACAGAGAAGCTTGCATCTGTTTATCCAGACATATAATTTCAATACTCAAAGCAGTGAAGTAAAGATTATGCAATATTCAGATGTGACAAAATGTAGGAAAGATATCAGGGGGTTGTGTCAAATGCCTGCATAGCAGTTTTCGTGGTACCCCTGCTGTTTGATTCCATTCTCTTTGATTATTCAGTTTTATGCATTTTTTCTTTCTTATTAAGAAAAGAATCTATTGTCCTCCAGATATTTTTCCAAACAAAGGATTTTACAAAAGCACCTTAAACTGTGGTTGAAGTTGTGACTCTACACTTGACAGTAGTTGGACAGAGAGCAAAAGAAATGTAGGGGGAAAAGCAAACATACACTCAGCCTGGATTGAGAATGTCAGTATCCAGCAAATCACAGAATCACAGTAATGACTGAATACCATTAAAATCCCACTTTTTTTAGGCTTTACCTTAAAAAAAAAATCAGGTTTAGGTTTTTCAGTTTAAAAATAGGAAAGGATCATAGCAAAACAATCATTCGCACAAGAATTATCATTTTGTTGAAAACCTCATTTTCCGTTGTGCGAAAAATCACATTTTTCATTCAGTGCCAGCTACCCAGAAGTATTCTATGCCACAGACAGAAAAAGAATGCAACAATATCTCCTTCACAGAGACATTCTTTCATCTTATGTCTGCACAGGGAAAGGCATACAGCTCTTTAATACTACTTCTATTTATTCAACTATCAGGATTGTTATTAATGGCTTAGACTCTGTTTCTCCACCTTTCCTAAAACTGCTGCATGGAGTCAGGCAGAACTGCTGTTTGCATTGAAGTGCTGATGAATGCAGTTAAGAACGCTAACTATTTCTTGTGCTTGCTAAAGAATTTCCAGTTGAAGTAAAAATATAGACATTTTTTCCTTCTCTTTTGTTGCTTGTAGACAAAAGAATAGAGTATCAGCTGGTGAAAGCTGACCTTAGCAGAGCTGTATCAGGCTGTCAATGCAACTTTTACAATCTGATCCGCTATTTCTCTATACTGTTAGCTCATCCCACACAGACAGGGCAGAGACTTTTGACTTTGGGAGCTTAGGATTCATTCAGAGACTCAGGAATTATCATTCTATTTTGTGACCATGATTTAGAGCCTGAGACCTCCCAAACCATCACACAGATTTCTCTTGAGCACTACTAAAGCTTTGAGAACTCCAAACTGATGTTGAACTTCTAATTCAACTGGGATGGGAAAACACGGAGAGAAAGAACACTGGCTTTTACAGTAGAAATTTTATTTCTAAATCACCTGGCTGTATAAGCCTCGGAAAACAACTTAAGACCAGCTGCATAGTTCCCTTGCTCCAACCTTACAACTTCTGTAAGACTAAAGTTTTACTGTTGTTTTTTGAGAATTCCTTCTGCACTTTCTCTCTTTTAAGTCACCGTGTGTGGAAGGGCTTGACCACTCTGCAGCAGCGATCACTTCAGTGTATTCCTCATGTGTCTTCCATGTTCTTCACTGAGACACCACTCCTAGAGTCACTATGGCCCAGCTGTGGTCTCTTGCTCAGAAAATGTCCTGGTGAATAGTCATGGGCCAGAAGCAAAGATTCACAGAGCTGATGTTCCCAGTTCCCAGAACACATCTCTGAAGTTTTCACTGTGATGGTCCTTCAGTGAGCTAACTAACTTTACTCTGCTGAGCAACTCACTGAAATTGCACTACTATAGATTGTAGAACTTACCTTCCTTCGCTGTCCTACTTCATTGTTTTGTTTTGTTTTTTGACACTTTGAATTTGAAAGCTGCAGTGAAGTAATAACAATCTCTTCAAGCCACAAAGGTGCCAGACTGAACCAAGAGGATACCCAGTGTATGTTCAGGCCATTTGCATCTCTAGCCCGAGTACCAAGGATCAGTCTTTGGGGTAGATATTTTTAAAAGTAAAAGTCACTCTGAAAAAATGACCTGGATATTCCAGTTGAACGATGCTGGATGTTTTTAAGCCATAATGCTTTGTATTATCTTTCATACTGGTGCCAAGCATTGTTATCATGGTTTTGAAAGGTGGAACCCTATATTTGTTGAGTGTCTAGCTGCAGTGACAGTTCAGAGTACAAACTGCCTGATTAATTTCAGAGAGGTATCATTTGTGCTCCAGAAATGATTTTTCTACCAGATCTTTGGAAAGCCAAGAATGGGACAGTTTTTGTGACCCTGAGAGAGCCCTGCTGAAAGGTGTTTTATCCAATGGAAACTAAGACAAAGTTTGTTCATAATGAGAACCACTCATTCCATTAGAGAAAAATCATACCCGCTGAGTGAAAATATCCAAAACAATTTTTACACCATTTCTTTCTAAAATGTTTGAAACAGCGGACTGTGAGGATCAGTACTTCACATAAGCAGATTTGTTATGCACTAGCTGTTAACATGACACAAATGGAGAGAAAGAACACATCCTGAAAAGTAATCAGTTTTCAGATTTGAATACACAGATGTAGCTTTCTGTACTTTTGCAGAATAGCATCTTTTATCGGAATAGTTCAAAGCATTCCTCAAATAATTTATTACAACGTACCATGTCCTCTCTGGGGCATTTAAATATTATTTTCCTCATCACGGAAGATGGAAAAATGGAGAAATTAGAAAATGAAGTGACTTTCCTAAGACCACACAGTGAGTCAAAATCAGAGTGAAGAAAAGAAGTCTGAAATGACAACTTCTACTCTGCTATTCCAAGTACTGGATAATACAGTTTGTCTGTGACATTCCCTCTGGTAAGAGGTGATAGTTTTCTAAAGATCTGCTGTAATTCAACCTGGAAGTTACCAGGACAGATATGTTAATTACTGGGCAAAATTCTGTGACCTAGCTATTCGAAAGGTCAGACTAGATGGTCAGAAAAGGTCTTGTCTAGTCTTAAAATATAAGAGTCATTACCACCATACAAACCTATTTGCCCTTTCTCTCCTTCCAACAAAAATCAGCAATTAGTGTTGTTTAAAAGCTTGCTATGAAACTGCATTTTTCAAATCTAAGGCATATTATACCAGAGGTTAGCAAAAATAGCTTCAGAAACCCTGAAAACTTGACAGGTTGAATCAATCAAATCAATTTTTAATTTTATTTTGACAAAAATTCACGCTGGGGCTGACAGCTCCTTGTAAAAACAACTTTGCTCACTGCAGTTTAAAACACACATGCTATAAAACCTTGAGAACAGGATTTATAATAGAAGCCTGGCAGTCTCTTAACTCAAGCAGTATTATCACCATGTGTGACAATAATATATTAGGATTATACTTCAGAGCTCCTTCATTAGATTCTGACATATGGAGGAGAAAGGAGAGCCTGAAAACTGGGGAGGACATACAGTGCAGCCTCAGCTGTGCATATTTATAATCTAAATCAAGTGAAGGCTATTTATTGACTTATTGATTCTAATTCAAAATGAGAACTTAATTAAAAGTTTAGTTCATTACTGCACAATTACATGGCCCTCAAAACATTTCCAGGCTAGCAAAGTGCATGCTTAATCATGTGGTATATTGGGAAGGCTGGATCTTCAATTGTTATAAATCAGACATTAGTGGTGCCATGCTAATTTACACCATCTGGGGACAGGGCCTATTTGTTTTCTATGCAGGAGGCAGTTGTTATTGTTTTAAATGAAGGAACTATAATGTAATGTTGTCCTTTGCTGAGCAATAGCATATGGTAACTTCCCACCATTAGGCAAAGTAGTGATGAGAAATTCAGTCTCAGTGCCATGTACGCTACATACATTTACCAGCCTCAGAACAGAAGTGCTCACAAACAGCATAAAAAACTATCTGCCAAAATGTTAATACCAGGCCCCGGAGAAACTGTTCTATTTTGGAGACATGTTGTGGTGACTGATAAGAGAGATTGTGGCAGGGAGCAAATTTTCCTGCCAACTGCTCTGAAGAATCACGGCACGCATGTATCAGGATGCAGGCAATATCTATGCAGATGTGCTGTGCAGGCTCTGATGTTCCTTCTGGCTCTCAAGCTCCCCAGGTTGCATCTCCATCTCATGGCTGGCTATGCTTTTTTCCCTCTGCACAGCTAGTGGAATAGTTTGCTTGTGTCATTTTGGCTTCTGAGGACAAGGTTCTTTGAACGCAGCCAGTTTAGGATTTGTTCCAGCACAGGACCAGAGTCCTGGCTACGTTAGCATCTAGATAGTGCAACATGCCAGGGCTCGAATTGTGAGATTTTTTATGTATTTACATCTTTTTGAGCATTCTGAACATTTTAGCATATTTGCAAATGGTCACAATTTATAGTCTGGGAATCAGATTGTGAAACATTTTCACATGCAGGCAGGAGGTGTATTAAAATACAGAGCATTTGAAGCCAAGTTAAGCTGTCCATGCAGGTGAACATTCCATGTCTCCTGAGCCTAAAGTTTGTGCCCTACAAAAGAAACTCGGCAAAACTACACAGAATGATACTGTCCTGTGTGATCCACAAGAAGAGTCTTTGAAGTCTTAGCCTTGCCTGGCATCTTTATTTGGCTAATGGTTCCCATCAGTGAGCCTCCTAAAAAGAATTAGGGGAGCCAATTTCTGCATATGCTTGAATTTTGGACTCCCAGCAGTTATATTGGGGGGTGTTAAAGTCAAGGAACACAAATTTTGCTGCACTTCTGACCTTAGGAACTCAAGTATTTTTCAGCTTTTATGTACAATACTTAGACTGACTTCAACACATAATTCAGGCTCCAGCAAGGCAGCTGGCACAGAAACAGTTTCCAGTCAATTCTCTGTTAGATAAGAGGCTGTTGGAGTTCAAAGGAAGCGTGCCTAGCAGGGCACCAGGAGCAGGGTGACTGTGAGAACAGCAAAACTATACCTGTTTGATATGAAGCAAGTAAGGGAAGCTGAATTCAGGCATCCTGCACCAAACAAACATGAAGCATGTTCTGCAGCAAACACAGTGATTGACCTAACACAGATAGACGCATGCTAGTGTGACTGGTGTGATAATAGTGACAGAGCCGGACAAGCGAAGCCTTAAGTGACAAAGCTTGTGAAAACTGGTATGTCTAGGCCAAGGAGTATCCGTGTAAGGGAATTGATTGGGGAACAGGCATTTTAATAGCTGCACACAAGGTGCACCTGCTACTGCTCAATGTTCAACCAAATAGTATTTTCCAGCTATTGATCGAGCACGTCCCAGAGCTGCTGAGAAGCTGTTTTTCTGCAATGCCAGATGACTGTGATGGCTGCTCTTCACCACTGTCTTGGAAGTTTCTGGAACATGAAGACATAGACTAAGATGGCCTCTTCTATGCTTGGTCTCAATATCTCCAGCTGGCAAGATCCCATGTTTTGCCCATTAATATTTGATAAATGGTTTGTACCTTTCTAGCACTCAGAGCCATCATACTGAGTTTGTGGTGATAGCTACATGAAACAGCTGAAGCATCCTGCTGTCTCAGATCCCATTTATTGTTGAACTAGTTGTTTTTTTCTCTTCCTGCTTGTGCTTCTTCCTCTGGTCCATTTTGGGAGATTGAGACCAAGCAGCCTTTTTGTGTATGGCCAGCGTACATTGCTGGAGTGGACAGAAGCATAAGCAAGGATAAAGGAGTTTGCCTTGCAGCCATGCTCTATGCCATACCTTGTAAAGTAGAGTCATTTTCATTTTGCTTCCTTGCTTCTTGCGTCTGTCTGTTTTTTTTGTTTTGTTGTTTGTTTGTTTGTTTGTTAATTATTATTCAAGAAAAAAAGCATGGTTTTGTCTAGTTCCCTTGCAGAACTTTTGGCATCTAAGAGAGAATTTCTCTGGGACCTTATGAATCCCACTGAAACCTGAAATAGAGCAATTCAGGGCGGCTAGCAGAGCTCTTTATAAAACTGCCATCAGTAGGAATGTTAATAGCAAAGCAACCAAGCAGTTTATCATTGCTTTTCAGGCTTGCAGAAACTGGTCTGACAGGGAAGAGCTCATGCTAGATAAATTTTACATTGATTTCCAATAGCGTCCTAGTAGTGAGGGTAACAGAACGTTGCAACAATAGACCAAGGGGGCAGCATGATTGACATCACTTGGAGATTTTAAGAGGCAGTTTGGATATTTTTCTAAAAGATATTCTTTCGAACTGGCTTTGGCATGAATGGTCCTTCTGGCCAAGGAATCTGTCCAGAATGTATCATTCATTCAGCTCTTTCCTTCATATGTAACAGGCAGAATAAGTCCCCAGCATGATCATCATTTGCATAAAGATAATGGTTGTAATAAAAGCCTCTGCTTCAGGGATTTAGCTGGGGTCAAGAAAGATTTTTTTTCTCCCGCTATACAATTAGCCAGATGTACTCTGGTTTAGTGTTTGCTTAGTTCCTCTGAAGCACTGGAAACTGGCTATGCCTGGAGACTGATTCCTCCCTGGTGAACCTCACAGTGGCCCAGGGTTACACTGAGGCTCCTTTCTCCAGGCCACAGGGGAAGGGTTTTGCTCATTTGCCTAGACCTCAGAGCATCTTCTGTGACTTGAGAGCATGGCTAGGTGGGTGCACCTCACCATCAATCCCCCATCTCCAAACAACCTTCCAGCACCTGAGAGGCTTCAGAAAGGTAACAGCCTGTGATAAAGATTAGACTAACTCCTTTGTTTCTAAACTCTTCTGCTTGCAACAAGAGAAGACAAGAGAAGTCATTCCAAGCTGGGGATATTTAGATGAGATAACCATTAGTTTCTTTTAGCCTTCAACTCTGCTGCTGCATTGATATAGCCTGTGTAGCTGTAGCCACCTTCCCCCCAGCTCACCTTCAGGCCCCACCTTCAGGCCCTCATATAGAAGGGCTGCATGTGGGGGAGCCCAGGAACAACAGGGAGATTTCACCAGAGCTTGAGGAACTGAGTGGCTCCAAGCACATCCTACCTCTCCATACCCAGCTGGAAATGCCCAGACAGGCTGTCTGCAAGAGGCAGTAAAGCACCCTTGCTGGGTGGGACATGGAGCCTGCTGTGCCCTGGTTGGTCATCCCAGGGAGTTTTTTTTTGGTGTTTTTTTTTTTTTTTTTTTGAGTAGAGAAGGCAGACTGCAAAATTGGAAGAGAGCAGAGGTGAAGGTAATCTGGCAGTCTTGTGCTTTTTTCCAGGGTTCCTGGGCCTTTTAGGCATCTAAACTGTGTGTTAATCCACGTGTTCAACTTGCTTGTGGCAGGTTAGTTCCTACTTTGTGATTGCTAAAGCCAATCTGTGTTACTCAGATTCTTAGAAAATAGTCTCCACGGTGAATCTTATCCATGTAAATAATAGGTCGGTGTAAAGAATAAATGCAGTAACAGATCCTTAGGAAATGTGAAATTGATTTGCTACTGCTTTTTTAGCCTCCAGTGATTTTAATGGGGCAAGAAGAAGCCTAACGGGATTTGCCAGGAGGCATTACTGAGATGTGGTGGCTGTGGCAGCTGAGTGCTCCATAAAGTGTGCAACTGTTCATATGCTGCAGAGTACTTGAGTTGAGTCACCCTTTCACTATGGCTCCTTTGGCAATAAAACTTCTATCTCTGCCAAAAAGTGGTCACAGTGATTTAATACAAGTGTACTTTCTAATACAGGGCTCCTGTAACTCTGGAATGGGTCTTAATCCTGCAGCCATAATTGCATGTATTTTCATTATTGTAAACAATTGTTTTGATTTTAGTGGAGCTGCTCACAGGAGTGCATCTGCTGTTAATCATGCCCAGTGCTGGAAAGTTCGACTTTCAAATACTTTTTACTTGAAGTGTGACTTACTGTGGCTGCTCTACTGCACAGGTTTTGGGCTATTAATAGACTGTGGACAATAAGCTAATTTTTTCCCTTTGTATGCAGTAGTTTTCTCTGCTAGTTTTACTAGGGACTTCCATGAAGATGGGTCCTGATGCTATTTTTAGTTGTTGAAACCAAGGCTAGGGGAATATACCTAATGTACCTAAGTGCACACAACAGCTCCTTGGCACAGAACAAAATCTGATTTGCAGTTCTCCTTTCTTACTACTACGTGTTGGTAACAAGGTTGAAAAGGGGATTATTTTATGTTTAACCAAAAATCTGTCTTGTGTAGGGTGGGAAGGCATCGTGTTTCTTGGAACTGAGTGCCAAGAAATGCCTGCTCTCAGGAACTTCCTTTTGAGCCTTTCTTTTAGTATTTTTATGTTTTCTTCTGCTATGTACTTTAAGAACTGTCTTTTTGTTTGTTTTGTTTTGTTTTTTTCCACCAATACTCCAAAGCAGCACTGGATTTATTGCATTAGATTTTTACAATTTTTTTTTTTCCCTGGGAAATCTGTTTTATTTTGGGCATTAATAGCAGAGCTTCCTGGGAATTTTCAAAATCTGAGTAAAGAGTTTTTCAGAAAAATACTGCTGAATATGGCTCATTTTCAACCCTCCTGCAGAGTGCTAGAAGTTGGTAGAACTTTTCACTAACAAAGTTCATGAAGGCTACTTGTACTTAAAGCTGGAGAAAACATCCAAAAAATCTTCTAGCCCTTACTGGACCTTTATTTATTTATGATGCTGTTTGATCTTTTTTTCTTTGCAAGGGAACAGGGCACTTGATTTACCCTTAAACATACTTTCTTTAGAACTTTGTCATTTCTCAGTAACTTAGGTGTGCAGCTTTTTTTCCTTCCTTTTGAAGTGACCAGACATTCCAGCTACAAGCCCATTTTATTTAACCACACTAATTCAAATACAGATTGATTCTTGGTCCTGTTTTGCCTAGTGAAACTGTTATATCCTCAGTGATGCTCTGGTGCATGAAACTAGGACAAACATCTGCTTTATCAGCAGCCAATATGTCAGTTTGGGGATCATTCACTGACTTCTGTATAAATTGTATATAAAAATGGGAATTTTAGTTCAGGATATACTGACTGTTATATATGAAGTGTTACCTTTTAAAATAAAAATCAGTTATTTAGCATTATGCTGGTTATAATACCTTTCTCTCATTTTTTTACGGTAGGGTACAATCAGTTCTTCAAAAGAATTCACACTTTTCCAAGCATTACCGTAATTTTCTTTGGTAAACTGTATTAGTTTTGAAAATTTTGATCAGAGTAGCAGCTACCACTTTCTAAACAATTTGAATTTGACAGTTTTCCCCACTATCTGAATGGTGTTTTAATCATCTGTATACACAGAGGATACTTAAGAGTAAGTAAAAGGAAAATATTTAAGCTTTGATCAGGGGAAAAGCAAGATGGGGAGGCTTTTGTTTTTGAACTTTTTCTTCATGACATTAGAGTTTATTAGCACCAGGTTAAACAAACTAATGGGTGCAAATTATTACAAAATAATTGCAGTAGTTTGTTGAGCCACTATGAAATAACTCCTTCCTCCCTCCACCCCTTTTTAACCTTTCGTCTTAGTCTCATTCTTATTTGTGGACTACCCCCTTGCCCTCCTCTTCCCCTTCGCCTGAAAAAATAAGCAGAAAATAGAGTTTACATTATGGCTGTACACACTTCTAGTGTTTTGTTGTTGTGTTTTTTTTAGTACAGCCTCAGAGGAAAGAGTATGAATAAATACACATTTTTCAATAGTTGTGGAGCATTTGTTTAACACTGGCTAACTCCCCAACAACTAGTGGAAGATCATACAGGCAAATCTAATTTTCTAGCTCACTTAAGTCTCTCCTGGGAACTTTGGTGGCTGCATGCAAACATTTTCCTTGAATCAGCAGTATCAGCAAAGATTCATTATATTACTAAAAATATATAATGTAAAAAGTGAACTGAAAATGGAAGAAGATTTAGAAAGCAGGAGGAGATGGAAAAGGGAAGTACTATAAAGGGAAGGGCATCTATAAAGACAGAGGGGTCTAAGCCTTTTACAATAGAGGCAGTCTGAAATAACCATGGTTTCCTCTTTGAATCGTGAGAATAGCTATTTTCTTGTTTAAAAGCTTAAAGAGCTATTAAGTTGGGCAAATCACTGGTAAAACAGCTGGAAATGTAAATAGCAATTTAAACAGTCCATTGCCCCTCAATCCAAATGTGGAATGTGCAGATCTACTTCAAAAAATTTCCTCTGGTTTTATTATATTGTCAATGGTAAGAGGATTGAGTAGACACCCTTTATCAGTGGACTGAATGGAGACGGTGTGCTTTATTTAGAAAATCCACAACTTTTATTATTTTCCTCCTTTTTCTCATTTTTTTTCCTTTTTCCTCTTCTTTCTTTTTTTTTTTTTTTTTTTTGCAAGTGAGCAGACGGGTCTCTAATTTTCACACCATTCTCCCTTAGAGACCTCCTTCAATTGCACCATTCTTTCATTATGTGGAACTAATGAAGTGCTCTGCAACCTTTAGGTCTCCAAAGAATCCATTGCTCTAGGAATATAGTCCTTAAATAAAACATGTTTCATTGGCTGACTTCAAAACACTATTCTTATGGGGGGAGGGAGGGGGATAAATAATTGGCCTGGAATCACTGTGAGAAAAGAAGAAATTACATCAGACAATTCTTTTAAATTATAGTTACAGTCAAAAGATACATTCAACAATGACAGTTCTGGTTCTTTTTTCCTAGCAAGCTGCCAAAAATCAGAATATTACTTTTAAAAGTCCCAAATAAGAAGCTTGGTTTGGTGGTGGTGTTTTGTTGTTGTTGGGTGTTTTTTTTACTGTCTTTTTGGTGCATGTGTTCTATTGAGTAGCTACTGGGTTTTGTGGTACAAAAAATAATGCAATGTCACATCAATAAGACTAATAATTCAGCAGCTGAGCTTGAAGGTTGGCTGCCTTGGGTGTCCTAAGAATAACACCTCACACTTTATACTCTGCTTTTCATCTTCAAAGTACTCAACAAACACTAACTCAGTGATGTGGCTTGTTTATTCAGCCTGTGAAAGCATAGATTCATATTATTTGTGATGTATCAGATGCCTTATTTTCCTGTGGATATTTGCTGTTACAAATGCAAGTTATTTTGTTTTCCATTATGGACCTTGTAGAACATAGCTATCTCAAATATGTCAAAGTCTCTTCTCTTCCTAAGCAATCTTTGCCCTCTGGCATTTTTAATTGATTTGCCTTTCTTCTTAAAGCTTTTAATTGGTACGAGCCCTGTTTTCCTTCCCCAGTCCTAAAACCAGTATATTTAAACTGAAATGTGCTCTTTTGAAATATCTTTGTCTGCAAAACCCTTTTTTTTTTTTTTTTAAATTAAAAAAAGAGAGGTGGGAGCAGCGGGAAATAAAGGTACAGTTAAACATAAAATTGCTTATATATGTCTAGCTTGTATCTGAAACCAGCAATGTAAACACTTTTTTATTATTATTACCATTCATTTCCTTTAGCATTGCTTATCTTTTGCTTAATTTTATTTGGTGCTTGATCTAATTTACAGTATATTGGGTTTTGGCTTTGGTAAAGTGGAATAATACTATCAGCATGATTATTGTTATAATACTGGCATGAGAGCTTTGCTGGCTTAATTTCAGTGAAAACTAGAACAAACTGTAATGTCTGCCTTTGTCTGTAAAATAATTTATATTTATAGAAACTGTTGTAATCATCTATTCTGAGTGAAAGGATTTCTTGGAGCATAACTATTCCACAAAACCCAGGACTTATCCCAAATTTCTAGTCCATAAATAACATTAAAGCTCCATTGAGCAAATTACAAAACAAAACAGTGCTTAATGAATGTGGAACTTCAGGTTTTTTGGGTGGCTAAGGATAAGTTACTGCTTTAATTATTTCCCCGTGTCTTGGTAGGACAGCATGCTGTGCTTTGCAGTACCAAACACTGTGTAGCAGGAATCAAGAATATGGACTAAGTTTTGCCAAGGTCATGAGTAGCAATGGCTGCCAAAATGTGGACCCTCTCATTTGATACCAAATGTGCACAGAGCTTGCAGTTACTGCACTAAGCCACTCTAAGTTGTGTAATAGAGACACCTGGGATCCCTTTGAAAGTCTTGACTGATTCTATTTCTGGGTTTCCGAACTTCCTATGCGAACCTGAGAAAGTCACTTAACCTATCTATATGTTCTTTTCCTTATCTTTGGGAGCGACCTAATTCATGAATGTTTACCAATGTCCTTGCAGAAGAGCTGTACATAGTGGCCTCATAAATAATTTTTAGAATTGCACATTGAGAGCCTGCTGGAGTTTCTATAGATTGCTATAGGAATTATTCTTTAGTTGTATTGTCAGCACCTTTGGTGGAGTAATATTTGCGTAACTTTGGTACCCAGAGGCAAAGTCCCTATTGTGCTTTCTTCCCAAAACAGCAGATGCAGTTCCAGGCTGACGAGATGGCCAGCAAGAAATGAGAGCACAAAGTGATGGACAGATGATTGTGGCTGGCACAGCTGGCAGCACTCAGTCATTGCCCAGCCACCTGAGGTATCCTGCCACTACAGACACAGCTGGGGGCTCTGCTGGACACCCACTGTGTTTCAGTTTGAACTCAGATATGCAGTGTGACCTTTCCACAGGGCTGACATTACTGTTTGCACCCTGCGGAGTTGTTCATCTTGCCATTCAGAGCTGTGAGGGTTTTCACCCCTTTGGTGCAAACCTGAGTGCTCAGCTGGAGGCTGAATGAAGCTAATAGAAAGGTCTACATTATTCTGAGTTGTTGGGTTGGACAAGTAGAGGTAGAAAGATGAGATTGAGACCATAATTGAACATTTTATCATATGCTATATGAAGACAAAACTTACAGGGAAAGCTGTAGAAGGTAGATACCATCATGTCTGTGCCTGTTCAATAAATGTTTGTATTAACTTGTCTAAGAATAAAGAGAGGAACTTGAGATAATGTGTTTAAAGCAGGTTCTGAACATCCTCTAAATCTTACACGTGCTTACTGATAGCACACAGCAAAAATAAAAGTTTGAATGTTAAGTATTTGCTCCCTGTTTGCTTCAAACTGTTTCAGCAGTGCACAACAGACCTACCACTGACTCACCTAGCCAGCTAAGAATACCTCGTGTACAAGGACTCCTCTGGAAATACAAAGACAGTATGAAACCCACACAACTTTTTTCCCCCATGGGTCACAGCCAGTAGGGCGTACTGCAGGACTGGTTGAAGTCTCTGTCTTGGTCTTGACCCATGTAGATCTCTACGTACACCTAATTTGATATCCCAGGATTCTTTACATTCACTTGGAAATTGGATGGAACGAGTATTGATTTTGCTTTTCTATAATTCTACTATAGGTATTTGACTGAAAGTCTTCCAAACATTTTAGATAAGTAATTAAACTGTGATCAGTTCAAGTATGATGAGAATTTATCAGGACTCTCAAGCAGTCAGTAACTTCTGCTGCTTGTATTTTCATTTAGTGGTAGTATGCAGTTTTTCCGATTTCTTGAGCTTTCTGAGCACACCTTTATGAACCAGTCTTACCATCCTATTTTCTTGACAGCTGCTTTCACTGTAATTTAATATACCTGTGTTAATCCAATCTGTCCCAAATAGCATAATACTAACAAACTGCAACATTATTAATAGGTCTATATTGTGCATTTCATATAATTTAAAAAGAGGAATAGTAAGCATATGAGACCAAATCCTGCTGTCTTTATTCATATAGCTATACCCATTCAGTTGAATGGGATAATATGCAGGATTAAGGTGAGTGGAATTTTACCCTTTCTATATCAAGGCCTCCTGAGAGTGCTGCATTTAATTCTATTTGATAATCTTTTTCATTTGCTATTTCACACCACCTGCAGCTGCCTGTCAGGAATTGAGTTGGTCTGAGCTTCAGCTGTCACATCGGTAGCTTAGTATACTATAGCATTGGCTCCTCCAGAGAGCCCTCAGGGAGAAGAACTCATTTAGTAGAAAATGATGATAGGGTTTTTCAAATGGTTCTAGAGTTGTCCCTTTATATTTGGATAGGATGATGTATTTGAAAAGCCTCTGCAGAAATTTGTGTAACAGAGCAGGCTGTGATTTTAAGGATGAAGTGTGCTACTAGACTACCCCAACTCCTGGTTCCTTTGAAGATGGTTACTGGGAAAACACGTGAGATAAGCATTCTACCATAGGGGAGCAGCAAGCTCTTGGCATGAGGGATTTGCAGAGGGATGTTCAACTTTTATGCTGAGATAAGTGATAACTTCTAAGCCCTTCACAGAAGTATGGGGAAAAAGGGCTGGTGTCTATATGAGTGCAGCCCATGAGCATGGACTCCATGAGAGCAATTTCAATTTTACCTGCAGTCAATTTCAGAATAGGCCACTGAAATACTATCCTGGAATGTGAGAAAAATGTAGTATGAGGAATGAAGATTTGGTGACCTTTTGTTTTGATTTAAGTCTATGCAAACTTAGGTTGGAAGAACTGCAAATATCAAAATATCAACACCAATGGGTGGATAGACTTTTTTTTTTTTTTGAGAAGAGGGAGTCATTGCTTGATGCAGTAGAAATCCTAAGGCAAAGATTTGGGCTTGCATATTTTGTGATATCTTCTGTGTTGGAAGATTGGCATGATCATTGCTGTTTAAGACAAATTCATTCCATCAGATTAATCTGGTGTGTTGAGCACATCATGAATCTTCTCAAAACATGCCCTTTGTCTGTTGCTGTATAGTCCTATGACAACTGAGTTTTATTTGTATCTATCAAAACCCTGAGCACACAACTGTATTCTTAGGTATAACTTATTTTTATGTACTTTGCCTATTCTTTTGGACTATAATAGGGTCTTGAGCCTTTTCTAATGCTCACAGTAGTGCGCAGCATCATCATTTTAAGTGTATGAAAAACGTGGGGAATACAGCTTATCTTTCTGTAAAATAAGATAGTTTCTAAAAAGTTGAATAATACTCAAGTAGTTAAAGAAGCTTCAGCAAAGTATTTTAAAGATCCTTTTGTAAGATAAGACCATGTCTTTTCCTTCTCATTTAAAAGACAGTGAGGGAAAATCATTCTTTTCTTGATTTAATTTTCTGTTAAGAAACACAATTCTGTTTACTGGGAAGTGACTGAAACATGTTGGCTATCACACTCTGTAGCTCATCTGAGCAAAGCTATAGGTAGCAATGGAATTGCTTATGGCAGGACAATGGGAGACAGGACCTTGCTTGTTCTGATTCTAAACCTCCATCTATGCTTCTCTCTTGATCAATCTTACACACAGTGGTGAGGGACTGTCCTGTGGTGCTACTTTGCTAGTCACTTCTCATTAAGTGAACACAGTCCTCATGGCATAAGACCATAGGTTTGATTTCACTGCCATTTCCCTGGTATGCTCACTTGTCTTTACAGGAGACAGCTGGAGTGCTTTACATTCATCTGACACAGCTGAAGAGGCCTAGGCTACAGACAAACCAGAGGAGATGCAGGCTTTCTGATCAAAGCTGATTGCAGCTCAGCTGTGTTGGATGAATTAAATAACTGAGTTAAAATACATTTAATTACAGTACAAAGAATTACATGTGTTTTATATTTCTATGTAGGCACCTACTTCAGAATAAGACTATTTGATCAACACAGGTTTTGATTAGGATAAAATTATTATTGGTAATAGGCCAGACTTTACCCAATAAAGCAGGACTTAATCTAGAGCTCCTCTTTAGCACAAACAATGCAGTTCTTTCTTCCTACTCAAGATCAAGTTTATATGTCGACAGGCTCTTACACCATGTGGATTGCAGTAAAGATTGCAGCTAAACAAGAGGATAAGTGCATACATACACTTGCACTAAAATAAGCATATTGTTTTTAAGAAGTTTGTATGCAATTTTCCACCAACTGAATAACCTTACCACTACATAGCTAGCTAGGACTTGGGTTGGTAAAGGGATTGATGTCCTGACCTGGTCCTTGGTCCTCCAGATGTTTTTGATGGAACTCTTTCGCCCTGCAATACATTGAATAGATGCTAAAATACAAAATTATCGGTTGGCTCCTTTTCATATTATAGCAAGTTAAAGGGAGGAACTTGAGGGTAGCTTTTGTATTGTGGATCTCCCTGTACAACACAGAATTTTTAGTGAGTACACAAATCTCACTCAACCCTCAATAGCAGAGTAGGTGGGTAGGGAAGGAGGAAAATTGCAGGAGCAGGCTGCATTACAGGTATTTTCCTTTCCCATCTGCATGAAAGTGACCTGAGAAACAGCCTTAAATTTTTTGTGGGATTGTGGAGTCAGGAAAAACTTTGACTAAAGAACCCTCAGAATTTTCCTGGAGTGTTGCTGCTACTTTTAATGTTTAAACTGAATCATTCTGGGTTCAGGAAAGGTCTGAAAAAAATGAAGCAGGGATCTGACAGTATCCTACCACAACTTGGCAAGCTGTCCTGCGAACTTACCCACCTCTGTGACTGCTCTGTCAGGTTGCAGTTGAAACATGCAGCTTCTGGAAGTCTTGAGACTTCTGGGAGTGTTTTTGGGGGTGGGCAAGGCTCTGGATTGGAACAAAATCAAATTTCACAATATTGAAGCCTCTGTGAAGTGAAATCAGCTTTTTCTCTGAACTGCTGTCATGGTGTGCCTTACAGAGAAGGGACAGCCCATGTGGCTTAGAGCCACGCTACTCCCCACATCTGGTTTTGAGCTAAGCTGAAGGATAAAGGGACTCTGAGTAGAGGTCATAGGCTCTTCTCTTTATCTTGCAATGTATGATTCTGATCTTGTTGAGACAGTCCTATCAGAAGTCTATATGCAAGAGTCATTCTGCTGATGCATATGCACATGCTTCAGTGTTCCTTACGTATTTGGGGTCTTGATTAGAACAGGAAAGCACACACATAGCTGACTGCAGATCTTGGACATCTGTCAGAAAAGGAACAACAAAGTATCTCTGACTGAGTGCCCTAATCAGGGCTTTGAAGAAGAAAGCAGAGTCCGGTGTAGCCATTTTTTTTTAAGATCACTTTAACAGGAGTAATCATAAAATAGTTTGATGTCTTATGTCTCTTAAAACAGCCCAAAAACTTTCTCATCTGTTGGATTACTGTAACTCTTGTTGCTGTCCTGTGCAGTCAGAGCAATTAATGACTATCCAGGATTTACGATTAAAATTGACTGGTGCAGGTCTAAAGTACCCCTGAGAGTACTTTTCTTTGAGTTGCTTGACCTTTTTAGACTGTGCAAACCTTGGTGTTCAAGCAGGTAGCCTGTTAAAACAGCAGCAATACAATGTATTTGTATTGCAATCATAATAATCAGTAACATCCACTTTGAGAATAACTGAGTTGACAATGAAAAGAATATGATAAGTAATCCATACCAGATCAGGAGTCAGAAGTTGTACTAGCAAAAATGTCACTGTTTTGAAGGCTTCTGTGGAGGAGTCATTGAATTAAAATCCTGATCTTACACTTGTCTAAAGTCAGGGGGTGGACAAAGAGCAATGGATACCTGCTTGCTTTATCCTCTTTGTAGTCAAGCACAGGATTCAACTCTGGCTTTTTAGCCTCCTCTACATCTTTCTGTAAACTCTAGGTAAATAAGTTGTAGCTTCACTTCAGTCAGTTGGTGCAGCTCAAAAACAAGAGGGTGTTCTTACCATCCTTTCTCCCTGTAACTTTTATTGGCACAGAAATCTGAATGGTCAGTTGCTGTTTTGCTGTTTCCCTAGTCTTTCTGGTTGGTTGTTTTTGTCTGTTTTTGTTTGTTTGTTGTTGCTTTTTTATTGTTGTTTTTTAAATTGCCTTGATATTTCCCTTCTGGTTCCATTATGCTCTCACTTTCTAAAACGAAACCAATTCAGAATGCTTCTGCCCAATTCAGAATGCTGTAGAAAGACTACACAGGCTACAGGCCTCCCTATTTTCTTCAAGGTTTTCTTGTTTTTTCCCCAGCTTTGAGACTACAGTGTCCTTGTGAACAAAGACAGATCACCACCTCTGCTAGTATTTTGGCAACAGAATTAACAAACAGGACTTCAGAAAAAGCATCTTTTTTAACTGCATATTTCACACAAGTCCGTGTCTTCTTCCACTTGCTGTGGTGTAATCACTTAAGAGGTAGTACATACACCCTTGTCCTGTTCCATCCCTTTTGCACCTTTTATAGGTCTCCGTTATTCATTTTAAGGGAGGCTGCAGTAACCAGTCTCCCGTGTAATATAGGTCATGAAACAGTACCCAGCTTTTAATTCATCAAGTCTTCATTTACCTGTTTGAGTTACAATTTTCAACTTGGCAAAACATGTCTTCTACCAGGATGAAGTGAGTATAAATAGTGAAGGATCTAATCTACTCTTTATGGTGATGGAGGTATGTTCCAGTTCTTTGATGTCATTTTTCCATCTCAGTGGTTACAATCTAAGCAAGAAAGAACAACTCCATTACTCTTTAATTTTTTTTCTCTCTAGCTGCTAATTCATTTTTCTAAATGGAGAACTGTTCATAAGACAGTTAAGGGAAAAACAGTTTATGACTTTGTAGGTCATCAATAAGGCATATTGTGATCTACCTTGTTGAAAGATTTACAGGTTTAAGAAAATGTGTTCGTACAAGTTTTAACTCTTCTGGCACCCTTGGCAATGAAAGGAGAAGGCTAGATGGGTGAAGAGGAGGCATGTTTTGGAGGAAGGTAATGTTACAGTAGAAACAGGAGAATAACAGTCCTCCAGCCATGCATGTATTGATGAACTATTATATAATTCCGCATCCCTGGGGGTGGGGGGGGAAAGGTACAGGAATCCTTCCCTTCTGATATTGAACTTTATCATGGATTCTGCTTCTTGTACAAAACTTTCCTTATGGATGTCTTGAACAGGTGGACCTTCCCCACCCCCTCAGTGCTGAGGGTCCAGCACTGTTGGTCCCAATATACAGGTGTTCTTAAATAGTGAATTGGGAAACTAAATAATTCTGCAGATGCTGTCCTCTCAAAGTATTTCCTGTTTTCTCAAAGTATTTTTTGGAATGGTGCGTGTCTGTGGTTTAAAGTGTTTTGGAGGTGAGGCTACTGCTCAGCAGACACTTCTATTAATGTTTTTAATGTTTAATTAAACATTAATTAATGTTAATGTTTAATGTTATTGAACTTTCTTGTACACAGGTGTTCAGGGACCTTCTACACAGTAAAGAGATGGGTCCTAATGAATTATTTTTTTTAACACATTGGAAGTCTGTGCAGTCCACAATCACAAAGTCTGTTGTTGCAGACTGCCCAAAAGTTTTCAGGTAGGACTCAAGGGCAATGGTAGGAGTTCCCAGGCTAGGAGCCCCCACTTAGATTCAAGGAGCTCTTGCTCACCACAGTTATACAGAGAAGGTTTACGGTCAAACAACTGACTCTGAAGCTCCCATGCTGGAAGCTTCTTGGTCAATTCCAATATTAAATTTTTCATAGAAACATCTGTGCAATTGACACAGGATGTTTATATGATTATAAACAAGAACAGAAACATAATTAAAGTGGAAAAGGTAAAAATCCAAAGGGATTCTCTTTCTAAGATGTCACCATTAGCAAGGAAAACTGCTGAAAAGACCCTTATGGAAATATTCAGCCTGGCACTGTAGATTGTATTCCTTATTGAGTGTGATGATCAGGTTCAGGCCCTCTTCCACTGTATTTCCACATAGGTTTGTTGTTGTTGTTTTGCTTTGTTTTTAAGGGAAAAAAAAAAAGGAAAAAGCTTTCTAGATACTGGACAGATGTTATGAAGTATCCTTGGATTTTAATTGCATGCCACCCTTAGAATATACAAGGAAACACATGAATACAGTGATAGATTTGGATCAAGGTGACTTCCTTTCCTGAGTGCTATGTGGGTGGTGGTATTGATGTACAGATAATAAATGCACAGAATTGGGGAAGACGGAAGGCAATTGCAGTCACCTTTGTAAGAATAGCTTAACACATGCACTCAATGTGACACTTAATGCATGCTAGACAGCAAGTCACGAAGGCAATTGGAGTATTTTGTTGCTCTAGCAAATCTTTTTATTACATTGTGACCTCAAAAAAGTGGAGGTAGCTCATTTTTAGACAGTTCTAGTGAATTCCTTCATGAAAAATACACTTTTCAGGCGATTTACCTCAATTAAGTAGCATGATTTCATGGAATTGAATGGCAGGGCCAATTACAAAATTAAAGAGGAAAGAAAATAAGCAAGAACTCTAATAAGGAGGGTTGGCCTTATTTTTCACCCAGGCAAAACACATACTTACAAAGTCTTTGAAAATAAGAAGCCTTTCCAAGGAAGATTGCTGTTAGTGAGTTAAATATCACTATCGGACAACTAATGATTGGGGCGAACGATTCAGCTACAGCATGCCATAAAACTCACTAGGTGGAGCTCTAATGTACCTCTGGGGACCCACGTGGAAGAAACGCTCTGTGTATCTAGGGGAAGGCTTGGACATGGAATGTCACAACTGCACCTCAAGGTATTAATACAAAAATACGGGACCGAAATTAAAATACTGATGCCAGCGCCCCACTTCTAGGGGATTAGGGAGGCGATTGCCCAAAGGTGTAAACACTGAGAAAGCAAACAGCTTTTAGGCCGTGCACTAATTATTGAGTTTTATGGAGGAAAAAGATCGTGGTGCATACTTCTCGAGAAGCTGGAGTGGGCAACTTTCTTACGTGTCCTTCCAATCTCTTCGGGCTTTGTGACACTTGGCGGTGCTGCGCAACACTTGCAATAGCACATGCCTGCATCGGGCACGAGTTGCCGAGAAGCGGCACGTCAGGCTGTCGCGGGGTTCACATGTTAGCTGGGTGACAAGTGGATGTAGCAGCCGGGTGGCAGGGAGATAGGAATTAAAAAAGAGGCGCAAAAGCAGCAAAACCGTTCGCTGGTGGAAGGGACAAAAGCCTGAAATGGGCAGGGGCGCAAAGCCCTAGCGGGGGCTGCGTGCCAGCTGCTGGAAATGCTGGGGCTGGAAGGCTGCGGCGCCGCTCCTTGCCCCTCTCGGAGGGGAAATTTTTGGGGTGGAAGGACCGAGCCGGGGCGAGGGGCGAAGCCGCGGCTGGTAGCTCCGTCAGTGACCCCGGGCGAGCGGTGACAGGGCCGAGGAGAAGCCGGGGGTGAGCAGGGCAGGGGGGCGGAGGGGCCGGGGAGGGGGCAGGCTGAGGGGCCGGCCCCGTCCCGCCCCTGGAGCGGCGGCGAATCGGCGGGGCGCTGCCAGGGCGTCAGCGCCGGCGGCCGGCCCCGAGCGCGTCCCGCACGGCGCAGGCAGGCACCGGGGGTCGGAGCTCGCAGCGGTAGCATGGGCGCTGCCGGCTTTCCGTGGCGCTGCTGTTTGCTTCTCGCCTTCGCCTGGGCCGGCAGGTTGACGGGAGGCAGCGGGGGTGCAGGTAAGAGGAGGGGGTCCTGGTCCCGGGGGGACTGTGCCCACCCGACGTCCCCGGCTGAAGGCGTTGGGGAGGTGGCTGCTCGTTGTTGGAGGCGCCGGGGGTGCCGCAGGTTGCGGTGGGGAGGCGTTTTATCGCGTCTGGCACTGCCAGAGCCCAGGGACTCACGGGGGAGAGGCTAGGGAGAAAAAGTTCCCTAAGTGCCTGCGAGATAAGTCTGTGCTGAGCCCCGGAGACTCCGCAGGCTGCTCTGTCGTCTCAGGTTTTCCCTGTTTGCGCATTAACCTGGTGTTTCTTAACAACCGCGCTCGGATCTGTCTAATAGTAGTAATGATATTAAGCTTTTGTTCAGATGTTTGAAAAAAAAAATCTGCCTAGGAGTGTTGTAAGCCGGGAGTAATTTCTTAAAGATATGTACGTAGTCTCTAAAGTTGTGCTAGGAGAAATCCTTCAAGGTAAAGCAGAGGGTAAGGGGTATAAGAAATCCACTTTTGCCCAGATGCTGACTTTAAATGCAACAAAATGAACGGAGTGAGCGTAGAAGTTCTTCAAGTTCCCGAAATGCAACGTGAGATGTGGAGCAGAGCAGGGGCTCATATTTGGTTTTGCTCTTTCATTTGACTTATTGGCATTCACGCCTGACTCTCAGGCATCCTCTGGTTGCTGTGAAATGTCCCCCATGGCTCAATGCAGTTCGGATTTTTGACGGCATTATAAAGAGTCCAGCTGTCACTTCTGCTGATCTTGATGGGAGATGGGTGCCGGTTTAATGAGTCAAAAGTATGAACCAAAGCGTTTGGAGGAAAAAGAGAAAAAACTTCTTTTCTTTTTGTACTTAACTGGATCTGTGTCTCATCTGGGCAACACCCTCGGACCCCCAAAGCGAATTCACGTAAATCATAGCTAGGTCCGAACCGGCTGAGTGGTTCAAAGAAACGAACGGGCAAGAAAGGAGGGAACAGAGTGCAGCAGCCCGGCGATTCTCGAGGAAACACAACGCTCTGCGTTTAGGAGGGGAAAATTGTTCTCCTTTAGAAAGTCCAGACAGTCCTCTTGCGAGGAGCCCTGCGGTGTGCCACTGTGTGCCTCTGGGCGCAATGCTGTGCTGCATGCGCTCCCCCATCGCCCCCTTCTCTGCCGGGGACGTCGGAGGATCCGTGTTTCAGCGCTGGGGATGCCTGAGCAAGCACTTCGGAACCGATTAACGTTGGAATTTGAAGCTGACAATAAACCCACTTTCACTTTGGTGCGCCTAGTCCGAGCCTTTTTTTTTTTTCCTCCCCTCTCCCTCCTTCTATGTTCACTTCATTAACATTCCCACGACTGCCAAATCTCGACTTGCTCTCATCCTCTTCCCTCCCTCCAGCCTCTTTAAGGCCAGGGGAGAAAACGAATACCCGTCACTGAAATGTTTGTAAAGGCTTTCCTCCCCTGAAAGCAAGGACAGCGGGCAGGGTCCCCCCTTTCAGAGCCCGGCTCCCCCGGGAGGCATCCCCGGGCAGTGCCGAGGGGGCGCCGGGCCCCTTTCTCCCGGGTTAGGGGTGGGCGGGGGGATGGGGTGGGCGGGAATGTTAACGCAGGTTGCTTTTCTCCGCTCTAACTTACCGAGCCTCACACGGTTTCCCATTTATTTACGTTTTGCCTCTTAATAAAAAGGATTCATGTGGTTTTGCTCTTCAAATAGTTCATTTCCCGCATTCCCCTGCCAGCATGGTCTATTTAAACTAGTATCTCTTTCTAAATTGAGCTCTCTTTGCTAGAACATGCAAATGGGATTTTCTTCTCCTCTTTTGGGTCATTTGAATACTCGCTTGTTTTATCTAACCGAGATGTGCATCTCCACCACCAGACCTATACAACAGCCACTAATTTCTGGTAAGTTTAATGATCGTTTAATGCAGAAACGTGGGACAGAGCCCCTCTAGGTTCGTGGACGGCAAAAGGCCGTGCTTAGACTTAGTGAGAATAACTCATCGGCTTGTTTATCATTTAGCCTTAGGTGTTCTCACTTCCAGGATGACACATGGAGGGCAAGCAAGCAAAGAGCTTCTGCAGGGAGGGTATCCATGGAGGTTTTCTGTGTCTCAGGTCTCCTGTCTTATCTGTCTTCCCTGGGGTTTATCCTGTGATTCCAGATGTTGACGAGTGCGCAGAAGCTACAGATGACTGTCACATAGATGCGATATGCCAAAACACACCAAAATCCTACAGATGCATCTGCAAGCCAGGCTATAAAGGCGAAGGGAAACAATGTGAAGGTAAGGACCGCTCGGCTTCTCTCCTATTTCTCCTCCCCTCCTACTACTTATTTGTTTGCTCTTTGAAAGCTTTTGTAAATAGCTGAATTCCTGAAACGATTATTGCAGATTTACAGCTGCTTAACCTCAAATCTCGGTGTTTATTGGCAAGCATCCCCCTGCTGCTTTCGCTAATTGTCCGCCGTCACAAGCATCGCGTCCTCCAGCCCGCTTTAAGGAGGGGAGAAGAAAAAAAAAAAAAAGGCGGGGTGCGATTTTTTTCCCACTGAGTCGGCTCCGGAGTATCCCCGGGCAGCGGCCAGGGGAAGTCCGTGGAGCCACCGAGCGGGTTTGGGGCCGGGGGGACCCGTGGGGAGCAGCCGCCCCCCGGCTGTCCCGGTCTTGCCCATGGCGGTGGTGCCGCGGGTTCAGTCGCTGGTTGTCCCCGGGGCCCTCGGAGGCACGGGTAGGGTTGTGTGGCCACCCAGAGATTTGCCATCGCCCCTCGCTCCCCTCACCCGGGGGGAGCCCGGTGCCCTCTTGTGCTTCTTTTGCACAACTTAACCGGGCGCCAGAGCGTACCTACCTGGCGTTGGCACTATACGTGTGTCACGCTCATGTATTTTTGAGTCTGTGCAACGCTTACTGTTTTAGAAAGGACTGTTTCATGATACTTAAACTTTGAAAAGTTGTTTTGCTTCTGTGTGTCTCTAAATCATCCATTTTACTGAGGGGGAAAAAAGCTATCCCTTTTTATAGGGCATTGTGTACAATCGTATTTCAGATTTTGTGAACTCATTTATTGAACCTCAGCAGAGAGATTATCCTCTGGTGAAAGGAAGCAATATTGTAACCACAGCAGAATGCCTTACAAATAAAAGAGGCAACGTTATTTTTTTCACTTGTAGATACTTAGCAGCTATATAAATTCTTCCAAGTCTCTCTACTGCAGACTAAATCTTTTTTCAAAATGTATATGGCCAGTACATTAAAAAGATTAAAGACCTAGAAATGACTGTGCTGAAGTCTACAAAAATTTGAAACCGCATATTATTCTCCATGGACTTCCAAAGTGTTTGTTCAAGTGCCCTCATAAAGCATTTTTGTGGTTGTCATATTTTTTCTGTCTTGGGTTTAAATTGACAAATTCCTACTGTCCATCTCTTGGTGCTCTAACGTCTCTGAGCTGCTGTTCATTTCGAAGCCAGAATTTCCTTCTTGCAAACAGACAGAATAATCGTTCAGCACCGTATTTTCCTCCCCTATTCATCCCTTCCAGGGAAAGAGCTCTGTGCAGTGAAAATGCACTCAAGGCCACAGCTGTAGAGGTTGCAGTGTTCTCAGAATTGGTACTTCTTGTATTGGTTTTCCACATCAGCAGTTTCCTTAAGCTTTAGCTACTTGTATTTCAGCTGTTGAGCTCTGTTTAACAGTAGACCTGGCTGGTATTCATACTTATTTAATAAATGAATTTCTCTTTGCCTGACTTACCTTGGCTCATTTTAAAAATAGAGAGAGTTGTGTAAGTAGTAAAATTCAGATTTCCCTGCAGAATGATATACAGAGGCATGGAATTTCCGTGGCTGATGTCAAACTCTTATGTCTGATGGTGTTTAGTGTCTGACAAGCTTGATGAGTAAAGTAAGCTGGGACAGTCTACAACATGTTCTGTGTGTATGTTAACTTGTTCAGTGTTTAGGTAAATAAATATAAGGTATCTAAACCAGGTATTACTGTGTGTTGTATATGACTTTTTTTATAATATAGTAATAGTTCTAAAGATTTTTCATCAGCTTTAAATCTGAATTTTCTGATTAATATCAGACATTGGGATAAACGGAAAGCATGAAATAAGCTTATTTTAGATTACTTAATATAGTCCCTTTTAATTTGATCCTGGAGTACTTTGAAAATTTGCTACTGAAGTAATATGCCTTCAGTGGCAGACAAATATCGTTAATGTCCTTCTTAAAACCATAGAGGTGAAGGAAGGATCACACAAGTCAGTGGCAGACCTAAGATCTGCCTCAGGCCTGCTGTTCACATAGCATGGGTTTATTTTGCATCTTAAGGTCAAGTACTCCAGACCTACAGAAATAAACAGACTGGCAGTATGGATTGGTATTCAGTATTCCATCACAAGACAACACCAATAATCAGCCTTTAAAAATTCACTTTTAAGATAAAAGTGACTGTGCTTGTAATAACATAGATGAAATATGTCAAACGGTTTTCATTGTACAAATACCAAAGCTGGGTTGTTAAATTATTCTGGGACTTCATAACAGAGCTTTTCTAAACAAGCTTTTTAATTAGTTATCTATGAGAAAAAAATGTCTTTTGTAAAGATAATGTGCATCTTTAATCAAGTTCTTGCTGACATTTGTAGCAAACTACCTGTATTGCTTCATGTCTAAAGAACATTCATTATGGCAAAACTAACTCCCTTATAGTGCCGGCTGTCCTATACAGTCAGCCTTTACTAGACAAGCAGAATAGCAATTTAAATGCTGCAGTGACCTCGAAGAAATGACACTGTTATCACATTTAATCTAAACTGGGGGCTTACCAAAATTTATTGGAATATACTGAGATACTACAATTAATTTAGAAAGGTGCGCATGTTAGTTTACTTTAACGATCAGTCTTAAATATTGCTTTCACTCACTCAAAATCCATTTTTGGAGAACAGGATAGAGTATGGGAACTAATATGATTTGGATGATTCTTAAGTTTTATAAAAACAATGTAGCATGTTTGAACAAATATGTTGAGAATGGGAATATGTCTTTTGTGTACTCTTGTGTATTTATATTTTTTCTTCAAATAAAAGGAATAATTTAAAAAGTGGGACTGTTGGGCTAATGCATGCCTTTCTTGTGACTGGAAATGTAGGGTCTAGCCACTTGTGCAAGGTTTTGTGCATATTTTGCCACTCTGACCTAAAGGTTAGGAAGAACTGCACAAGAAAGAAACATTCCTTTAAGGACTTGCAGAGAGCTTTAGCAGTAATTATACTGAAATGAAACAACTTCTTGACCGTCTATTAAATTCCTTTAACAGGGAATTTGTTTCAGGACTTTGCTTTTCTCCCAGAATGTCTTTGGACTGGGCTTCTCCAGAGTTTCTTTGGATTAGCGATGACTTCTAAGTTTGCAGGTCTACCTTATTTATTTATTTATTTATTTATTTATTTTTACTGTGTAGCCTTCTCTGCCTGAACCATCTGACGAATTTCTTTCCACAGAGCACAGTTGCTTCTCTAGACAGGACAGCTGCTCTTTCCTCATTGTGGTGGTTTTACTCAGGTGGGCAGCCGAGCTCCACCAGAACCGTGCTCTCGCTCCACCAGATCCGTGCTCTCACTCCCCCTCCTCAAAGAGGAATGGGGAGAAAATATGATGAAAAGGGCTCAAGGGTTGCGATAAGGACAGGGAGATTGTGCAGTAATTATTGTGACGGGCAAAACAGACTCAGCATAGGGAGACAGTAAGATTTATTGCTTATTACTAACAAGCTAGAGAAGCAAGAAACAAAGGAAAGAAACCAAAAGCACCTTCCCCCCCATCCACCCTCTTCCACCTCCTTCCCCCGAGCGGCGCAGGGGAATGGGGGAACAGGGGTTATGGTCAGTCTATAGCGCTTCTTCGCCGCCGCTCCTTCTCGGTCACTCTTGTCCCCTGTGCTGTGGGGTCCCTCCCACAGCATGCGGTCCTTAATGAACTGATCCAGCGTGGGCTTCCCACAGGCAGCAGCTCTTCAAGAACTGCTCCAGATATGGGTCCGTACCACGGGGTCCATCCCTCAGGAGCAAACTGCTCCAACCTGGGTCCCCCATGGGCAGCAGCTCCTGCCAGGTCACCTGCTCCTGCGTGGGCTCCTCTCCATGGGCTACAGGTCCAGCCTGGAATCTGCTCTGGCGGGGGTCCTCCACAGGCCGCAGCCTCCGTCGATGCAGGTCCACCTGCTCCACCGTGGTCTCCTCCACGGGCTGCAGCGTGGAACCCTGCTCCACCGTGGTACTCCATGGGCTGCAGGGGGACAGCCTGCTTCACCATGGTCCTCACCATATACTGCAGGGGACTTCTGCTCCGGCACCTGGAGCACCTCTCCCCCTCCTTTCTCATTGACCTTGGCGCCTGCAAGGCTGTTTCTCACTCCTCTCACTCTCCCAGCTGCTGTGTGGCGCAGCGTTTTTTTCCCCTGTCTTAAATATGCCCTCACAGAGGCGCAAAACACCATCACTTATTGGCTCAGCTCTGGTCAGCAGCGGGGCCCTTACCAAACATGGGGCAGCTTCTAGATTCTTCTTACAGAAGCCACCCCTATGGCCCCCTGCTACCAAAACCTTGCCACGTAAACCCACTACACTCATGTGTCCTGTTTCTTGCTTCCCTCCATAGATTTCAGTTTACTTTTTTTTGCGAAACGCTATCTGCTATGCTTTTGTCAAGCCATGTGGTTACTATTGCCATGATAATACTTCCCTGTGTCATATATAACATATCAATATCCATTGACCACAAATTCTCTTGCTGGGGTTTCCATGGGACAGAATAGTGTGTCCAGTCCAGGCAATCTTGGAAAAAAAAAATATTAGCTTTCAATTGCCCATTTCTATTCAACATATAAAGTCTATTCACTGAAATTGATTTTTGTTTCCATGATGGTGGTATACGTGCTATTACCTTGGACATTTTCTGTGTCATGACTTTAGTCAATATCTCAAATGCAGTGACCTTATCTTCTCTACTTTAACTTTTGGTCTCCACTTAGGTTGGTATCTCACTGAAGTTGTTACTGGAAAATTACAACAAAACAACAGAAAAATCCAGAGAGTTCAAACAGATTCCAAGTCTGGGAGTTCCTTAGGCCTTAAGAGGGCCTCCCATGTCCCTAATGCCAGTGTTACATGTTTGCTGTCATAGTTAGCTCTATTGTTGATCAGTTTATGAAGGGATTTAGCTCTGAAAACTGGTTGTTTGCCCCTGCTACTCAGACAAGGCTATACCAAACCCTCATACCATTAGTGGTTAAAAAACTCTATGATTTGTGGTTGATGATTATCTGTGCCCCTTTTATATCCAGTTAGTCTCATGTTTATTCTCGATTTCAAACTTTTTTCCTCTCAGCATACTGTTTATCAGTGTGATTGTGATGTCAATGGGTTGCTCTAGCTGTAGTTTCTTTTTCTTTTAGATGATACCTTATATGTTGGACCCTCTTTCTATATAGAGGACATGACTGGGGGGATGTGATTTTATTTATTTATTTTTTCCTGAAGATACGTTTACTGGGATCTGTTGCTTCTGGGTTGCAAAACTCTGCTCTGACCTTTACCTTCCTGAGTAAGATTTCCCTCTTGTTACGTTCTTTCTACTGTCTTTTGTAGCATTTGTGTAAGTACTCTTCAGTTCTTCTTATACTTGGTCTCACACAGTTGCCGTGCTTCTTGAACTCTGCACAGAAGAGAAATGCTCACTCACTGTATGGAATCTTTTAGCTGTAGCCTTTTTCCTTTGTGAAGTTTATTACATTATGAACGCATGAATTATGAAGTTTATTACATTATGAATGTAACAACATCAGCAACATTCTTTATGTTGCCCTCTCGCTGAGGTCAATGTACATGTACCATGACAAGCATCTTGGCAGAGTCTGCCTTTAGAGGCTGATTTTCAGCTTTTTGCTTGTGTTGGAAATTAGCGCTATCAGCAGCATACTGCATAGTTGCTAGTTGGGTAGGCCTGTGCAGTTTTACATAAGTTTGCTGTGTGCTGACATACTTGTAGTCCCTTTCCTAATGTAACTAATCATTCCAGGTAAACAGGCAGATGGTCATGGTAATCTGCAAAGGGGGCTGTTACTTTTGATTATCCCAATGATAGGACCTTGCTGGATTTAAGCATGATACAGTCTCAAAATAAAAGAAACTATTCCTGCATCATTCACAGATGTATGCCCCACAGCGCAATATATTCTGCATGCATCCGTTTGGTAATTAATTGTCCGTTCTGAATTCCTGTGTCCATCTAAGGGCTGCTTTGCTGAAGGAGTCTTCTGGAAAATGTGGAGCTGAGCGATCTAGCAAGGCTCCTCCTCATGCAGGGCTGATACACTGTTCATTGCAATTACTTCCATAGTTCCTAACATTTGTCTGTGTACAATGAACGGAAATACTCAGTGCAGTGTCTGGAAAAATACTTATATTTATATACCTAGGTTTTGTGTTATTTCCATTGATGTTCTGTGGTGTCTGGCTTTGTCTTTGATACAGTCTGTTGTTGCAGACAGAAGAGCAGGCAGTACTGTAAAGATTGTCTCTAAACTGTTAACTAAAGGCCCTTTTTGGATCTAGGAATCCTAATAAAGTAGAAACCACAGGGCAGTGATTTTCTTAATTCAGCGAATGTTTGAGATTCTTGGGAATGTCACACACAATTCTATCTTCATGCTGCAGGTGCAGTAATGTTCCTAACCCAAAATTTAAACTACTCGTGGTGTTTACAGCAATACAGTAAAGTTTAAAATGAACAGCTCATTGCATGTACAATGAATCAGAAATGGTATATATAAACCACTCTTCACCATCTTCAGTAATTTTGTGGGTCTAAGGCCAACTTTCTTCTGTATGTTTCTTTCTGTATGTTAGATCTGTTTTTTAAAAATTGTAAACAAATCTTAGCAATTGGAAATACGTACATAAAATTTATCTCCTTATTGCTCTTATTTGAACAATAATGACTGTTTCTCCAAGGTTGACTTAGTGTTATTCTTACTATTTTAATCTTGTTCACCAATTTCATCTTTCTTAAGAAGCTGGTCTCACTCATTGGATTGTAATGTTACTTTAGTCTTTCAAATATCTGTCATATTTTTCTCATGCTCTTCAAAGACGATTACAAATATTGCCACAGAGCCCCTCTGACTCTGGAAGTAGCACAAGACAATTCAAGGTTCTCATTTCCCAGCTCTTGGTCAAGTAATTTGGACTGAAGTTTCCTCCTATCTGCAGAGATAAGTATGTGCAGGGATTCTGGATGTTCTGTAAATGGAACGGTCATGCCCATTTCTTTTAAGTGACCCATGTTGTCCTATCAGTCCACTCTCAGCAAGTCTTTTTTTAAGTGGATCTTCCTTATCAGTGAAGTCATGTGCGAGTAAATAACCACTGTTTCTTGTCCTTGGATTTTTGAAACATAAGCATCTCAGTGATCACACTACTCAAGTGGGCTCAAGCTTGAGCTGTCTGTATCGCTCTGCTGAATAACAGTGTTGCCACTGAACAGGGCAGCTTAAGTGACTTCTTCCTGACTGATAATACTTTTAAATGCAGTGAAAGGTGAATTTATTTCCTCAGGGAAAGGTCATCTTCTAGGATCTTGGATATATTGATGCATTTCAGGTCGAATATTATTACTGCATCCATAGTCTTACTGTTCTTGCCTATAAGAAGGTGCTTTGCGAAGTTGGTTTGGTCAAATCCACCAATAATATCCATCAATAATATCCTGCTATGTACCTGTCAGAGGAACAAACAATTTTTTGAGCACATGTATCTACACCCTTTACCTATTCTGAAAAGCTGCAGGAAGATGAAATGTGCATGTTATTCCTAAATATTGTTTCATCATTGGTTCATATCCTTATTCTAATTTGTTGTTTTCTCTATAACCATTTCATGACCTGATCTGTTTAGTGATTGAGACTTTGACACAGATTTAATTACTTTTGAACTGGTTGTACAGTATTCTTGAGGTCTATAGTGAACATTAGGTACTGAATCTGCATTGCTCTCTAGTTTTCCAGCTACAATGCATTAAAAATAACATTAATGTCATTTGTGGAACTTCACATCGCCCTCCCATAATGGCTGTGTTGCCTGGGTGAGATCTCTTGCTACCAGCCTGCAATGCCTGTTTTGTTGCCTGTTGGCTTGCTGCAGCCCATCCAAGCCCGGAGGAAGAGAACCGCCACCTCCAAGTTTTGTGGTGATCTTTATTTCAGCATCAGATCTTCCCAGTTCTAATCACACAGATAATAAGTTTACTCTGGGTGAGCCATTGTGCTGACTTCATCGAAAGCAGCTTCTAGATTGAAGCACTACACGTTGTCAAAAAGTGGGGGAGGAAGAATATAAACCATCTTCTTTGATTCGAGCTAGTAACTCATTTTTTTTCTTCTCTGTAAATCATATTCATTTGACTGGCTAACTTGATGCATCAGTTTAGGCTGATAAAGGCATCTCCCACAACTCAGTTCTGAGGACTTCTCTATCTGTGCTTCTTCATCCCCTCCTCCCCTATCTTGTACTATTTAATGCTTAATTCTCAGCTTGCCAGTTTTCTGAACTACTCCATGGAGTGGAGTTGCTTAGGGGACGGAGAAGGAGTAGCAAGCAAGAAAATACTCTTGAGAACATTCTTTAATAAAACAGAATTTTATTACAGCCTAAGTGAATTAACAGCTAATGGTAACTTTTCCTTTCTCTTCCACTCTTTTCCTTTAATTAGGGGTCTTGTTTTGGCCAGGGTTGAGCCTTAGTTTTTTTTTTCTTTCAGATTGATTTGGTTTTCTGATTTAGTTCAGCAGTTTATCCAATAAAACCCTTAGTTGTGATGACACGACCTGTTTAACTGCTCAGTGTGCCATCAGTCCCCATGAGTCGCATGCTCTTATTTTCTCCTCTCACCTTTACGCCCTACCCTGTCCTACCTTTCAGAGCTACTTTCTGGGAGCCCATAATGCTACTTCGGTGAACAGCTCCCCTGGTGGTCCAGTTTGGAAATCTTCCATCTTCACTTTGGAAAAGAACGTTTACTTCTTTTTTCTTTTTTTTTCTTCCTCTCTCTCTCTCTTTTTTTTTTTTTTTTTAGAAATACTTCTTGGATACAAATTTCACTGCATTTTGCATAAACAAATACCATGCAGATAGAAATATGGTCTCATTCTTCAGAAGCATTACATGTAATTCTTGATTTGGAAAAAATGTTTTTTTCCAAGGACACTTCTCTAAATAGTTGATAAGCTCCCTGTCTGCTGGATGGTCTATGGGTTCTCTGGGAACTTATAAATATATATAAAATTTCATCAGTCTCAGCAGTTGCTGAGCTGCAGAACCCAGGGTGGCCTCCGATGGTGATGTAAACTTGGTATTTAACAGGAACTTCTTCTTTCCCCAAATATACAGTATAAGTTATCTGCCAGAAAAATTATAATAAAATGAAGGAGCATAAATAGATTGTACTAAGCTCAGTATGTAAGAGTCTGTGAGTCTGTCCTTCTTTTGTCTTCATTCTTTAAACGTCTGCCATACACTGCCCAGTTTTCTTCAATTTCTGTATTTCTCTTTACTTTGACTTGTTCTCCTACCTGCACCTTTATTTGTGATGTAGTCCTCTTCCCTTGCAGCCTTTGTCTCTGTTGTCCTGTTTATTCTGTTATTTAGCTGTCCCTTAACCTTGTCACTTCCCTGCAAATCTCATTTCTCTATCTTTTGTCCATCCCTAGTGCATTTTTGCCTTTTAAAAAACTATTGTTCTGTTTTCCCTGCCTTGTCCTTTATCTCAGTTGCTTATTCCAGTTAGAGCAGTATTATTCTGAGAGCCAGTGTCCTATTGCAAGACTCCTGGGAACGGAGACCTGGTAGCTGCTGGCTGTGGACCCCTTATGAGTCCTCTCTCTTGAGTTCTATCTTCAGATCAAACTAGTTCCCATCAACTTGCAGTTTTCTTTACCTTTTTCTTCTTTTTTCTCCTTTTCTCTGTTTCTTTTCTGGGCTTCACTGCCATCTCAGAGTTCACCTGTCCTTCAGCCCTTTCCCTGTTGTTCACACCCCCACAGATTCATGGCTCTTTCCTCAGACGGCTGACTGGAAAGACATCGGTGCAAATGGTTTGCCACCGTTTGTCAGCTTTCATTTGATTGGGGGGGGCTGTAAGCATGTGTGTCCAACACAGTATCAAAATGCATGCATACACTGATGCATCAGGTGGTTAGGGAGCCTTTGGTCAAATGACAGAAGAAGAATTGGGAAATGTGACCTTCTGCTTTTTCTCTAATCCTTGCCCAAATAAGCTCTGCTAGTGTGGCTTTTGTCTCCTCTGCATTTGAGCCAGGTAGCATCCTCTCTAATACTATTAGGACAGAGACAGTAATTGTAATTACGGATGATGGATACAGCTTTTATACTAGTGGAACTAACCCAACCCTGTTCTAGACCAGGATTAATGGGAGCCATAACAAGAGGGAAAGTCTTGCCTAGCTTCAGCTAGCCCTGGGATGGAGGAAAATAGAGCAGATAGTTACATGTACAGTTGGTTGGGAAAAGGAATAATACTCTCAATCTTCTCAATGCACTGATTTAGGGAGTTCCTGTTTGCTTGATCATGCTTTTTCACACAGCATCAACTGATGCAAGGCTATACTGTGAAGAATATCACTGAAATACCACCACCACCACCACCCCCCCCCCCCCCCCAAAAAAAAAGGAAGAAAAAACAAAGGATTACAGCATGGCCCCGTAAGCAGCTCTACACTGAAAAGGCAATAAACTGTGGTATAGTGACTGAAAGAAATGGCGGAAAAGGTGAGTAGGTTTCCTAATCTGGGTTGGTTCCTGGAGTCATTGTATTCTGACACTACAGCCTAAGGCTGCAAAAACACTGACAGAGAGAGAGATTTTTGAAAGTTTCTATCTAAATTTCAGCAGGTAATTTAGCTTGTGAATTTATTTGATCATGATTATTATTAAATTATTTTTAAATTGTTATTTTTTGTTTGGTGAGTTTTTAGCTCTGTATCTTTGTCAGCTTTTTCTGTTCCCAGAAATCTAATGAATGCTCCCTGCTTTCTTTCAGGAGGTTGTTCAAAAATATGAGAGCACAAAATTTGTTCAAGTAATTGGGGGAGATTTTTTTTAAATGCACTAAAGCAGTGACTTTTCCATATAATCAATTTGGGGTTGAGGGGGGGAGCACCTCTGGGGGTTTGGTTTTGTTATTTTGGTATATAAATTTCAGTTGAAAGAAGACCTGGTTTGAAGCAAATAACTTTCATGAAAAATTGTAGCCCATATATAAATACTTGGCACATAAGAAACTGAAGATTTTGACAGCCTACCTTGAAATTTCAAGGCTTTCGTACACATTTAAGATGCTCAGCAGAAGGAATACATTTATGTTATGATTTGAAGAGTTATTTTGTTCACGTGCCTGAATTCATCAGAGTACTTTAGTGTGTGCTTTAATCATAACTAGATGTTACCCTTTAAACTAATTCCCTTTAAATGCTTTACTAAATTGAAGATATCACCTTATTTTACTTACTGCAGTGCACTTTTTCTGGAGCTGTAGAATATCACAATTTTTCCTTCACTGTTGAAGGAAAAGAAAAAAGAAAGTCTTTGGATCATTTAATGAGCTGATATAAGGCTTTTGTTTAGCAGGTGCTTTAGACCTGAACCAAGTGCTTAAAACAAGAGCAGTTTGTTTGGTGTTGTCTGCCGCATAGATAACATCAAATTCAAGATCGTGATTTCACAGCTATTGATGATGTTTTAGAGTACAACCACTAATGACAGAACCTGATATATTAAATGGATTAAATGACCAGTTCTGATTCCTGTAATATTTTTTTAACAGATTAACAATTTTAAGTTGAGAGAGCTCAGCTCAGCGTACTGAGGTTCCCATGCTTTAGTCTGCATGAACTACTGTCAGTCCTCATGTTTCATAAGGCATCATGCTCAAAGAACATCAACGTTCTACTTGAAAAAAAATATGGATACTGATGATACTGATTTGGTGTTGTTCTGGAAAGGGGTCTACTGCAGAATGTGCTTTAAAGAACAGAGGATGGGAACCACTGCAGAAGTAAATATTTGTTGGACATATCATTGGACATATCATCTCTGAAAGTACTCCATGACATAACTGCTGTGCATTCAAGTTCTTGCTGTTGTCAGAAGAAAATTACTGGATTGCTTTTGTTCTGCTTTCATTATCTGGAAGCTGAAGCTACATAGAAAGCTTTTAAGCAAATAGTCTTCCTGTTACAGTGATAACGTGCTTGAAGTAAGTGCATATCTATTTTGCTGGATGAAGAGTGTGAGTAGTGCATATTTTTTTTTTTTTTTAATCAGCACGTATGCGGGAGTTTGATATCTGACTTTATACTCTAGTGATGTTCTTGTCTTTTACTGAACATAGTTGTGCCTTTATTCTTTTTGCAGTTTTCCTCCATTTGCTAAACTTTCTTGGAAGATGATTACATAAAAAACACGATTTTGAGATGTGCCTCTAGCTATGAAGCACCAAATTCTGAGTTTATTCAGAAACGTATGTTTTTCTGATTCATTCCAACTTGTCTAAAGATAAAAATTATCAGAGTGCTTCTTTCCACGTCCTCCTTCCTCACACCAGTCTCTCTTAAACCATCCCAGTTGTTGCTTGTGCAGTGGTATGCTACACGCGATCCTTAATAATGGCCTCGGTATATTACGCACCAGAAAGGCATGTGCTCTGAACAGCTGACTGCTCCTACTTCTGACTGCTAAAGGATTTCTTCAAGGGTAATTGGGCACACTGGGCAAAGGCAGTCTTGCTTGGCCTGTGCTTCAGACTGGTCGGAAGTCATGAAACTGCTTCATTAGGGAGGCTAAATGAGAACTATTCAGCTACTGGAGGGCAGAGCCTGTTGTGCCATGCTTGGCTTTGTGCAAGTGGAGCCCTGTGGCCTTTGCTTAGCTTGAATTCCTTGCACAGTGAATTTACATCTGTTAAGACTGAAGTGTGTGGACATACTCGGAGTGCAAGCAATGACTGAGGGAGCAAGGGCTGCCAGAATTACTCTGACCTGTAACTGTTTTGACCTGTAAGAGCACGCCAGAGAATAAGGCAGGAATAGACAACCTCAGCCTATTTTCCTGAAATGAAAACCTGAAGACTAAAATGGTTTGTTTTGGTGTAGTCTGTTTCATTAGGTATAAACTGTTTCATTACGTGAAGATGGAAGCAGCTCATTCTGTATACAAACAGTTTAACGTCTAAGGAGATTATGGCTTCAGAATGGAAGAACTTCTCAGTTACAGTTCTCTCAGGGGCTTAATAAAAACAACCCCCTCAAATTTTTGTTTATAATATGATTAGCCATTCCAGTTGATGAGGAAAAACAACTTTTTTTTTTGTGGTATGGATAAAATCCAAAGTGTTGTCACTTAAGTTTTATGTTAATAGTCACTTCTAAACCTAAATAGAAATTGAGTTCTTTTTGCCTCTAGCACTTTACATCCTTTCACTGTTTCTGTTTTGAAATATTTTTATAATTCTTCTTCTTGAATGATATGTGAGAACTGTATAAGGAAAATCAGTTGATCGTATCACATATGGTCTCATGAAGCAAAAGCTTTAGCATTTGTTCTGAATAGGGAGCACACAAAAATCTATTCAGGATAGCAACAGGAATTGCATCCATTTTCTAGAATAACTTACTGACATAATGTTCTTTGGAGGGTATGAAACATAAGGCTAAAAGTATTTTAAAAAGGTCAGGAAAAAGCAGTGCTAAGGCAGAAATAACACTTTGTAGTTTTTTCTCTCTTTATGTCAGATAATATATTTAAGTATCCTGAGGAACTCCAGCTTGTAAATTTGTGTGTTAGTCTGTATCCAAGTAGAACAGATTTACTGGAAGACATTCCTGTACTGCATAAAAATGTAAAGTTTTTAGTCATTATCATTAATATTGATGTTATGATTAGACAATGGCAGTGTGTTTTCAGAGTTTTCAAGGCAAGTGTCTTGTGACCTGTAAGGAAGGTGACAAGCAGTTGCTGTAGCCTGCTCTGCAATGGGAATACTACATCAATCCTTATCCTGTATAGGATTACCTGATAAAATGTCTGAGTTAGGATGAGTCTGAACATAAGGGTTGGAGGGATCCTTTCTGAAAGGACCAGCATGTTTCTCTTAGTCACCACTCATTGCAGAAAATCCTAGTGTTTGTAACTGTGAAGCCACCTAAATGATCCTGTTAATACCAACTATATTCTGTAGGTCTCATGCTTAATGGAAAGGATAGTCTAGTGTCTGGGCCATGCAATTTGACTTTTAAGACAGGGTCCATGTACCTGTGGGGAGTCTGGGAGACCCCAGGTAATGTATGAGAGGTTTGCTGTTTGGTCTTGCTGCATGAGGGGGCTGCCACAGCTGGTTGGGGAGATATGTGGGTGCCTGCCATGCATTCACAACTACAGGCCTCAAGCTTGCTCAGATGTTTTTGCTTAAACTTAATGGAATAAATTGATCTCAATGATGATTCTAAGCATGAAGAGTTTCAGTCTTTGAAGAACTTGTGAAAATGGGAAGTGGGAGGTGGGGAGGGAAAGCGTTAAAAGGCACTTACATAAGTACAAATCTTGGTATTCTTCTTTACCTGACAGAAGTACACACAACATATGTGCTCAAAACCCTTATGCCAGGTATGAAAATAATTATTAAAAGGGGGAGATATGCTACTGAGAAGCTTAGTACATATTTTTATTACTGAACTATACAAAATTAAGGGAGAAAAGCCATTGCAGGAGTAAATATTATACTATATGTGTCAGGTTGCAGAATTTGTGGTTTATATTTTGTTACATAGTATACAAACATAAAAAAATTAAGTTCCACTGAAAATCTAGTTTACCAATGGATTCTTAAGCAAACTTTATGATCAACAAGGAAATATAAAACCTAATGGAAATACATGTCTTCTGGTCTGAATTAGTCACTGACATGGTCTTTTCTATTGTAGTATTTGATGCTGGGGGGAGTGCTTTAAATGCTTCAACCCATTTAGCCTTAATTGCTCAGTTTTAATAGACATTTGCTAACTAAAGGAACCAAATTGTAGCTTGAATTAGACTTTACTAATCTTAATTAAAAGCTCTTTTTATAATTGGAAACAGCCTATGCTTAAAACAGTAAGCCATTCTTAAATGACTTATTTTTAAAAGCTGAGGCCCTTTTGATAATTGTTTAGACTGAGTATGGGTAACCATTATTGTCTTTGTATTGCATTTAATTAAAAAATATATCCTCCATGTGGTTTTGTTCCGTCTGTTGGCTGTAAAATTGTATGGATGGTGCGTGTGGGGATTACTTTTTCTGTAGTAATTTGAAAACATGTTGCTGCCTCTATTTATTTATTTTTAAAATTTTCTAGGGTCACAAATCACAAAATTAACATGTGAATTAATATAAATATTAGCTTCCTGCATTTCCTTATCCTCACTAAATGCTTGTCAGTCACAAATTAGATGGTGTACTAGGAATATAATTGCAGTCTCTAATAATACATTGTGTAATTCACTTTAACATTTTTGTTCACACAGTTGATTATGGGCTTTACATTGAACTCCTTCATGAGGCCTAAATTGCAGTAAAAAAAAAATCTGTTATATTAATTTTAAAAATTATTGAAAAGTATTCTGTACTTAATTGTACTTTAAATTTAACTGTGACAGGTGATTTTTAAGCTGCGGTATTCTCATTCAATCATTATGAAATTCAGTCTCCCATTTACTTTATTTATTCTCTAATTTAAAATGCAATCCAACCTGTCCAGTACAGGTATAACCAACCCCTCCCCCACTCTCTCCCACCAAAAAAAAAAACAAAACACAGAAAACAAAAGCAAACAAAAAGCCACCACACTTCATTTTAGCAAAAAGCTGTTTTGTTTTGTTTTCAAATTGTGTTTTCTTAGAACGCATTTTTTTTCTTGCTGCATCCTACTCAGGAAGCGCTGCTAGACCATGTGATGATACCTTTTTAAAAAGTTTCATTGCTTTTAATTCCAGTAACTGTGAGTTGTCTGCTTGCATTAAACTAAATGCAAATTCAGCTGTTTACACTAAGCCTGCTAGACATTTATGTGCATTTAAGTATCTTCGAACAAAAGTCACTTTTGCCAGCTATGGAGATGGACAGACCTTCCTGAATGTCAGTTTCCTTTGCTTAGTTGTCAGATCTTCAGAATATCTTTTAAGCTTTCGTCATAATTTTTCCTTACTGTGTAGTTGTGTGTTCTGTGCTGACAGAGTATACAAAGATTGTTAATTTATATCCATTAGAAGAAAAAGTAAAATCAGGACTCTTTACAGTGGGTTCAAATAACTCCAGTTAATTACCCATGCTACATACCTACATGTATTTATGTTTCAATATCTTGAGTGTGTAAGATGGCCAAGCAGAGTTAGACTAAGGATCTGTCTGGGTTGATGTGAAGTCTCTGACAACAGTCAACAGCGGACACTTAGGGTAGACTATAAAAAATTGAACATGGAAGAATGATGTAACCATTATCTGCACCTAGTGATTTGGAGACTTCTAGAGCCAGAAATTTCATCCAAATCATTGTGTTTAATTTCATTTTCAGAATAGAAATGGAAAATGAGTATGTTTCCTTCAACAAGTGTTCTTCAAAACACAGTTAGTAGATAGGTGTTTAGCCATGCTCTGTGTGCTGGAAAAGAATTGCATAGGAACAGGTAGTCATATACATTTGCCTCTTGTGAGCCTCCTGCCTACAGTTATTTACTATAAGTGTCACACCACCTGTCTCTACATGATGATGGCCAAACCCTACAAAACAAGTTATTAATTTTTCAGCCTGGCAAATAATATCTTCAGAATGACTGGCCTTCCTGCTTTTCTGAAAATGAGACTTCATTAAGGAGAGTCTTAAGTCAGTTGTGGAAAACAAATAGGTCCTTTAAAAAGTTTGATCTGGATGTTTAATCTAACTTTAAATAGTTACATTGTTAAACCAGGAGCCATTGATAAACACCTAAAACCCCTTTAATTATGAGCCTTTTACTGGGGGTAAAGTCCTCTATTACTCATGGGTGAGTTAACTATTTAGGCCTGGTGCCCTGTTTTCAATGAATAACTAAGAATGTTATAATGTGTTCTCTCCTGGACTTTTGTTTATATGTCTTAGAAATGCTATGAAAATACACTAGATATAGCTTTTAAAAAGGATTATCTAGAAAGATGGGAAGGAGAAAAGAGGAGCATGGAGAATTCATCAAGAACATTTCAAAAAGTGACTTCTCTAATCTCTAGTTTTATATAGGATGTGCTGTCCAATTTAAAAAAGAAAAGCAAACAAACAAAACAAACAAAAAAACCAGCTGTTTACTGGGTTGTTAATCAAGTGTTTAGTCAAGAGATTGCTAAATTTTGCTTATCTGTGCATAATAAAAGAGCATTGCTGTAAAAGGCCTTCCATGATAAATAATCTAAATGAGAGTGTTTGGGATAAGTTTACAGGACACAACCAATATTTTTATAAACTTACCCACTTTTATACCTCTGCTGCTGGGGAAGAAGGCAGTACAATTAATTTGCTGTGACGTAGTCAGTCAAATGCATGGTACTGTTTGAATACTGTACAGAAGTTGTAGTCATTCTTTGGTTCTTTTACCTAACAACCTCCCAAAAGTAACAAACAAATATAATTATATAAAGCTACAAAAGGAAAATTTACAGGCTACAAATACAAACTGACTTCAATTTTCAGTAAATGTCCATGCTACTATTTCCTTATCTGTAGTTTCATTCTTTTTTAAACTGAATAGCCTTAACAGCACTGGAAGCCCTGGGTACTTTCTAGTACGGATATTTGAACAATGGAGCAAAAATATTTAATTTCTTGGCAGAGCTAGTTATTGCATCTGTTTGCTCTATCTTTCTTTCTTGTCCAAACATCAGATGCAAGCACAGTTTATAACTGAAAATATTTGATGATTCACAGGTCAACAATGGTGTTTTTCACAGTTGAACTTTAAATTTCGTCCTTACCACTTTTCCTGGATTTTCCTCACTGTGAAATATGTGTTTGTACAGCCTGCCCTGACCTTGCCTAACCTTCACCCCTGCGTCCCAGGCAAAGTGGAGTGTGTAGCTTCTTTAGTTCCTTTTCAGAGAGACCCTGCTCTCGCTTATTTCTCTACTGGCCAGTGAGTCTAGGGAATGTTTCGATGAGCCTGTAAAGGGTAATGATGGAAAGAGTTGATGGGTTCCATGCTGGTGGTCACTGTCTGCATATCTGGGTCTCTGCTGAACGATTGTTACACATCCACAGGTTAAAAAAATAAAGGTTGTTTACTGTAGGTTTTCAAATTTTCGCTATTATTATTTGCCTCTGGTTATAAATAGAGCTCTGGCTCACAAGATCTACTTCTGGCTTTTTAGGCATAAAGGACAGCCTACATAAGTGATGAACTCCCTTTGTTAATAACATTTTAGAACTGTCAGACATTACATTAATGTAATATTCTAATATTCTTTTGAAAATAAAATCCTTTTGCATTGACCATCATCATCATCCAGGGTTTCCTGTTGTTACTGGCCAGGGCCATGCTTCCCAAATAAAGAAGAAAAAAAAAAAAAAGGAAAGTGGTTGGTCTGTACCCAAGCAATGCTACATGGCAGGCACTTTGCATATTGTGACTATAGAATTGTTAGTACAAAGCTCAGGGGGTGCGCTAGTATTCTGAGCTGTGCAGAAAAATTTCCAAATGTTCTGGCATCCTGGAAATAATTCTTGATTGTACAGTCTCAAATCCACTGACTTCTGATTCCAATAGCTCCTACAGCTGTTTCAGACAGTGCTGTGTGCTCATATTTAGGGTATTATTTATATTATCATAAATTTAATAAGATTTAACTTGATGAAAGTTGAGATTATGAGGCGCAGTTCTGTGACAACTTGAACTGGTCATCACAGAAAGAAATAGTGACTTGATTGTATTCAACTCTTGGATAATAACAAAATCTGTAGCCTAGTAACATTATTACCTTCTATAAGTGCATAAAGTTGAAGGGTGCTAGATAAAAATGAGTTTGAGCGTTGTGTATCACAGATTTTTCAAAAAAATCTGTGATAAATCTTTTATTTAATTTCTGTTCAATTTAGTCCTCTAGGATCCTCTTGAAGCAAATACATAACCTCATAGAGAAGACAATTCTTATGGTTGTAGTGGCATCTCAGAAAATTTTACTCAATTTGTTTCCTTGCAGGACTCAGCATCTTTAAGGACTTGCCAAAAAAAAAAAAAAACCCTTCTGAAAGCATAAATTATATACAGATTTTGCATCTGTATCTAGGCTAGAGCATTGAAATAGTCTTTAAACAGGCTTGCACTCTGTGTGTACCATAGAAAATAGAAGGAAAATAGGAAATCCCCAGTACTATCTCCTTGTAAGGACAGTGGAATATAAAATGATTTGATTTGGAAGTTAGTCAACATGCAGGTATTAATATACTACTCTTGCTAAATTACTCTAGGGTCTTAAATTACCACAAGGTATGTGGGACTTCTGTTTCATTTAGTTTAATGAATGAGCCATGCTCTTGTTTTCAGCGTGTCCTATGTTACAGCTGTTTTACTATCGTGTGGACCTTCCTAGTCCAGATAAACAGTTCTGCGTTAGAAAAACTTTTTGTGGCAAAAATGATGACTGACACAAAGAAGGATCTGTGCTTTGATCATCTAAATTGTCCTCCAGTCAGCTACTTTTTAACAGGGAAAGAGTTACTGTCTTCACACTTGTGAAGGCCTTAGAGTAGCAGCCTGTACAGAGTGCTCTTTGCAAACTAAAATGCTGGGAGGCCTTCTATCCATAAAGGATGCTGTTGAGGAAATGTTTGGATTTGTCTGCATTTGGGACAGGTGAGAAAATAATATGCAGAGTTAATCTGTTGGGCTTCATAACTATTAGGTCCAGCATTGTAAGAGGACACGAATGAGACCCCTGTGTATCACATTAGAAGTAGCCATCGGACTTCTACTAATGTTGAAATGAAGGGCAGCCCTGAACAGGTCATTTGAGTGTGTGCAGTGACTCTCTCACAGCAGCTTCATGGTGCGTGCAATAAGAGTTGCTCTGCTTATAGATAGATTAGTTGTATGGTATATACACATGGAAGTTCTCTTGTAAGCCTGGTAAATTTCATGTCTGATACACATCCCATATGAAATAGGGAGTTTGATCAAATAATACAGGATGACAGGAAGCCCTACACTCTAAAAATTCTACATGATGTAAAGTACATTGTATTTCTTGAGTGGTTAACCAGTGCGACAGAACAGATCTCAGCTAGGAGTCTGCACTAGCCCAAGAGCTACTGCTAAAGCATCTACGGAAAAAATCATTTGAAAAGGAAACCCTGCTGTCAGAAGACTTGACTTTGCTATACAGTGATTGGTATCTCTGCTGGAACATATAAAAAGCTCCTAAAGACTGTTGAAAACCGCTACAGTATAGCTCCTCAAACCTCTTTTGGCCTTAGCTGTCTCAATATGAAGCTGAAGTAGCGTTAATCTGCCAGCGAAGCATGAAGCTTGAGCTGTATGGTATTGAGAAGTCTTCCATTTTACACTATAATGTGATCTACTGCATACTATGAAATAAGCAAGGAGGAATAGCTACCTTCTGTTCTCCGACATGAAGGTTCTTGGGTAATAAGAGAATTTGTTTCAAAATTGAGGCTTGGGATTGTTTCCTTTTGACAATGGACAGGAGTTTAAGAATGAAATGCAAAGGAAGGTTGGAGGTAAACAATTGGCAAATGAGGAAGATGTGCAGAAGGGTTGGAAAAACGTGAGTGAGTGGTGTCAGTGTGAATGAGGGAGTTTAACACTTTTAAACGTCTTCCTCAAAGTTTTTAGTTGCATATTTCAATTTGAAGATCTAGGAATAAGCTCCTGCTGTGATTTACTGAAACCATAATTGTTAGGATGTATGCACACCAGTTGTGGCAGTAAGGCACACAAAAATATTCTCCCATTAGATCTCCAAGAACTTGCAGGATTAGATGTGGAAGCAAACATTTCCCATTATATTAAAAGAGGGAACTGTGGTGGAAATGGCTGTGATTTAGAAGTGGTGGGGAAAATGCTGTCAAATGTCATGTTTCACATTCATAACAGCTTGTGAACAGGAAATCTCTCTGCTTGAGCTTGTCGGGCATGGCAGTCACTGAATAAAGACAGACTCTAAAATGTTATGTGCTCTGCAGGTATCCATCTTTATTTGAGTATCTCACTTGCAGTTCAAAGAACTTGTAGCCAATCTGTTTAAATATCAGTTAGGAAAAACGTGAAACCACAATAAACTATAATCAAGAGTTCAAGATGCCTGGTGCAGGATAACTTTTTTTTTTTTTAAATCTGGTAAAATGTTATATTAAGTATGAATGGAGCTTGAATGGTCCCAAATCAGTTCCCATTGTGCTGATTAGAATGGCAAATGTCAAGTAGAGATAATACTCAGGTATAAATTTACATAATGTACAAATGTATATAATAAGTTTTCTATTCATGTTCTGTTTAATAGAAAACTTTTTTCCATAAATGACTGTAGCTGTCCAAAGGCTTTAGACCCACAAAAGTAATTCATGGCAAAAAGTGCTATATAAACTACTAATGCAATAGGAAGACTTATCAATTAAACAGTCAAAAACTCTGCACGGTCCTAAATGAAGAATATTCCATGTTATTTATTCAATCTCCTCTTCGTTCCTGCTTCTGGATTGTTATATGTACCACCATAAAAGGTATTTATCTGGCCAGCAAATGACACCAAGTGCATGCAAAATCTCAGCATTAAGTTTGGTGTTGTGGGTTTTTTGTTTATTTGTTTTTGTTTTGTTTTTTAAGTAATTTTTAATCCTCTGTACTTCAGTGATAACTTTCCTTTGGTAAAGTATGTGTACACTGAAGCAGTAATACCTGCACCAAAGTGCAGATATGAATCAAAGGGGAGATTCTTTTCTCTGCTCTCATTTAGAAGAGTATATCAAATCTGATGCCCAGAGGCAAAGTTTCAGTATTAAAATGCCCAGCTATTAAAAACTTTCTTTTGACTCTGAACTAGGAGTGAGTCAATTTTTTGAGGGAAAGGAGGGAAGTGCATAAGAAAGAGAAGAGATGGGAAAACTGAGAAAGGTGAATTTAAGAAAAATATAAGGAAGGGGAGTCTCCAGAGACTGTATTTCTTATTAATGAATAAAGAATGTGATGTTCATTCACTGTCAAAAATAAATGTAAAATATAACCATGCAGCTACTGCAGAAAGTTTGGATTTTCAGTCTGCTGCCTTGTTCCATTTAACAGTGTGAGCTGAGTCAGTGGAACTCTGTTTACAGCACTTGGTACACGACCGTGTCTAGCTACCAGAATCTTTGGATGTGACTCTTTAATTTTCCTGTTGTATGCTGGATGATATTTGAAGAACATTAACTAAAACTTACAAAACAGTAACTGCTAAACACACCTATATTTCTACAGCTGATAAATTCAGAAGTTCATATACTCCATTGCCTCCTTAGAAAAGGCTTGTGTATCTGTGAGCCTTTTTTTTTTTTTTTTTTTTTTTTCCCAGAGCAGTTAGTCCATCTCCTCCTCAAGAAGGGAATGTGACTCTCATAAGGTCATCCTCACTCTTTATGACTTTTAACAACTTTTAACAATAAGGAGATAATTATTGTTAGAGAAGAACATAATAATAAACAAACAGAAAATAAAAAAGTCCCACCCTACTGACAGTGATTAATGGCTTGATATCTTATCTATTCTTCAAGTGCATACTAAATGTTTTAGGCATTATAGTTATAAATTTGAGGCTGTTTGCACTTCAAAAATCTATGTACTTTTTAACCAGCTGGCCATACCCCTGCATAATTTGGCTTGGATTCATATTTTTCCCCCTCTTTTGGACAAGGACTTTAACAAGATGCAAAGTATGATGAATTTTATGCTCAGCATTCCCATAATAAGAGGAAGCAAATAAAACTGCAACAGAGTACTTGATGTTTTCTGGGAAACTGTATGAGATGTCTTCCAGAAAAACACCCCAACAATGCCACAGATTGCAAACCATCTCCATTAAGTTGGCATGGCATTTTCATTTTACTACTGTTTTAATAGTGGAAAATAGAGCTTTGTGACATTTTTGAAGAAAGTTGTAAAATTTAGAGGTTTTTTTTGTTTGTTTGTTTTTTCAGGGATGTGCTAACATGGAAAACACTGGAAGGACAGTACCCTTAGTAGAAGGGCTGTTGAGGGATTTAAACTGCAAGAAACCCTCATACTAAACAACCTATTGTACCTATTCTACTCTTTTCTTTCTCCACTGAGAAACCTTAGACTGTATTTTCTGGTTTTACCCCATTCCCATACTGCTCACCCTTCACCTTGGCTCTCGGAGTAGTCCTAATGGCTATCAAATTTTACAGTTTTCTTGGGCACAAGCGCCTTGAAAATATCATGACAACTTGAAAGCCATAAAAACTGCAGTGTGTTCTTCTTTGATTCATTAGATCATAATGTTTCCAAGGTCACAACATCTAAAGAATAAAGATGTTAGCATTTTTGAGTATTTAAAATATATGTATATATCAGAAGGAGCCAGATTTGTTTCCAGATGTGACAAATGATAAATTTGAATTTGTTTTCTCTTACAGAAAAAGTGACCTAGGAAGTTTTTCGTGGTGAGGGGTTTTTGGAAATGGACTTCATTGTGAAATGGAGGTCAAGGGTTTGTTTGGAGTAGAAAGAAAATAAATGAATCAGTTTCTTGTTATGTCAGTATTTTCTTCATAAAATTTGGACTTGGAATATGGTGCAAAATTCATCCATCACAAAAGTCACAGAGGGAAGCAGAGTATCAGCAGGTCATATTGAGAGGAATTGGTAACGTTTTACCAGTTGATTCTTCAAACATCTAGCTGGGTCAACTCTTGGAAATGTTAAAAGCAGAACACTGAAAGGCTTCAAGTATTTTTGAACATGTGGAAATTTGCTGATGCTGAACTCCTTGGAAATCTTATCATTTTAGTTGTCTTGTTCTGGTTGAATGCTTTCCAAAGAGAGCTGAACTTCTAGCAAATTTGGGCTGCGCTTAACCAAAACAGTCTTTAACTTGTGTGAGCCTTTTTTCTGGCAGGAAAGTGCAACTCAGTATGGGAAATACAAATACCTTAAGAAGTTCAGGTTATCCAGGGTGTGTGTTACTCCTGAAAGTATATTAAATGTAGAATCTGCCAAAGAAACAGAGTATATATAAATATTCCCATGTGGGAATAATGTGGCTTTATTCTTTTTAATGACTAGATTTGGGGACTGCAAAAGCCATGAAAATATATCAGATGTTGATCTGATTATGATCCAGGGCTTTGTTCGTATTCTTGTCAGTTGGCATGTTACTACATTTCTGCCTGATTCCTTAAAAGTAATGTAACAGTGTTGATGCTACACTGCTTCTTATTCTGAATTTGTAAGTGGGAACAAGAAATTTAATTCCTGATCCTGTCTCTGGCATCTCTTTACCATACATCCCAGAAAAAATGTTATCCTGGCTCCACAAAACCCATGCCGAAAATGCCTCTTGACTTTTGTAGGGTTGGGATTTCACCCCAGGGCATTTCACCTTTAGATATTACAAAGTCACTTCTTTCCCAATCGTATGAAAAAAGCTCTGTTCACACTGTAGCTTTATTCTTAATTGTATAAGAACTGGAAGCTAGTATGGGACTTTTTTTTTCTTTTTTTTTTTTTCATGAAGATGCTGCATTAGTTCTGGGAGGAACAGTGACCAAACTCAGTAATGAATCAGTAAAAATTCTTTAAGGCCTTTTAAGAGAGAAGCCATAAAAGTGCAAAATGTTACCACATGGAAATAAGTGTTCCAGCATTTTGCAATGTCCTTTGCTGCATACCAGTTCTGGAGAAACAGGCCAATATGCGCAAAACTACTGATAATACACAATTCTGCAAGTGGTATGCTCTGGCTTCTGTAGGTGAAACAAGGGCTAGCAGCAACCCCTCATGGAGCATGAAGGTAAAAACACGGTTCCTTTGGCAAGTCTTTAAAGACAATGTTATTTAACGTCTCCATAATGCCCCTTGGCAGTGTTTTGTTTAAAGCAGCTAGATTAACAGATAAAGATGAAAACAGAAATATCTTTTTCTTTAGATACTGAATAAATATGTAGATTTGTCCATTGCACACTTACAAAAGAATTTAATATTTATTTTTCTAGTTGTTTTATAGATCCAACTGCTTTAGGAAATACCCCACATCTGTGTAATATACCTGTATGCTTAGTTTTGTTCATGACTCTTTAGTTTAGAAGAAATTGATGAGGGCAGACAGCTTCCTTTGGCTATTTATTTTAAAATGTCCAAGCACATAAATTATTTCTTTCAAAGTCAATTATAATTTGTGTTTACTAAATTAACTCCAGATTTTCCCTTACGTTAGTAGTCTAGAAGTACTTTCAAATGAACCCATATTTTACCCAATCCTACTCCTATTTTGAAGTTCTGCTGTCCTTGATAGATGCCAAGATAAAGGTTGTTACAATGCACACTTCCCAATTTTCTGTAGAAATCTGTGAAATTCAACACTGAAAGCTGAATTTGGCTCATTGACTTTCAGGGCTCAGCTGTTCTTGCTCTTGCATGTTAATAGCCATAAGGCATCTTTGACAGTTCAGCTGTGACACTGATCCAAAATGTGTCAACTCCACACACAGGTTTCCTTTGATTTCAGTGGCTTTGCCCACAATGATCTGTAGCTGTGCTGACAAATACATTTTCTTGTATGTGCTGTAAGGATTTTTGGACATTTGAGGATGTGATGAGTGGCAACTGGTTTCATGAAGACTCGGAATGGATTTTGCTGGAGGTGGATTTTATACTTTCCTAAGATAATGTCTCTGCAGCCTTCTGCTTGGAAAGGATGGTTAGTGCACAGCAAATTTCATGATAGCAGGCTGAAACTGTTTAGACAAAATGGGAACAAGCATTTCTTCAGTCTGTTTTATAGTTTGTTTTGTATTTTGGACATTAGTTATTACATAGTGATGTCTTATACTGTGCTGAAACCAGAAAGCTGGAAGCAGAAGAGATCAGTTCTTGTTTTATTTTGAACATTTCTTAGCCAAGTTGTATATGCTCCTGGCAGATCTGCTTCTCTGGAGGCTTATAAATCACAGTGACTTCATGAGACTTCTGAGGGTGCTATCCCTTTGCTGCAGAATACACAAATAAAACAAATTTCTGGGCTGCTGAGAGTCTCAGCAGTAATAATGAAAGAAGAGTCAGTCTGTATAAGATGGATACAGGTTCTGCCAGACTAAAAAGAATTAAGTCACGTAAAGAAGACAACTTCAGATTCTCTTCCTATGACTCAAATTCAGTGATTGCAAATTACAGCACTTCCTTATGTTATCAAATGCTAAGATTTTCTCAGATAACTGTCTAGAATTTTAAAAAGTTATTGGATGCTTATATAATAATTAGGCTTGTACTTTATGTACCCTTTAAGCAGCAAGTTGATGGAGGAGGACAATAGCATTGTATGACATTGCTGCATTCCTTAGGGCTGCTGAAAGAGAGTTCCAGGTTGTAACAAAAAGATTCACCTCTGCTTTCCAGAAGGACTTACACTGTAGTATACAAGCTTCTTTCATCTTGTGAGACAGATGAACCTATACAGTTAGTTGTACCCCCAGGTAAGCAAGTTTCTTTTTATCCTTTTTTTTTTTTTTCTCCCAATAATGTTATCTTTTAAAACTTTTGAAACAAGTAGTGGATTTTCAAGATTTCCTAAACCAGTTCCAGAAAGGGACGATCAGAACTTAGCTCACTGGCAACTGAAAATGTGGTTGTACACATCCAGCTCTGGCCTTGGGAGTTGCTGTCTTATTTAAATGCAGTAAGCATAAATAGGTTCTTAGCAGACTGTATCATTATTATAAATGGCTCTATGCTGCCTTAACCGTTTTGGTGTATTTAGTTTTTTTTCCAGAGCTTCAATAATTGCTGCCAGCGTAATACCATATAAAATGAATTCGTTCTAGAGGGAAAACTACAATACTTTTTTAAGGGAACCTATTCTGGCATTTTCTTCACCAGCTACCCCATGAGTTGCCTGTCTGCACAGCTGGAATTACTTGGAGTAAAAACTTTTTTTTGCCTATATTTTGCCAATGTAGATACAAAAATCAATATTTGGCCAATACAGATACAACCGTAGGCTTCCCACTGAGAGCTGGATTGCAGTAAACCTTGCTAATTCAACATTGCATGTACCTGCTTGTTTTGGTTTTGTGTTATGGCAATTCCTTCACAGTGAATGACAATATTAAACCAAACACTAAAAAAAATTGTAAGGATAGTTGAAGGTACTAAATTAGTAGAAAAAGTTAACTTTCTGAGTTAGAGCTGTTTGGAGCCAACAATCTGATTAACAACCAGTTCTATCAACTACAGGGAAAAAAAAATAATAGGATATGACCTAAACAGAAGGAAGCAAACATAGCTGGCCCGTGGGAATTTTGAGTTTTACAACAGATTAAGAGCAAGCCTGTAGTGTTTGTATTTTTGAATGCATTTCTATTCTTTTATTGCTGTATTAGGCTAACTGAGGAAGCCATATCCTGCCATGTCACATGTAATATTCTGCCTGTAAATTACAGTTGTCCAACACTTTCATTAATGCATTCTTTAAAGAATGTCCCTTTTCAAGGATATGAGAAGATAGAGTAGTGTTTGCATTGTTTGCAGGCACTATGTCTGCATTTCTCTTGGTGCAGTTGGAACTTGAAAGAAGTTTAACCTTTCAACTTCGAGGGTTTTTGGCTTTGGTTTGGTTTTGTGATAATATGTATATATATTTTTTGAAGTGTTGAAATCACCAGTCTTATCCTCTTGGTTTTTTACTAGAAGTACTGGAGATAGCAATTCCACTCAGCCAATAGATGATGTCTCTGAAATAAAATTGTGTTTTCAGAGGGGGAAGAAACAGCAGGGAAAAAAAAAGAAGTCGCACATCATGTCTCTTAAAAATAGGCAGAGTGTTTGGCTTCACTCCTAGTTTTGTACAGTTGTTGGGGTACAAAAAGTAATCCTCTAATCCTTTGGCAAAAATTAACATAACAGGAACTTCATGAGAGAAAAAGATGAAAAAAATGTTTTCCTTTCATTGTTTTTCTGGTTTATGTATCTGCTAGATTACCCTTTCTGGAACTTAAGTATTCGTGTTACATCAGCACCTTGTGCCTCTAATCACAGTACAGCTTTGTAGAAATCAGTATTATATAAAGGGTAAGCATTCAAAAGGCTTTGTTTCTTTGATTTTTGTCCCTTTGTAAGGCTCTTCTGTTGCTTGCTTAAACAGATAGTCTTACTTCATTGTTTGAAAAAAGGAAGTGGATTGATCAGTGCATTGCAGTCTGATGCTGAGTAACGTAACAACTGATCACACTGTCTTCTGAATTTCCTCTTCAGACAAAACTGGGTGCTGGATGAAAGTTAAGAACAAATCTTAAAATGAAGTTATCTTTTTTCCCGGGAGCGTACTAAAGTACACACCTGACACCAAAGTCCTGTTATGTGCTTTTCAGTTATTGACTTGGCCCATTTAAAGCATGACATTACTGTAGGTCTCTGATTTTATCCTTGTAGCCCTCGAATGATAGGAAGCTTTTAACAATATTCATGAGTGGTTAAGTAACCGTGCAAATATTTATTAAGTGGAGAGCTCATTAGAATTCTCTAGAAATGTGTACCCAGATTTACTGGGCTATAAAGACAGGAGAGCATCTGTGGGACTTTGCATTACTGTAGTGCAGCTGTGTTCGGAATGGCCCCAATAAGCAGTAACTGATTTACTGGTTAGTGTTGTCAGGAAAAATCACAAATGATGCTTTTTGTTGTCATACTGGGCTCTGGGAGGCAGAGCACACCCACAGACTGCGCTGACTAGGCATTGATAAAGCTAATGGATGAAAGTACTTAGTGAAAGATGGGAATTTTTCAAAACAGATGAGTGGTTCAAAGACTAGGAAGTTTACTTTTCATCAGTAGGTATTATTTTTATTAAGATCCTTTCTCCACCTTCTTTTTTCCAGCATTTTTGTTGTGCTGAACTCTGAGTTACAAAAAAAGCTAACTGTTTTTGCAAATAGAGTTAAATTAGTCATTCCCATTTTGAACTGCTGAGGAGATTGCAGAAGGAGGGCTTCAAAGCTGTTGGATGGAAGTGGACGGGGACATAGGCTATTCTGAGGTTTGGGGAGGTTTCTGGGGCAGGCAGACCTGAGGGGGAGGACCTACAAAGAAGGTTGGAGGGGGCCTGCTCTGCCAAATCAAACATCTCAAAGGATTGTGCTAGGAGGTACACAACCTTAGATTTAGACCAAGGGCAGAAATGCTTGAAGTGCCAGTGAACGACTGAGTCTCTGCTGTCTTTTCAGAAGAATCTGTTTTTCCCAGACTACCATGCTGTTTTGGGATTGTTTCTGAGTATGATACCAGGTAGCTAAGCTTTTCTGGTGATAGTTTTGAAAGTTTAAAAAAAAAAAAAGAGAGAGAGTCTGTGTGATCCTAATATCAAAGTATGCCATCCACCTCTGCAATGGAAGGCACATTTGAAATGTACAGGCAGGATAGCTTTAATGTACCAACAGATTATTTTCTGAAGATGTCTTTATCAGTATATCATGCACTATGTAACTTAGGGACAGTAGGTGGGGACTTTGGTTTAGCACACCACAGATTTAGAGCTGACAGTTATCAAGTTATGAGACTGTAATTATTTGTGTATTTTTAGTTGGTTGATGTGCGCAACTGATTCACAGCAGCAATTGTAATGCTGACATCCCATCTGTAAGTCAAGATACAATCTGTAAAAAGAAGAAAGTTTGCACTTTCTAGAATGAGTGAAGAAGTGATTTTTTTTTTTTTTTTTAATATGAGTCAGGGAAGATCATAATAGAATTGGTTGCAGTTGAAATAGAATTAATATCTCTTGTCATTCATGGTGGTTTTCCAGTTGCATGCCAGTGTACAAAACATAATTAACAGTAATTCTAACATACTTTCTAAGAATAACATACTTTCTAAGAATAAAACTTTAAATTTTGTTGTCACTGTCATATGTGAAATAATAGAGAAAATTATAACAGGGCTTCTCTTTTTGGGGAAAGGGAAAGAGACGGACAAAACTGTACTGTGTTATCAAGAGCAACTTCACAGAGCTCAGCAGACTGTGACAGCTATTTCAGAAATGGTATCTTTCAAGATTTATTGCACAGAAAAACAGCTTTATGTGTTGTCAGGAATATATCAAGTCATCCTTGTGCTGAGAAGACTTTCTGGTTAAAGAAGGCATACTTTTATCTATTACACTGTATTAATAGTATGGTTTAACTCATTGTCTGCTTGATTATTTTAAACAGAAAATGAAAAGTACATTTTAAATATAAAAATATACCAAAATCACTTGAAAATTTTCTGAAAACGTATCATTGTTTCCTGTGGTCATACTACAGTTAATTTGGGAAGGAGTGTTCTAGGCATAAGCTTGCTGAATTTCAGTCTCATATGATCCTCATATAATCTGCCCATAATTCCCTGAGCCATCTATTGGATGGAATATGCAATATAAGTGTATAGAATGATTAGGAGCATGCATATATTCAAAGATCATGCTTGGCTGGAGAATTTTCCTGTATTCATAGGGTTCTCTATTTACAAAAACTTCTTTATCCTCCTTTTGTGTTTTAGATATTGATGAGTGTGAAAATGACTTCTACAATGGAGGCTGCGTCCATGAGTGCATCAACATTCCAGGCAACTACAGATGTACCTGCTACGATGGGTTCATGTTAGCCCATGATGGCCACAACTGTCTTGGTAAGTAGTGAATGCTGGCAAGGAAGTTTCATTTCATGACTGTGGTAAGAAAGCCTGATGTACTGGCAGCATTTTGTCAGCTCGTACATGTTTTCGATGATGACCTGATCCAGATCCCACTGAACAAGTTGAAGTGTTTCTATTGACTCCAGTGTGGTCTAGACCAGACCATTAAAGTTGGCACTCATCATCCTAACATACTCTAATCAGTTTGTCCATCTCTAACACTGGAGGTCAGGGTTGTTTTTTTTTTTTCATTTAAGCAAGGCTTGTTCTGGATGTTTGGACTTCTTTTTTAAGAAAAGTAATCTGCCCTACAACACATACATATTTTGCCTATATCTTCCAAGTTCTGTAATTCCAGTCATAAGTTTAAAGTTTTCCCTTCCCCTTTTCCCCCTTTTTAGGGTAAAAGGATTCCAGAACATGCTGTATGAACAGATGCTGAATGTTAAAAGTGCAGCTGTGATGAAGGAATACTTGGACAATAGAACAGGGCAGAAGAATAGTTATCAGTAATAGATGTTTACAAAGGAAATGGGCACAGTCCACTAACTTTACAAAAACAGGTTCAGAGCAGGATCTTAGTTGTATCGGCAGTCTTAGGATTTGGGGATCTGTGATTTTGATTTATGTCCATTGCTCTGTTTTAAATAGGTGAGCTTTATCCTATATACTGAAAACAAAGTTTGTGTTTTATGTTTTAATTTCATCACACCAATTACCTGGAAACAAACTTTGACTGCTACATCCAGTTTCCCATACCTGCTGACTTGATAGTCATTCTAGTTATGTCACAGTGCATAGGACTTTCTCAATATTGTCTTTCTCAATATTCCCAATATAAATGCAACAACCGCTGTTAGATGCAGTACCAAATTCATTTCAAATTGATGTCCATTATACAGTGAAGAAAAGGGATATTTCATCTGTGTCACGCAACATCTTTACTATGGTAAAGCTGGGGTTCTTTGCAAGAAAAATCAAAAAATCAGGTACTGAACGAGAAATCATAATGTATAGTAACACCAGCCTGCACTCACTGAAGCTATAGAACAACTAGAATTTCTGAGCAGGTTTTTGGTTAGCTTTTCAGTAGATGTATTTCCTACTTGGTTCATTTTCAAACTGAGTATATTTGTTCAGATGGATTATACATCCTGACCATTGACAGGTTTTTGACTCAAACTTCCAAATTTCGTTTATCATAGAACAGACTAAAATATATTTATTTGCCTCAACCTGAGGTGGTCAAATGATTAACTGTGCAAGTGGTATTTCTTAAACAAAGAGCAGTCAGCTATTCATTTGAAAATGAAAGAAAAACCGTTTATGCTATTGTTCACGAATATCTCTTAATTGAACAGAACCCAATCAAATATTTCAGCTACCTGGGATTCTAATAAATGTGCAAGTATGTTGTTTCGAACAGCTTGCTATTACCAACTTTGTTTCCAAGTGATTCCTACAGAAATAGGGCAATGTATATTTGCAATTATCAACAGGAAAAGGGAGGTACCTGATAAAAGATGAACCCTTCAGGAGATCTGTGGGATTATCTTGGACCCATGCTGTCTGTGTTGTTGCTCTCTGATCGTGAAATATACAGGTTTACAGAGATAGGTTTCTAATTTTCTTTTCATAGATTTCTATTCAGACAGTTTTGGCAGAAAAGGCCTAAAATAATATAAGCCACTGTGTTTAACAGGTGGCTCTGGTTCCAAGTATTGTTCCAAAGCTTGCCAAGAGATCTTACAGGTTTGTCAGAATCAGTGTCTGCCCGTATTCATGTTTCTCTGAGCTGCCATTTTGTATTACTTCCAAAATGTTAGGAACCATGTTGCCTCCAGAAGAGATGCAGTGAACAGACAATGAGTGGGAATGATAGCAAAGGGCTCGCTGTCTCCCACTGTGTAACTTTAGGACACTAAAAGAGGTCACAATTGCCTTTTAATTTTGGGACCAGACTGGGGAAGTTTGTTCCTCAAATGCAAATTGAATATTCGCAACTAATGAATGGTCTTTGATATGGACTCGTGCAAAGCATTTGACATTGTCCCACATGACATCCTTGTCTCCAAATTGGAGAGACATGGATGGACCACTTGGTGGAAAAGGAATTGGCTGAATGGTTGTCCTGAAAGAGTTGCAGTCAACATCTCAATGTCCAAGTGGAGACCAGTGGCAAGTGGTGTTCCTCAGGGGTCTGGATAGAGACCAGTACTATTTAACGTGTCGGCAATATGGATGGTGTGATTGAGTGCATCCTTTGCAAGTTTGTGGATGACACCAAACTGAGAGGTGTGGTTGATACACTGGAGGGAAGGGATGACACCCAGAGGGACTGTGACAGGATTGGGAGGTGGCCTGTGCAAACAAGATGTGGTTCAACAAGGCCAAGTGCAGGGCACCTGCACCTAAGTCAAGGCAATCCCAAACATGAATACAGTCTGGGCAATGAGTGGATAGAGAGCAGCCCTACAGAGAAGGACTTGGGGATATTGGTGGATAAAAAGCTTGTCATGAGCCAGTAATGCGTGCTTGCAGCCTGGAAAGCCAACCATATCCTGGGGTGCATGAAAAGCAGCGTGGCCAGCAGGGTGAGGGAAGTGATTCTTCCCCTCTGCACTACTCTCATGAGACCCCACCTGGAGCACTGCGTTCAGCTTTGGGGCCCCCAGCACAAGAAAGACATGGACGTGTTGGAGTGAGTTCAGAGGAGGGCCACGAGGATAATCAGAGAGCTGGAGCACCTCTCCTGTGAAGAAAGGCTGAGGGAGCTGGGGTTGTTCAGCCTGGAGAAGAGAAGGCTATGGGGAAACCTTACAGCAGCTTTCCAGTACCTAAAGGGTACCTAGAGGAAACCTGGGGAGGGACTCTTTGTCAAGGGGTATAGTGATAGGACAAGAAGTAATAGCCTTAAATTGAAAGAGGGTATATTTAAATTAGATATTGGGAAGAAATTCTTTACTCTGAGGGTGGTGATGCACTGGCACAGGCTGCGCAGAGAAGCTGTGGATGCCCCATCCCTGAAGTATTCAAGGCCAGGCTGGATGGGGCTTTGAGAAAGCTGATCTGGGGGGAGATGTCCCTGTGCATGGCAGGGGTGTTGGAACCAGGTGGTCTTTAAGGTCCTTTCTACCCCAAACCATGCCCCCAAAACATTACACCCCTAAATGGCATGTAATGTTTGATCAGCATGCTGAAATTGAGTCTGTAAACAGATTAAGTAGATTAAGTGGGTACTTAACATTGGGTATTCTTGCATAGAATTGTCATTTCCATTTATACAAGAATTATATGTATTTCATAACATATGAATTTATATAAGAGCCTGTAAGATTCGCTTTAGGTTGATTTTGAAAACCCTGATTGAACCAACTTCTCATACAGCAACACAGATGTGTATACGCTTATATGGAAGTAGATTTTCTGGGACTGAACCAAGATCAGACTATACTGTACCTACTTCTCACCCATATTTTGATCTTGCAGACATTACTGTTGGGGTCTGCTCTGTCAGCACACAGGGAGCCAGACAACAAGAACTCTTAGGGGGCAATTTGGTTGCCTAAAAATAGGTATCTTGTGCCATTTAAAACACCCTGGAGCTGGCAGATGTGACCTGGGATCTACAGCTGTAGATCTGGAGTGTGAGCTGGTGGCCAGATGGGATAATATAAGGAATCTAAAATGGTGTCAGACTCATATATTCAGACAGCTGAATTGCTCTTTCAGTGACCTGGGCTGCATTTCTCACACACAGATCACCAGAAATCTTTGTCTAGTGATTTAAGATAGAAGGCCTAGGGATGGGAGCTAATGATAGTTCAATGATAGTCCTGCAGGCCACCTAGGAACCTCTAGAAAACAGATTGTAATGGAGAAGACTTGTGTCAGGATTTTGACTTCAGTCTGTACAAAATCTTAAGCCATCTCTTCTTGATAGTGTTTACATTTCTTTTTAAACCTTCATTGGATGTCTTTCTAGTAACGTCAGTATAGCATGATAATTACAATCTTCTTTATAAATAGCAAACTTGAAATATTCACAACTAGTTACATCAACTGTGGCTGATAGGTTAAGTATTTTTTCCTGCGTTCTTGTTTCAACATTTCTGTCTTTCTTTCTAATGAACCAAAATTTCTTGTTTATTTATTTGTTGGGAGGAGGTGTTTGGTTAAGATTTCATGGCTAAAATTTGTACTGGAAAATGTCCAAAACCATCCTCAGGGGAACCTGACTCATTCTCTATTTGACATTTTTATTGAGGAATTTCTCAAATATAACATGAAATGACACCACAGGGAATTTGAACTATGATGAGATCCTTGTCTGGCTAGAAATAATTTATTTTATCACTATAATCACATGGAATAGCAGTAGTTCTTTCTGAAAATTGCTCTTAATTCTTCTCTGTGGATGCAAGACTAATATTTGGTCTCATGCAATGGGTTTTCTTTATCCTTCATTTGCAACTGCTCGTGAAATATGTTTTCCTCTCTCATATGAAATACCAGTCTGTTTTTTTAGCAAGCAATTATCTCACTGGTCCAGATGTTCTTTCCTGTTTGATCATTTTTTCTCCATGATCTTACTGATAAATCGATTTTTCCTTCTTTGTGTCTTTCACGTGTTGAGCCATTGAGGCAGGCTATCAATTTCTATTCTCTTTTGCCTTTAGAAGAGTTTATGGCTTAACTGATCATCGTTCCTATTCCTACTGAACACTTTACCCATCTTGGTTGTAGTAAATCAGTTTCTATTCTCAGTTAACTGGTAAAATCTGAATCTGTACTACAAAGAATTAATGGGTAACACTTATGCTTTTTAAACTAGTTATTCAATATAAATTTCCTCCTCTGATTCAGCATGACACTTACAGGTGTTCCTAATTTGCTTTTTTTTTTTTTGAAGCTTCTTTGATATAATATTAAGAAAGACGATTGGAGTTTTACATATGTCTAAGTATATTATTGAATTGAGGCCTCTGGCATCTGGGCGTTCTTGTACTGTGTCTTCATATCCTGTTGGAAGCTTTCAATAAGACAGAGAGCAGAATTGCTCCTTGACAGCAGACGTGCTAGAAGATATAGACTGAGACTGGTTGTGCAACACGCAGCTTTCAACAAGTAGATATGCTATTGTTGGGGATGCCATAGGGAAGGCTAGCAAATGTGTCTTCCTTTTCATTGAGAATTTCAAGGGAGCTTTGTTTAGCTGCCAATACAGAGGCTTTAAGATGTACTTAGGAGGAGAAGAGAAAATTTACTGGGTGTGGTGGTTTTTTTTGTTTGTTTTGGTTTGCTTTTAAGCTATTGTGATAGGAATTGTCATATGGAAAAAACCTCTACTCCTTAAGCAGTGATTAGGCTTCAGCTGTTGGAGGACTGTTCAGTGTGAGGCATTGCATTTGGAAGATGCCAGAAGAGAGCAATGAGACTAATGAGTGTTGTAGATAAGATGGCTAATGCTAAAAGAATGAAATAAAAGGTTTAATTCTCTTGCATGGAAGAGAAGATGGAAAAGAAGTTAAAATAGTCATCAAGTCCAGAAAAGGTTGCTGCAAAGAATTGCAGTTTTACTGATTAGCCTTCATAGCCCTGCTGAATTGAATGAGGTAGAGCAGTAGTGTTTGGTTACTGCAGTTGCAGAATTCAAAAAGTTGCAGTAGTGTGCTCCACTTGGATATTCGGAAAAAGCATTGAATTATTTTGCCTTTCTCCTAAAGGACTCTTGTGTGGAGTACTATTGTCTTAGATTCATCTCTCCCCTACTGTATAAAAATATTAGCTTCCTGGGAGAGTATTATATTCTGTTTTGGTCTGAAGCATTGATTAACACTAATAAACCTAGGGATTTATTCAGGAAAAGCTTGATAGAAACCTTAGTGAAAGCAGTTGTTACTGATATACCTGAGCAAGTCGTAAGAAGTTATTCAGCATCTGGAAATAGAAAGTAGAAGAGAGTGCCATATCTATGTGAGTGAGAAAGCGGTGAGCCTAACTTTGCAAAATTTCCTTGCCAAAGGGCTTACGTGTCAGCTAATACTCGACCGTTCGAGGCTTTCTGGAATTCAGCCATCTCTGATCAGACTGTCAAAAAATGGGGGGAAAAAAGTGTGAAAGAAAAATATGTAAAAACAAAAAGTGATTGCCATTGATATGAGACAACCATGTGATACTTCCTCCAAATTCTTCTCTTCTGTCTTTTTTACCTGGAGGCAGAGTTTTGTGTACATGTAGTTGGGGAATTCTTCCTAAAAAAAAAAAAAGAAAAAAGAAAAAAATTGTCACAACTCATTGTTTTCTGTTCGTTTGTCAAACCAAATCTGTGTGAAAAATGTTAAAGGATTAAAAGGTTAAAGGATTGAATTGCATGGAGTGATAATTTTCTTTGCATACCTAATCAGATATGAATATAAATAGATATGAAGTGCTGCTCAGCTCTCTGCTTTTTGGAGGTTTTTGTTTTTTATTTTCTCAGCTCTCCCTTCAGATTGTCTCTTTTTAACAGGGAGTTTGCATTGTTTTTTTTGAAAAAGCACATCTCTCTTCCAGGTTGCACTCATCTTAACTGGACAAAAATTTTATCATAATTTATTTAGAGATGTATTTCTTTTATTTATAGGTTTTTCCATGGTATTAATTTCTGTGACATGGGAACATATGTGAGCACCTTGCAAATACTAATAGATTTGTCTTCACAAAATCCTGTAAGAAAAAGAATTATAATTTTAATAGTTTTTTTTATAGATGAGGAACTAAGGCAAAGTGACTTCCTGATCTTCACGCAGGATGTCTGCAACATAGTCAGGAATAGAATCTCTACTTTTATGAAACCCTGCTTATATATTCCTATTTCAAATATTCTGTGTAACTTCGATTTCTCTTGTTTACAGGAAAATAACAGATTCGCTAAATTTGGACGCCAATAGTATGATATCTCAATTAATTGTCTTGTATGTCATACTTCTGGAAATAACTACAAGAATTGATTTTGGTGGTCCAATAAAGGCATATGGTTCTTCAGCAGCTGATCCTGTGTCTGTGATTCAGAAGAGTCCTAGGAAGCAGAGTGAAATTATGATATATGAAAATAAAGCCAGGAAAATTTATGAAAATGTTTATGAAAATTAAGCCAGGATTGCAAGTTCTAGTGTTCATCATAGATTCCACAGAGCCCTCTTCAAGAGTTGAATGTTCAATGTGGTATACAAGCACAGTGTCATCTTGACTTCAGTACCAAAAAGTCAATGGCAAAATCCTTGTTATGTCCCCAGTCTTGAAGGTGTGCATTGGGCAGCAGGTCTGATTTTTCAGCCTGGAAAAATGGACTTCAGTGTTTTGTTTGCCTGTTCTCAGATGTTTTTTTGCCTTTCTTGACAAAGTAACTGTCACATGGAGTTCCTTGCAGGAAAAGAGAGGTAGTGCTTTCCCCGGTGCTTTTCCCTGAACCTGCTCCGAGAGTGGTACCAGTCTACCAGCTTTGGCAAGTGGGGCAGAGCAACAACACAGCAAGGCATTTAGGAGCCTGCAGCTAAAGGAGAAACTTCAGAGACAAACCAGGAACAGACTGGATGTCCTCGAAGTAACATCTGCCTGTTATAAAATGGTTCTTGGGATCCCAACTCAGTATGAAAACCAGGCTCGTGTTTAAAATGACATGATTTCTTTTCTTCTGAGGTGTGAAGTTAGGATCTAGACCCAAGTTCTTGTCTTGCTGTGCTCCTTTAAGATCTGTTGGCTTACATTAAGAGAGAAGGGATTTCAATTCTGACATGTAAGCTTAATTCCTGACTGGATAGTAGTAGCCTACAGTCTGACTCAGATTACAAAACGAACATTAGTATGTATGCATGTGTATGTATACCTCATTGTACCATTCATGAACGTACCTTTTCAATGAATGTTCCAGTTTTTCTTTCAAAAACAAGCAACAACAACAAACCAACAACACAACAGTTAGAACCTGAGATCTATGTATTTCTACCCCTGGGTTTGTCTGAATGTGTACACAGGTACAGGGGTTTATAACCTAATTTGCCTGTCAACATGAAGTGGGAGAAAAGTTGCACGTGTATGTGAAATCGCTTCTAAAACTCCCAGATGCAAAATGTCAAGTGGTGATACATAGCTGATTAAGGATTGCATAATCACTAGTATGATTAAAGGAACCAGTGCCTTCCTTTTAATACGGCTTTATTTTTCTTCATTTCCAGACAGCTGTGTGCAGTGTGTTGCTTGCTTGAACTCCAAATGAATGCTTTATTACTTATGTTTATTTTTCTTTGTTTCCCAACAGTTCAAATAGATTTTTTTTGTTTTAATATGAACATTTTTAATATAAAACTAAACAACTTTGGGAAGTTTTTGTTTCATTTTGTGTTTTAGTTTCATAAATACTTTAAAGAGAAACTGAGAAAAGTAGTCCATTTTCTTGGCTGTCTTCCAGTTTTCCTTGCCCTTCTTTCCTAATTCCAGGAGACTATGAGATGAGCCGTAGTATTGTCCTGCTCCAGCACATCAGCAGGGCCTCTGATAATATTATCAATCAGATAATATTATCAATCAGATAATATTATCACTTTCTTACAGATTTTCTGGGCTGCTAATCCTAAACACCTTGGCAGACAGAGGAGCGTTGAATAAACCCGATAGCCTTCTCTTCATAATTCTTCATTTTTATTAAATTACATGAGTTTTTCTATTGTTTTGTTTTGTTTTCTGAGAAAGTTATTAATCTAAATCTTGAAACTCATTTCCAGTGGTTCTAGTGAGAGATTTTCTTGAGCAGAACTTTAGGACTCAGCAGTTATTTTACGTCTTAAGAGAAGGAAGCCAGACTCCCGAATCAGGGCTCAGTGGTTGAGTAATGGAGAGATTTGTTCTAAATTTGAGGGGCCCAGGCACAAGATGGGAATGGCTCTCTGTATAATATATATTTACAGGCATAGTGAAAAGTGTTGAAATGCAAGTTTTAACAGTAGAAATGTGTGTGTGTTTTAAATCTTTATGTATTCTCTACTTCTGCAAATGATGACCGGTAGTGATTGTGTCTTTGTGATTGCTTTGTGATATGTCTCTTTGGGGAACTAGTTTTTATTGTATTACTGTTTTCAAATCTTCCATCAGTCTGTATGTTAGATGAATGATAACAGCTGTGATTCATCACGGCAATTTTAAGTATTTAGTATTTGTGGTACACGGGCATGCATCAGACTTTATAACATGTACTGCTGTTCTGCAGACTGAAGAGTAGATGCTGAGCAAATATGAATAGCTAGGATGAGAAGTAAATGTTCCATAGGCAACTCTGTATTAGATTTTTACATACAATTTCTGTACATGTATGTTTACTTCTATTATTTGGTTGCCTGCATGTTGTGAGAGTCTGGATAGTGTAAGTGGTAGCACAGTCCTAGAAATAAATTATATGTCTCCTTTGAAATGGGATTATAAGTAACATACTTGTTATAATGTTCTCCCCCCTGTAAATATCAGATTTAGTTTTATGGCACCTGGTAACTAGAAATTTTCAAACTGAGCAATTTCAGCCTCATCTCTTGATGATTCGGTGATAGATGGATGAGAATCATTGTCACTGTGTTTGCAATGCAAATTTGAAAAACATTTAACTACCATTACTTTAAATGTCCTGGGCTGAGGTTCAGTTAGTGGAGTGTAAACGTCTGCATATAAGACGTCTATCTGTACTCAGTTTGAAGTCACTAGAGAGAAATAGGCATTTTGGGTGTGTGATCCTCAGATCATAAGGTGTGTATTTTCTGTAGCTCAGATGAACTGCTCCCTTTTTTTTTCCCACAGATGTAGTTCCATAGAATTCAGTTAACTAACACCTTTGAAAATAGGATTTTTGCTCTAGGAAGTCTGAAAACTGGAGACTAATTTTGAAAATGCATCCAGGTTCACTCTGGAAATCCAATAAAAATAAGGAATTTTCATTGTGACCAATGGAAAGGCCTCCGATATCCAGCTTTCTCTGAAACTAGGATCTGAACACACTGCTTTCGTTATAAAACTCTGCTTTTTCTAATTCTGTATCTGAACATTTTCCCCTCAGAATTACTCTGATGTTTGATCACCTGACATTAATCTTTTGTGTTCAAATGACATATAACTTTCTTTACATGTTAATTTGCTCTATGTTTGCTTTCTTAAGCCAATGCGATCTAAGAAGTACTGAAACAAGAGAGTATATAAATCACTGTAGGCCTGAAGTTTTTTGTTAGGTATAGGGAAATAATCAAAAGTGTAGAATTAATCTTGGTTTCTGTCAACTGTGAAGTAAGATTCTCAGACTGTCATAATAAATTAAGAAACCAGGAGCTATGTGACAGCCGCATCAATCTCAGTCTCTTGTTTCTTCAAGTCTTCTTGTTATCTGAGTCTTTTTTTTTTTTTTTTGAATACTTACTCCCTGGAGGAGGTAATAAGTCACAGTAAAGATTTCTCTGCATGGAACACACAGAAAAGTAAAGAATAATCTGCTTAGAGTGTGTAGTTATTATGTATAAGTTAAATTGTGTATGGATGCTCTTCTTTGATCTAACACTGCTGTAGGTGGCTGTGTCTTAGTTCATCAAAGTCACAATTTTATTCTGGATTGTGCATCTTTACTGTTTTATGTTGTTTGTATTAGCTTCATATCTTTTGTTAATTCATCTCAACTTTCTAAAAATAAAAAATTTCTAAGCCAGTATGGCCTATGTTGATGTATACCTTGAGATAAATGCTATAAAATATACTAAAATTAACCAGAAGTTTGGAATCCATGTTGTGTGTAAATCTTTCTTAAAGCAAGAGAGACCATGTCTTCACCTGAAAGTGTAGGATTTCAGCCTATAATGTATGTGTCAGTCCCAGAAATTATGTATAACCAGTGAAAACGCTCATTGCATATGGATTACAGAAAAAACAAAACAAACAATCAAACAAACACAGACAAAGCAGAGAGCAGCAAAATTCTCTGGTCTCTGATTCCAAATATAGTCGCTGTCATTATACTGTGCTCTAGAATGCAATCAATTCTTGGCAGTGTTGATTTATGATAAGCAGCGTGATTTAAACAGTTGAGAAATTAGCCATTGAAAATAATAGCTGCTGCATAATTGCTTGCTGTATTAGAAAATTCAGACAAATTAGAACAATTTTTTAGACAAAATTGTTTTGCAGTAGACTTGAGCATGAGTTGAAAGGTTGGCAGTGAACTTCCTTGTTAGGCAGATTCCAGAGTCTCAGCTTTCTGTAGTGACTGCTTTTGCTGTCTGATAATTTCCATGAATTTCTGTGTTTTAACATTATCCTTTTGACTTTAGTGTACAGTGTGCAAACTTGAAAGTTTGGATAAGACCACAAGACAGGATTGTTTTTTACTGCTTCCATTAGCTTCAGTCCAGATCCTTCCTGAGCATCTCAAAATACTCCATATGTACACGTTGCTTAGAGAAATTGTATCAGAGCACAATAAGTAGTTTTGGATAAAAGAGGGGCAAGAATGAACATGAACTAGCAACTTGTATTTTGTCTTTGTGAAGCCTGTAACTAACAAATAATAGTAATAGTGAGTAATTAAAGCATTAATTAAAATTGGACATACTTTAGAAGAATGATTGTGTAGAGAATTTGGAGGATTTAGCAAAATTTATTGTTAAGGGGCCTTATAGGTTATGGAAATAAATGTTTGGAAACAATTGGTATGTACTTTCTTAACTAAGACTGGAGCAGACATGAGTTATTGTGCCATAGGAACAGAAATGAGAGTCAGGGCAAAGCTTTTGTACTCTATCTTTACAAAAGAAAATATTAACTGAAGAGAAAGTTGCTACAGCAGTAAGTGTTGGACTATAGTATAACCTCCTCAGCAGAGTGATTATACCTTAGTTGAATCTTCACCCTCATGCAGCCCCACCTGGAGTACTGCATCCAGCTCAGGGGCTCCCAGCACTAGAAAAGACATGGACCTGATAGAGCAGGTCCAGAGGAGTCCACGAGAATGATCAAGGGGCTAGAGCACCTCTCCTGTGAAGAAAGGCTGAGGGAGTTGGGGTTGTTCAGCCTGGAGAAGAGAAGGCTTCGGGGAGACCTTTTAGCAGCCTTCCAGTACCTAAAGGGTTCCTAGAGGAAACCTGGGGAGGGACTCTCTGTCAAGGGGTATAGTGATAGGACAAGGGATAAAGGCTTTAAACTGAATGAGGGTAGATTTAGATTAGATACAAGGAAGAAATTCTTTGCTCTGAGGGTGGTGATGCACTGGCACAGGCTGCTCAGAGAAGCTGTGGATGCCCCATCTCTGGAGGTGTTCAAGGCCAGGCTGGATGGGGCTTTGAGCAACCTGGTCTGGTGGGAGGTGTTCCTGCCCATGGCAGGGGTGTTAGAACCAGATGGTCTTTAAGGTCCCTTCCAACCCAAACCGTTCTGTGATTCTATGATAAGAACTGAAGAGTTTAAAGGAATGGAAAGATGTATTTGCTGAATTTATTTAGAAGGCAGTGTTACAGACAATCCTTAGCAAGAGTTGGGCATCCAGAATTTTGGGAACCTTTTGGGTATACTTTGGTTCATATGTTAGTGGGCATGTTTTCATGTCTTTTTTTCTTCTTATAAGAAGAGCTATACAGAGAGGACAAGGTTCTGTTGTATGACCTTGAAAGCTGGCTTTCCCTTAAAAATGAAGAAAATTTAAAATTGTATAGTTCTTTAAGGAAAAAAAAATTGATTTTTTATTGTAGGATGTAATATAGAGTTTTCCATTCTAATTCTTTTCTTGCATTAGCTATTGTATCAGACAATGTACTAGAAAGAGAAAACTTGTAGGTGATTTTTTTTTAATTCTTTTAGTGAAATAAGCTTGAATGGGAAAGAAGTACGTTTTTATATAAGATTTTTCCTCTCGCACAGTTTCTCCAACATAATTTATGTATAAGTATACAGGCATCTTGAAAATGAGGTGTTCTGTTTCAGTGTATGTGAATCATCAAAAAATCCCTAAAGTGATTATTTGAAAGTATTCCTAGTGTATTTATATTGTGGCCAGTACAGGCTGAGAAGTTTTCCACTACTGATAACTCAGACTGTTATATTAAAGTACCAGAATTCTGTTTTTCAGGTATGTATTAGCGAATAAAGAGGAACAATATTTCAGCATTATCTTCTGAAAAATAGTTTTTGTACTTAAAATTGTGAGTATATGTATTGATATATTTAGACTTAAGTGTGGAGCTTGAATGATTTCCTTTGAAGAAGCTGAGGAACTTCATTTATTTAGTTGTTTCTTTTTTTTTTTTTGCAGTCATAACTAAGAAACTGCTTCTGAAATCAGTCAGAGAAGCAATAAAAAATATATATATTAATATGACAGCAAAGAATGGGTTCTGTATCCCATTGGTGATTTATAGTAATAGGCTTAGAGTTGCATTTACAGGACAGGAAGCCAGACTGCCATGCGAATTTGAATTTGTTTAGGGTTTGATTATATAAGAATAAGCACCCTGGTCCCAGTGCATCAAAACTTTTTGGCACCAACTAGTATTTCCACCACATATAAAAAAGAAATGAATGTTTACCGTAAGATCTTGAATATCTTCCAGGTATTTCTGTCAAGAGAAATCAGACAAAATACTGTTTCTAAGTACTGCTTTTGTGTTACTCGTGTAGGAGAGTGGAAATGCTGAAACAGTTTCATAGGTGGTATAAACGAAAATTTGCCTAAATATTTTGTGCCAAATTATGCATTCATTCACTGAAAATGCAACTGCTGAAACTATTCAGAAATTCAGGTTGCATTTATGAAACTCTTTTCACAATGGAGATCCTTTCAGAAATATTTGATGTGATCTACAGGAGCAACTTCAGTGCTTTCAGAACATTTTCAGAATTTTCATGTTCCCCGAAAGCTTAACAAGTAGATAAGTGCCTGACTAAGCAAGTTTCTCAGCTCCTGATACAGTTTCCTCTTCAGTGTAATGAAGGTTGTGCTTCAGACTCTCCTGTTAATCATCTTCCACTTTTTGTGGACTTGAAACGTTATTTATAGAGATAGTGAGAATGACTTTGTAGCCTCCTGGATGCTGCAGTGCTTAGGGTAAAATCCTCATCTGATTCTGGAGAGTCCAGAGAGTTAGTGAGAGAGAACAAAGAAGTCACCTCGGGCTTCTGAAAGATTCATTAATGTAGCCATTTCCGCAGCTTTTATTACCAGCGCACAGGAAGAAAATGCTTCTTACGATATAGACCTTGAGGATGTTACCAACTTGAAATGAAAATAGTTTCATTTTCCATGTAAAGTTACACGCTTTGTTTGACCCAAAGGAAAATGTTTCATTTTTGTGTGTGTGAGAGAAAATAAGCAAAACAAACCAAAAAAAAAAAAAAGTACTTTTGAGTTAATCCAGACCAGATTTTTCTGGTCCTGGCAGTGTCTCTACATAGATGTAAAAGAAAGTAGGTATAAGCAGTAGTTAACCTGGAAGAAAGATTTAGAGTACTACTTCAGTTGAGTGTGTAGCAGTTAATGAGGCTCCAGAGAAAGCCCAGAGGCAAGACAAGCTAAGGGACAATATGATAGAATGGATAATTTACTTCAGTTGTACCAAGTTTTTCCTTCAATTCATCAGGACTGCTGCTTGTTTGTATATGTCATTAACTTCTCTCCTAGTTTATAGAGGATTGTTAATCCAGCATTGCAACTCTGAGTGGCCTACATTCAATTGAACATCAGTGAGAACTGCAAGCTTATTGCTAACAGAGCTGTGGCTCTCCAAGCCTCCCATTAATGTCAAACTGGAGGCTGCTGGCTTTCCCTAGACAGTGACACCGTAGATGCAAAAAAGCAGGATCAAATTCATACAAAATTATTTTAAAACCCTATGTCAAAAAATGGAAAACTTATTTAAAAATAATTGATAAGGAACTTTGTTGTGTTTAGGCACTGTTGTGAAGTGGCTGCCCTGTCTATGTGTCTGTCTAAAATTCAGGCATGAGTACCAAATGAAAAGACAGAAGCGCCAAGTAAGATGTCACATTAAGGAGCTTTTTTGTTTGTTTATTTTGGAAATGCTAAAAGTTGTGAAAATGGCTTTGGTGTCTTAAAAGGACAGGCAGTGGTGCCCATTTGTTCAGGAATGGAACAAGCAAATGACATCAAGAGACTTGAACTCAGTGCAACATTGGCACAATGTCCATGGAGCTGTTTACTTCTGCTCAGCAAATGGGCAGGCATCACGCACAACAGAGATGAGGTCTTATATTAAATTAGTATTTCCTATGCTACAGATAGCAAAGAAGTCTATTTTACTGAGATGCGCGTAGAAAATCATGGGTCTTTATAATCTCATTGATTGTGAGGGTTCAAATTTAAGAGCAAAACGCCTTAAACCAAATACTGTTGCAGCAGATCGAGTGTATTGCAGGAAAACTGAACCACTGTTTCCACCTCAGATGCAGATTTGTCTGTGTTTATGGTTTTCTTAAGTGGTAGTTTCAATAGATTAAGTAGATTATTACAAAAACTGTTGGAGCAACATGAAAAAATTCCTTAGGTTCATTGCCCATAAGAGGCATTTGTTACAGCCATACTTAGAGCATGTGTGTAGTGCGAAGTTTAAGGAATACCACCATGTTTCACAAAGCAGCTGCAGGCAAAAGATTTTGAGCATTTCTTTTCAAGTTCTGTGTATCTGTTAACTGCACACAAATAAGAAACCTACTCTGTGGGTGTTCAGGTGATAGGTGATTGTAGCCCATTAAGGGGTGGGGTTCTCCAGGACAGGTCATGAGCATGTGTTTGGTGTTGTACCATTGCACGTAAGAAAATAGTGGTTCTAGGGAAACCTTGTGTTTTACAATATTCATTGATCATTTTAGAATGGTTTGTGTATTCATCATCAAAAGTGTCCTTGTGATTACTTATTCAAGTTTCTCTTTTCTGTAAAATGTCCTTTATTTATCAGGGAAAGGCATTTTTTTCTTACCTTTTTTTTTTTTTAATTTCAACTCTGGTAAACTTTTTTTGAAAAAAAAAAAAAGGATTTTATTTTTTTGGAAAAAACAGTGGACTTCTCAGCGAAAGCTTCCTTGAAGATTTCTGAAACCACAATAGTGAAGTACTGGATTCAAGGGCTTGGTATTCTTTTTTCCTTCGCCACATTTTTCTATTTCTTTCTGAAGGAAGGGAACAAAAAGCAGAATTCTAGCACTATGTGCAAATGGTAGAAAATTTGAGCCATGCTTTTAAATTCTTGTTGAAGTCTGATGTCAAATCTCCTGGAGACACAAATGTTGTGTATGTAGGTAGTGGTCTCTTTCTTCTAATATTTCCCTTTGTGTTCTCATATAAAGTTGGTGTAAGAAAGATGGTTTAGCAATTATTTCAATTAATGATCCCTGTTCTCATAGCCCCCTCAGCTGATGCCATGTATTAGCTTTCCTACCTTGACATGTCACTACTTGTGTGACCATTCCAGCAGGAATACCTGCCTGCAGCATCTCACCTGATACCACTTGCTCAGGTCCTGCATGGCAGATTTACTCTTTGGGCTTCCACAGCTATCTTGAAATCAGATCTTCCAAGACACCCACTCCAATAGAGAATCATGGTGCTTGAGGGGAATGGAATAGAGAAGTGAGAAGAACACTTGCCAAATGTTGCTGTCATTAACATTAATTTCTAGAAACGGGCACTTGTTTTAAACACGATGTACTGAAGTCATTTGAATGATCTCTGTAATAATATTTGTGTATAGCTGTGCTTTGTAGTTTGAAATAGACGAGGTAGACCATACAAGGCTGAGGGGGATCGGTAAGATCAAGAAACATATGAAAAAGGCAAGTAGGGAATGAATATTAACTGTATATTACAATAATGGCATTAGGGGATGTTTATTCAGACTATGAAACAACATGTTTGAAACAAAAATAAGTCTTTAACTCAATTAAATTGCACCATCATGTTGGGTTCAGAAGAGACTGGAAAAATAAGTACAGGAAAGGTCCACCAGTGGCAATGGCATGGCGAGTGGTTTGGGAAGGCTAATAGGTACATGATCACAGGAAGCAGGAGGGCATGTCAGTAATGATTCTGTTCCATCTGTATAGTCTTTCCTAAGTATCCACTACAAGGCAATGTGAAAGATAGGATGCTGGGCTAGATGTTCTTTTTGTATTAAAACAACTATTACTATGGTGAATCCAGGAATGTGGTTTTTGAGATTTTCACCCTTTTTTTTGGTTAGAAATATTCAGAATGATTTTTTAAATTCCAAAATTGCGTATTTGTATTTTCTGAGCTTGACATTGCTGATAATTTCTTTTACATATACAGTATATCCTTAGTGGTGTTTAGTTGCTAACTTCTGAGAAAAGTCTGCAGTAATGCTGTCAGAGTTCATCTCTCTGTCACAGTGTTCCACAATGGGTAAAATAGGCTGCTTAGAAAAATCTTCAGTAAGTTTCAAAGAATAGTTTAGAGTAAAATGTACAGGATTGGTTCCCTGGATCATGAGTCAAAGTCCTGTTTTCAGAAGTCTCCAAAGAATGTTAATGCAATGGTAAGTGAATTGTTCTGTCACTCCTAAATGCTTTGGAGACTTCAAGGATGACTCAGATTCCTGAGGGGCTTGAGGGCTTACATGAATGCTCACGTGACAGAAAAATGCCAGAAGGAAGGAAGAGAAGATCATGGGAGGAATTGGACAGTGAACATACTGTTCTTGTCATTTGACTCTGTATACCATTTCCATTTTTGTGTCTTCCTACTTGTGGTTTTGGTTTCAGGTACCCTTAGCAAACCTTTCTCCCTCGTATCCAAACAGGACACATGGTCAGAACAGCTTCTTTAGGGCAGATACTGAAAGAAGTTATGAGCCAGATCAAGGTGAAATACCAGTGGAGCTTGTTTGAAAAGTTCATCAGATAAATTAAATGAGAAACTGAAATCATTTGTTTACGTAATAAATAAAACATCCATCTTTATCATCTGTAATGTCTCCTACTCTTTGATACTGTTCCACACTACCGCTCTCTTAGAGGATCTCATATTACCAAGATACAGAACACAAGTGTGATTATGTGAAGGCAGTGGGCCAAAAAGCTAGAGGTCTTATGCAAATTCAGGTATGCATTAATTTGCATCATGCTTCTAATATATAGATGTATCTCTCTATGTGTGTATGTATATGTATAGGTGCATCCATTATCTTTCCCTCTTATTTGAAAGATACTTATTTCCCAGCCCCTCCCTAAGCTGGATTTTCCCTTATTCCCTGATGATGGCTAGCCAATTTGAAGTTCAGGTCCCAATCTCCTTGGAAAAACAGGTTTCTCACACTGGTCTAACCCCTGTATAAGTGATTCTAGCCGTTGTGCTGATAGTCTTTTTATCTATTTAGGTATGTTAGTAAGGAGTAGTTAAGGGCTGTGGAAACTGAGCATCTATTTCTAGATACTTTCAATGATTATCAATGATTGCCTTTGGTGGACACAATCACAGGACAGTTCTTTGTGAGGAATGTTACAGAGAATGGCTTAATATATTCACTAATTTTCTCCTCTATTTGAGGGTGGGTGTTGGGGCAGATGTGGGATAACAATCTGAGTTCAGCTCAGGTGAGAACCTTTTTCCATCTTTTTGTGAGTCTAGATTACACGTGTTTGAAGAAGCCTTGCTCCAGGTTCCCCTTTGGGATCAGCAGTAGGATTTTGAGGTTCAGCTATCCTATAAGCAGTGGAGATAGAATCAGCACACTGTCAGGTGGTGAGCCTAATCTGGATGGAAGAGCTTTTGTCAGATAAAGAGCCTAGGAAGTGGATTTGAGTTTCCGTATATCAGTTTTAGGGAAGAGAGAGACCTGCACCCATTGCCTTGGGGCTGCTGTCCTCAAGGAGGTAACCCTGGTCCTCAATAAGATGACCAGTGTTAGTGAATTTTGTGCAAAAGGTAGCCAAAGAAGACATACCTGCTCTTAAAAGCATACTTTTTATAAGGAGAAATAAAGAAAGTGAGCTTTGTATTTGTGCTCATTTTAAAAGACTTAAAAATGGGTTTTAGTGGGGCTTAAAGCAGATGTTCAAGAGAAAGGATTTTGCATCATCAGAAATGGCTTTTTTTCCTGTATTAGTGTTAGGCCTTGGGGTGCAGGTCTCCAGCAGGTGTAAATTGTCATACAAAGTGACAGTAAAAGCTGCTGAGGATCCACCCTCAGTTTTTCAAAACAGTCAACAGCCCGGTTTGACATGTAGAGCCTCCAAAACTGGAGCCGGAGGAGCTTTATTGAAAAACTGACTTGTTATTTTAGTGTTTATGTGGAACTTAATCTCTAGAAAATCTGGTCCAAAATGTAATCTCACATTTGCTGCATTACCAGTGTTTACATGTTCAACTGGGCAACTTGAGCTGCATTGAACTGGAGTTGCACAAACAATGAAAGAAAGAAAAAGCATCTTTGGCAGCTCTTTCATTTCTAAGTTTTGAAGAAATTCAAATCTTTTTTTTTTTTTAAGGATTTTTTCTGCCAAACCTACCAAAACTTGAGTGCATTGGAGTCAATGGAGTTGTCTTTCCTAACTTCAGAAGACTTTTTTACACCATTCTCTAAACGGGGTTAGTAATGAACTGACCACAAAGTGATACTATTGGAAAGAAAGTTTGCCGAGTAAATAATTCAATAGATATTTTGTAGGCAGCCATGGCCAATAGATTGCTTGGTATGGTGGATATTATGCAATACTGTCTTTTAAGACTGGAGTAATACAGAGTGCTCCAAAAACCCTAATCCTAACGTAGGATTGAAGCCTAAGAAGAGACAGTGCTAATCCTGCACCACCAGGTCAACATTTATTGGAAGGCATGTATTATGGAGATACACATATGGTAGTCCTAGATCCCAGCTGTCCCCTTTCTTCAACTGCTTCTCTTCATAAATGCACATTAAAATCGTTTCGAGGCAAGTAAGTGAAAACAATTGGAAGAAATTCCTCATAAAGCATTGTAACTTTTATTCCAATGTAAGGATTTGAGGGTTGGTGGTAAATTGAGCTGTCTCCTTACAGAAGTGGTAAATCACCAGCCTTTACTATCAAGAGCAGACAATAATGTTTATAAAATCATTGCATTTGTTTCAGGTTATTCATCAGAGCTGGAAGGCAATTGTTCAACTTGCTTTGCGATACTATAAACAGAATGCTTGGAAGGCTGCATGCTTTGTAGCAAAATTTTAGGGTTTGTACAATTACCAACTGAGACTTTTTCCTTCAGAAAGTGTTCAACTAATCTTCCAGAGAGGTGAGCCTAGATTGCAGTATGCTGTTTTAAAGGAACGAGTTTGAGTTGGCACTAATAGGGCAGCAAGGACTGCTGATTTACGGATGAAAGTTCTCACAGAGTTGTCCTATTTATCTTTCCTTTTCATACTGCAGTAGGCAAGGAAAGTCTTCATTTTTCCTTTTCTTAGGCTCTCCCAAACTGCTCTGATGGGGTTATGAAATAGGCTTGGATCTGGAAAAGGCTAAGAACTGTGGGCAGGGAGGATGTTGACACAGGAAATGTGAGGCAGTAGTGCTTAAATAAAATGAAACAAAATAAAATAAAGGAAAAGGACTGTCAATGTACTTGCATTGCAGTTCAAGACAGGAGTAGACAGCCTGGTTTCCGTGGGTATTGCTGTAATTACCCTAGAGCTTTCTTTCTCTGTGAAAAAGTGCTTGAGTTTCTGTCATCTACATGAAGTGTGAGCAGCACAAACAGCAATAGCAGGCTTAGTTGAGCAAGCTGCTAGGTTAAGTTCCTGCATTAGTTACCAGCTAAGTTTCTCCAGCTTTTCTGAGCTTCCTGGCCTTGCCTGGAAGAGTACTGGCAAAAGCAGCTTGGTTTTACTTTAGTGTATTGTGGACGGTCCTGCAGGAATTAGTTTCTGAAGAAGGTGTGCTAGCTCTTCTGAGGTTTTCAATGTTGTGAATCTGTTTTTTGTTTTTTGTTTGTTTGTATTTGTTGTTTGTTTGTTTGTTTTAGCTTTGGTGTTTTTTTTTCCCTTTCCAAAAATAAAATGAAAACAAAATATAACACCAAATTGTTTGCTGACATGTTGGCACATATGGTGGAATAACTAACTGGTGGCAGCGTGTCTATAAAAAAAAAAAAAAGCAAAACATGGATTTCTCAGGTGGCAAGTTGCTTTTATCGAAACAGAAAACAGAAAATGGGTATGATACACCTTTTATGAGCAAACAGGAGGGTTGCAAGGTTGAATATGGGTCAGACATCTTTTAGAGGCAGTGTTTTCCCAATGCTGAAATGCATGTTTCTGTCAAATGCAACAGCGTAAAAACTTTTTATGCCAAAGGGAGGTGATTGGGGGGAGGTGGGGTAGGCAGCGACCCTCAAAACAGCCAGTAGCTAATGCTGCCTTTGTGGTTTTATATATTTGCCTATTAAAATGACAATAGAGACATGGAACATTTAGATTTAAGAAGCCTTCTTTTCATTAACCAACATTAAACAAACTGACAAAGTAGGGAGTTATGACTCCAGTAATTGAAACATGCTGTTCTGTTCAAGACCAGAACTCTATAAAGACTCTTTTTACCTAGTAATGCCCTTTGTGTTTGCCTGCTACCCCTGCTAAAAATTCTGTAGGCCTGAAGTATGTCTTTCCAAGCAGAGTGGGAATGACAGAGTGCAACATTGCACTTGGCAGATGGGGTCGCAGCCTTTCTAGAACATTAACGTTTAGAACATTTATTGCAGACTGGAAATCAATTTGCAGCTCAAAATGCATGGAGACTTTGCTGGACTCCTCTGAGCTGTTTTTATTTATTTATTTATTGTTATTTTAACTATAAACCTGGGATGCAGGAAAAAGAATTAGATGGATTAATTTACATTAATTTACATTAACCGTGATGGAGTTTTGATTAGCTTAATTTGCAGTATGCCTTTTTATGGATTCCCTGCTCTTCCATATGTGTGTTCTGAATCTTTATATTACCTTGCATTTCTTTTTCCTTCTCTCCTAGATGTCGATGAGTGTCAGGATAACAATGGAGGGTGCCAGCAGATATGTGTAAATACTATGGGCAGCTACGAATGTCAGTGCAAAGAAGGCTTTTTTCTGAGTGATAACCAGCACACCTGTATTCATCGCTCCATTGGTAAGTGTCTAGAAATCAGTTCAAGCAGAAAGTGCTTTGAGAGGGTTACGAAAAATCATTTCACTGGTTGGTTGGAATTGGTCAATTCCTCTGCTACCCAAGCTTGTAGCACAGCCATAAATAAAGCAAAGGATAAGGCTTCCGTATGAAGTAGAAATTATACATGGGTCAAACAGCAGGCTCTTGGGACAGGCAGAGAAGAGATTTTCAAATGGCAACTTTCTGCTTCTGACTTTAAAGACTCAAAAACTTCTCACCTGTTTATTGCATAATAGTTCACCTGTCTTTTACCTTAGAGAGGGTGATACCTTAAATCAAAATGAACAGCTTAAAATGAATAGCTTGTTGCTTCTGGAAGTTGTTGTTGTGTTTTTTTTGTTTTGTTTTATTTTATTATTTTTTTATTTTTGCCAGTCATGTAACGTATTGCTTCATTGCAGACATGATGGCTGATACTATACTGACACATCATTTTTCTTTGGTACTGTGTCTGGGGTGGATTAGAAAACTGCTTCTCTGTTGCCTGTGCATTAGCAGCAGAAATAAAGAATCCCTGCAGAACTATGGTCCTTGTCTGCTGCTGATTTTGACTAGAATAAGCAGCTCTCCCTTGTCAGACATGGAAGACAAGTTTGAGTGGAAAGGGAGAAAAGAAAACAGCATAGCTATAAATCTTTGCAATTAAGTGGACTCTTTATGTGTTCGTTCAGACTTCTGGTGACCCTGGCAGCAAAGGGAATATATGCTAGCAAACTCATTTACCTTAGGCAATACAGAATGACAAAGTAGCAAGATGAGTCTGGTGATCAACAATATAAGTATGCTGTAAATTTCAGCAAGCCACACAAATGGTTCTGAGCTATTTTAAGTCACTAAAATTAACCAGAAAATCCTACTTGAACTTAGAGTATGAATTTAGTCACCCTGTTTACATAAAAGCAAATCTTTGTAGTCTAGCATTTCAAAAATGTAAATGTATTTCTGGCACTGTGTGCATGCTTACACAGAATTGTAACGACAAGTAGGAATTTTGATTTTTAGAAATGTGAAACTCCAGAATATATTCACAGGTCCACTTTTTAGCATGACTGTTAAGTTTTAAGCAATTGAAGTATTTTGATTATGACAAGGACATGCAATTAAGCTCCATCAGCCAGTGTATTTTAAAGGTTGTTGTCTAACAGGTTTTTATTTATCCTTTTCAACATAAATTGTTCACATTTCTGTCCAGCATAAAGTAACACTGACACAAAGATATCCAACAGGGCAAGGAATAGTAGCTGGAGGCTTAATGAAAACCACTTGCAGAGCGCTGTGCTACAATCACTATTTCAATTTGCACATTATAAAAATTCCCTGTTGTAATAAAGGAGAATTTAGTTGTCTGAGGTGGAAACTAATGAAATAAATTTAAAAAATGAGACTCTAAAGGCAAAAGTTTTTTGTAAGGAATAGATTTATTGAGGAAAATAGGTGAATTTTTATGGCAAAGAAGATTTCTAGTTTGTAGGAAGGACTGGGGGAGTGGACTTGAATGTTGACTGCTGCATGCACTTAATAAATAAACATGGGAATAATATATTCGTTAACTTATTTACAAGGAAAATGTCAAGTAAAACATGGACATTTAATTTGAAGCAATATCTTCACATTATTTAGAGAATTGGAAAAAAGAACACCACCAAATAGACTGATAGTGATTGCAAAGTATTTTACAAATAGATGTTCTGTGAGCTTTGAAAAATAAAGTATCTATTTGCAGTAAAAACAAACATTAAATTGCAGTGTCATGATCCCCCACACAAATACATTGGGTGGGTATGCTGGAGGAAGGAAATGAGATGGAATGATCTATTTCAGTTGTCAGAGGTGACTGAACTGCAAATAGTAAACATTGTGTGGTGAGAAAGTAAATGGCTTTTTTTTTTTAATATCTGTGTTTACTTGCTTTCATCTGTCTCACTTGTAAATGCCTCTACAGAAACTGTGGGAATGCAAAAATACCAAAATACTTCCACCAATCCATTCAGCGAGAATTGTGCCTAGTGCTAGATTATGTCTATACCTATGTTGGTAAACAAGGCTGAAGTGGACAAAGGCATAACACACATCTAGCACTGCAATCCAAACACAGAGGTGCTGAATCACCAGAACACTCTGCAAGCTTGTTGACTTTGAGCATAAGATCCATTAATTGCAGTGGGATTACTTTTCTGTCTCTGAAAAATGCATATGCAGTCACACAAACCTCTTGTCTCTTCAAGGACTCAGCTGATCTAAATCAACCACAAGGTTCTTCATTCAGTTTGCTAGCTACCACTTTTTCTCTCCTGTTTTCAAATGCCCAGGGAGAAGTACTGCAGGGTGCTTAGAATGCGCTTGGTGTCAGGATGAGTTCAGAGAGGAAGGGGCTGTACCAAGCCTAAGCAATGCCCTCGCTGTGGGGAAGCTTGCCTTCCTCAGCCTTCAGCAAGGCTGGTGCTTTGAGCTCATCAGCACATTCAGGTGTTACGGTAGCTTCAGATTTGAGAAATGGCAGTGGATATTTTCTCAGGGGTTGAACAGAGGAAGAAACGTGTCCCTTTTTGCACTAACCAGCCAAGGGAGAAGTATCTTGTGATATGAGGCCTCCTCTTTATGACTGTTAGCTGCAGTGTGAGAAATGTGCTGTGCTTGTCTCAGTGGTTTGCTGGGTGTGTTATACCATCATGGTAGGGGTTTTTAATATCATCCTTGTGTCCCAAATGGCACATTGCTTGCAGTCTAGAAGTGTACTCATTATTTCCTGTGGACAAGAAGGATTAATGATCTACAGAGAAATATCAGTTTTGTACCAACCAGAGACCAGGCTGACATTAAAGCCAGGGCATACCCTGGTTTCCCAGTATTTGCTCTATTTCATCATCTTTGTTATAGGCCTGCTGATTTCTTATGTTTAATCTCTGCATCTTTTGGGAGGAGACTATGCCCCATACAACTTACCTCATTTATTTTTGCATAAAACTTAATTTCCCTTTGCCTAGTTTACTCACATTAATGATCACAACAACAGAGGGGGAGAGTGAGAATGGGAGGGAGTGTGGATTGTGAAAGATATGGGGAACTTGTTTATCTTAATTACAAAAGTCGGTGTGAAAGCTGTAAATTACACTCGAGACGTATTTGTGTTTCCTTGTGACTTGAAAAGAAACCAGAATAAAACAGCTGTTACTGTATCATCTCCAGCTCCAGAGGGAACGTGTTTAATAAATGTGGAGATTAGAATCATACACTGTGGTTGTGACTGAGTCAGGTGAGGGGATTACAGCATGTTTTTTGTTAATACGCTGATAAGCTAAAAGCCCCAGTTTAGCACATCCTTAAGCTCCTAGTAATATCAAAGTTAGTTAAAAATCTGAACCGGACCTAAAAGCACCAAAATAGACAGAGTTTAGCTACATGCCTATAATGCCCCTGAAGTTGAGACTGTGCAAGATGAAGGGTACAGTATGTCCCATTTGTATTCCAACTATTAAAGGTGTTGTGTTCAGGAGCCCTGGTGATAAAGTGCCTCTCCAGCCAGAAATCTCAGCCGAAGCTGTAAAGAAAGCTATTACTGTCCCACCTAGAGAGAGCAAGTCACCTAAAGCACAACAGGTGTTTGCTCACAAGCCAGATGCTTCATGAGTTCAGTGGCCAGGAAGACTTCTGCCGTTTAAAATTTCATGCCTTGAATGAACATAGTTATATTAATGGTCTTATATATGCTGATTGTTCACTGCCAGTATTTTTATACAGCTAGTGTGGTGGTTTTACTCAGGTGGGCAGACAAGTTCTACCACGGCCGCTCTCTCACTCCCCCTCCTCAAAGAGCAAGGGGGAGAAAGTACAGCACAAAGAGCTCAAGATGTGAGACAAGGATGATTTAATTAAAGGGAAAAGGGAGAGGGGAAAAAAAAAAGGAAAAAAAAAGAAAAAAGAGAAAAAAAAAAGGAAAAGCCATATGGAAGCACAGAGAGAGAAAAGCAGTTACTCTCTAATTCCCATCAATGAGTGATGTTCGGCCATATCCTGGGAAGCAGGGCCTCAATACGAGTAGCCGTTATTTGGGAGGACAGATGTTTCCACAACAAGAGCACCCCCCTCCTTCCCCTTCCCCACCTTTTATTGCTGAGTGTGACACCATATGGCATGGGATATCCCTTTGGTCAGTTTAGGTCAGCTGCCCTGGTGATGTCCCCTCCCCATGACTTGCCCACCCCCAGCCTGCCAGCTCTTGGGGGCTTGGAGGGAGTCCTGATGCGGTGCCAGTATTGTGCAGCAACAGACAAAACACTGGTGTGATACCAGTGCTGATCTAGCTACAAGTGCAGAGCACAGCACTGTATGGGCGGCTGTAGGGAAAGTTAACTCCATCCCAGCCAGACCTAGCACAGCTAAAAAGTCAGGTGCAATTAGGAGTGGTAATTTTAAGTGGAGACAAGAAGAGGTGGAGTAGTACCAGACTGTAGAAGTATGGAGATTGTGATGGTCTGGTCAAATGGCAGAAAAGGTTTTGTTTGTTTGTTTTAATGTGGTTGTCACAGTAATTTTTCAAGCCTGTTTAAAAAAATAAATAAATTAAAGAATTACTTATCCTATTAGACTTATATTCTTAGCAGAGTTAGGGATTTTGATGTATAAAGTCAAGCTACCACAATCCAGCAAATTACTGTGCTACAAACCAAGTCTCAGGAACAGCATCTCTTTTTGCACAAGTACAACAATCTAGTCTCAGAGGAAAGAAAAACATGCAAAGTCAAACTGTCTTACGTTTGTAATGGGCTAAGTATTCTTATGAAATGATTACCATGCTTGTGCTGATATATAGTACCTTGTAAACTTAATGTTTAAATGTTTAAAATGTTTAAAAAATGTTTAAACCCTTGAAAATTTTGCAGTAGCAGCATAGGAGTCCTGTAACCTGGCATCAAACTACCCAGTTCCTTCTTGTTCTGAGGACTAAAAAAAACCACCTTTGTTCATTTTTTTTTCTTTCCTGCTTTCCATGACTTATTGTTATTCCTTACCTATTTTCGTAGTTCAGTGGGATTTCATAGCAGTAGAGTAATGTGTTAGGACTCCCTGGGAGGAAGCACAATCCCCAGCCAGTGCAGGAGAAGTCTACAGGCTGGGTTTCTGGACTTTATTCCCATCACTGGTGTTGATGCCTTGTGGGACTCAGGGCAAGAAGGTTATTGTGACTCAGAATTTCTGCAACACGCTTTAGAGGACAAAGGTGCTTTTTCTGCGGAAGCACAATAATCTATTCATGTTTAGATTAATGTGGAAGGGTGACTTTAATTAATTAAGTATTGCCAGCAACCTTCTGGACTTCATGAAGCACGGGGTTTCTCATCTCAACTATGAAAGCCCTTTCATGGTGATGTAACCAGTTAAATTACTCCATTACTTCCAATATACTTGCCATAGCTACCCTGAGTACAGGCATCCCATTCACTGGAACATCATCCTATTTGTCTTTTTAAATTGAAATCCTAATATGATTGGAAAGTAGAGGAATATGTTAAATATATTTTAAGGAAACCAGTTCATGTGCTTTTAGATACCATAATAAGAAAACATTTCACACAGCAAAAGTTTTATCTGGACAAACATACAGAGATTCTGGATGCTTTTTCCTAAAACTGCACTCAGTATGACCGAAGCATAATAGAACGTAATTCATTTATACATTCATATGTTGCATTTTGATCAATCATCTTTCACAGAATGTAGGATAGAGAATGCGTCCAGGAAAAAAAGGCTTAACAAAGCATTTTAAATCTCATTGTTCCCTGTTAGAAATGTGTAAGCTTTTAAAAGTGTCTATAGTCCACAGAAATTGCTGTACTTTGGTTTCAGGAATTTTTATTTGCTCCAGCAGTCAGTGTGAAGGACACCTCACCTTTGCTTTCTCCATTGCTCTAGGATGGAAGGACTTTTCGTTTTCCCTCCAGCCAAGTTTCAACAGGTGACAACATCTGATATAAATTGAAAATAATCTCTCTTAGGCCTGATCTTACACCTATTATGCACCTGTGATTTGTCACGATTAATACTAGTAAAGTTACACTGGTATAAAACTGATTTAAGTGAAAACTGTCTTAAGTTCGGCTGTAAGGGTAAGCAATAATTATAAAATCATTAAAAACAATATTAGGTGAAAGCTTAGGATTAGATGTGAAAATGTAGTTTACCCAAATAAATGTGCAACAGCAGGTTTTTTTAGTAAAATATCAAAATTGTTAGAAGTTGTTTTTTTTTTTTTCTTTAGCTTTTCACATTTAAGGTCTTCAATAAATGTCATCTTAAATGGTGACTGCTTAGGATGTCATAGAACTGGAAGCAAAGGCATGCCACTCTTTATGAAAGTTTTAAATGTATCTGAAACCTGAGGCTGCAATCTTCCTTTTATAGGTAAGAAACATGAGGTGTAAGCAATACTGTATTGTCTGAAGTCCTTGTAACTGTGTCTGAACTGCAGGACAGATTCACTCCGCTAAAGCAGCTGTAGCCCTGTTCCTCAAAGCAGTCCAGATGGAAACAAATACATGAGGAAAAGGTATAGGATATGAAATTGTGGTAGTGTTTCAGTATATCCCAAGCTGCAGAGTCAAGTAGAGCCAAGTATGGTTTATTGCAGGCCCCTGTTGGGTTCCTAAGTACGAACTGAGACCCATTTCATACTTGTACTCTACAAAATGATGAAGTCTCTACATACCCTACCTTAGTTTTATAGCTCACTTGCCTTCTAAAAGAAAAATACTGCACTTTATAATTTTCTGGGACTTTGGATTAGGTTTGATTCAGAAAGAAAACCAGATTTTGTTCAATAATCATTACCCTCTGCTGCTTTGCTTCAGCTGAGATTGAGTATGCTAGTAAACTAACTCATTAGCCATATACAATGGATTGAGTTTGTTAAAACTCAAAGGAAAACATCTCCCAACTCTCACGAGCAATAGCAGATTGCCAGATATTGTCAAAATCTGTGGCTGAATTCTTAGTGTTGTGCAGAAGCTATCCTGTAGTAGGTTCCAAATTTAAGTGTCCATGATCAAACAGACATATGTTTAAAAAAAAAAAAATCCCCAATGTTCTAGAAAATATTAACTGATACGTAACCAACAAGTCACATGTGTAAGTTGCACGTAGTGCTTGAACAGTAATAAAAACTGCACAGTTTATCATTTAGGCAGTCATGTTCAACTAGGACATGTAGATAACTTCTCAATGAACCAGAATCTGAAATAGTTTAATGGTGTGGTAGTTGCTTCTGCACGGCTTCATTGCCAATGCTTTTTCGTTTGGAGGGGATGAAACTGAAGGGAGAAAAGAATTGTGTAAGAAATAAGCTGGAGATGTAAAAAAGTGTGTATTGGAAAGAGCAGCTGTTAGAAACACCCTGCAGCAGCATGACAGGCAGCTAGCTTGCCAGGAGGAGCAGGGAATTTGTAAGTCCGATCAAAAATCTCTCCACACCTGTGTGACAGCAAGTATGGTAAACAGTCTGTAGCTCAGCTCCTGACTGACTGGCAGTGCTGACAAGACAGGAAAGCTGTATGCACAAATGGGAAAACACACTGGAAACAGTACATTAAAAAGAGAAAAAAATTAAAGAGAAAATATGCAAAGGGGGCTTTCACACTCAATCATTCAATAGCATTGGAAGAGAACCAATATTCTGTTCATATTGTCTGCTCAGGATATAGTAGGATTATACTAAATAAAAGAGCTGGTGTGTTTTTTAAAGGCCTCTAGCATCCAGTTGACTGAAACATCAGGTGAGAAAGATCTGGGAAGAATATTAAGCCAGAATGTACTGGAAAAAACTTGCATTCACAAATGTGCACAACAAGTGGACTCTGTTTTAAGTACGCCAATACTTTGAATTTCTCATGATACATCTCTCTCATGCCATTAGGGATACAATGATGAATTCCTGTCTCATTCTGAATGCTGTGTAGAGATGCTCAGCATCTTTCATACCTACTGTAGTGACTATGGACCTCTCAGTATCTCTCTTACTTCTTTTTCACTATGTGGAGAAATCACCCACAGACCATAGTGTGGGCACTGTTTCTCTTTTTTGCTATTCATGATAAATTTCAGAGATGTAATCCAGCAGGAGCTCTCTAGAGGCTGACAGCACAATGTGTTTTTGGCTATAAACCAGTAGGAATTCAAGATATAAATGCTAAATAGCTGTTCATATATACCTCCTGTTCGTTTATACCCTACTGTATATAGTATGTATATTGTGGATTTAATGAGTTCAATTAATTATTCATTTCCATGTAATTGTGTTTGAGGTTGCTCTGAGCTATTCTGAAATAATTTAGGAGTTTATGGAAATGAGAAGGAAGATGCTTGCATTTAATAACATTGTATATTTTCAAGACTAATAGTTGCATGCTTTGCTAAGGTTTGCATCCTAGAAGCTTTTGGGTAGTGAATTGTTGTTACTGTTCTTGATGGTACTTTGATTTTTTATTTATTTATTTTGGTACTTGAGCACCAGTCAAGAAAGGGGCCAGATCATACTAGAGCTTGAACAAACTTGGAAAAATTACAGCCTAAGTAAACAAGGTAGACACAGGGCAGAGGACAGGACAAAAGACAGAGTCACACAGTGAATGCTTTCACAGCAGAAACGCTGCGGTAGCACCATGAGATAGTTTTAAGAAGAGCCACAAAAGAAGGGAGTGAGACAAGGATGTATCAGCTAAACAGCAGGAGAAGGAGGAAGACAGACAGATAGCCAAGTGGGAATGAAGTGGAGGAGACTAGATCAAAGAAGAAACGAAAGGTGTGGGAGAGTTAGCACAATACAAAACCTATACTTCTCTGTCTCCTGAATTCCCTGGCTCACTAAAGCAATTTCTTTTCAGTATCCTCTCTCTTTTAGTTTTCTTTTTATTTAGCTAAGTCCTGTCCTGTTTAAACTGTATTATAGTCAAACTACCCAAATCCCATCAATATATTGGAAGACTTGTGTTATTTTCAGTGGAAAGGGGCAAGTGTTGGGACTGCAAAGCAAACCTGCCAGTCATGCACAAGTGAACAGAATGATAACCCTGTAAGAGTTCAGCTCCTTGCATCTCCCAGGAGTCAAGAAATGCAGAAAAAAGGCATTGACTATAACAGGGAGCAAGGCATCATGTGCTGTTGGAGTTCAATATTCTCTGAACTATGTTCACCGCTGGTAAGAGCATTGAGCTTGTGCAATGAATCAGTTTACCTGCTTTTTATGCATAATGTGTAGGATGATTATGCATTTTCAAGAGGCTCTGTCTGACTTATGCTGAGAAGCTGCTAATATCTTTCTTCTTTTGTACCAAACATAAAACGTTCACCTGAGAGTGAAACCTACATCACTTTTGTCCCTCTTTGGTGTGGAGCACCTCCTTTAAAAGTTCTTTTGTGTGTTCATAGCTGATTAAATCACAGAACACGCAATGTAAGCCAATAGTATCCCCTACTGTGAGCATTGTGTTATGCTGGTGATTTACCAGAGTTGGCAGGTTTTCTCCCTACAGGTAACATGGGCTAAAGAAAATATAATAGCTGCTCTCTTCAATCCATATCAAACTGCAAAGTACTAGACAAGCTAAATCTAAGAGCCTCCTTACTCAAATGCTAATTTTTGACAGAAGTTCACATGATCAGTGTTGGCATTTCAGTATTTTGTGTAATGACAAATGGTTATTTAAATTGACATTTGTTTTGGAATGGTAGAAATACCAAGATGGGAAGCAGTGATGTGAACAGTTCTTATGATGTGCATTCCTCGTTCTGTCTGCTTTGGAAGTGAACTGCTAGTTATTTGCTCTTCTAATCACTGATTAATTAGAGGATGTTGAAGGAGTCTACAAAAACTACCTCAGGACTCTAAATCCCCTCTGAAATAGGAACTATTAGGCCATGTGCTGTAGATTATTGGTATAGGAGACAGAAAAGTTAAATAATTTACCTAGAAGAAAGACAGAAAGCCTACAGAAATCCCAAGAGCTTTTCAGAAAAGTTGTGAAGGAATCATTAGACAGAGCGTGCCTTTTTATTGATACTAAGTTGATTTCATCAACCCCCTTTTGTAAAACTGGGTATCTGTTTTTCTGTATGCTCCTACTAGGAAAATGTTGCAGATGTCTTAAGCCCCATTCTTTTGCTCTGTTACTTAATTCTCTTCTTTTATCCCTGGTGCACTTTAAAATCAGTGATTGATGAGTTACATGTACATGTTTGGCAATCGAAGTGTAGCACAGTGCCTTTGCAAATCCTATCCTCTCCCATCTTCCTCCCCCCCACCCCCAAACTTCTCTAACCTGTTTGTTTTCTGCTGGTTCAGCATTGTAAATTGAACCATTTCTGACGGTGCCAAGGAACTTCTTACTGAAAATCCGGATACCTGATGACTCTGCACTGTGCCCTTGTACTGGGAAGGCAGCCAAAGTTACACTGGGAATGTGTACGTTCTGAAAAGTGAGGTAGAATACAGCTACCTGAACAGGTCAACCAAATGTTTTCAACATTATTTTAGAAAGAGGTGTATTTTTCCACTAAACCAAATTCTGTCCTCTGAAGTAGCTGATTTTTCTGGAATAATAATAATAATAAAGCTCATAGAAAAATAAACAAACATCAAAACTCTGAAACATTTAGCACTGAAGGGTGTTGTCCTTGGCACTGTACAGTGTGGTAGTTAGGCAGCCTTGTCTGCCTCCATATGCCAGGCAGTGCAGCTAGATTTCATCTGTTGTATTACATTATGAGTGTCCATGAAGCATCTTACCAAGAGGGTAGACTGAGCATTTATTGCAAGAAATAGCTCAAGCATGAAGCCTGGTTTGGCTGGTGAAAGAGCATATTCCCAGCAGCATTTCTGAATTGCCAGTTTCCTTTCACAGGTGAAATATATCCGGGTTAGGGGAGCTTTTGAGGAAAAGGTCACACACAAAAAAAATCTGGCCAGCTCTATCAAAGGGCAGCATTCGGGCTGTGCTTGTGGAGAGACTGGCTAACCCTGCCCTTATGGACAGTTGTGTGTTTCTCCCTGTATGCTCTTCTCTAAACTCTGTGTTCCTGCTCCACATCTCCCCAGACAAAATGCTTTTAGAACTCCTTCTAGGCTCCCCAGGAAAAGTTATAATTTGTCCTAAGTGCTTCCTTAATGAACATTTAATTACTCTGCTCTAATTGGGGTCTGGAAAAACATATCATTAAAAAAAAAGCTTGTAATAAGCTGCTTTAAACCAGGATTTGGTGTGCAATACTTTCCTAGCCTTATCTGTGTCTCTCTTTTGAATCCTGAGTAGTATGTTTACCTGGACATTTATTTTGAAAAGGCTTTCTATGGAGATCTCAGCATGACTATTTGGCATTTGGCTAAGTTACCATTTGTCTTCAGCTGGCATTAGTTGAAAATACCTTGTGCTGTTGAATCTTCTGAGAATTCACATGAAGAGGTAGTAGCTGTCATTCCTGAGCTATCCCTCTCAGAAGCTGACCACTTATCTGCCAAATGAACTCTGAATTACTCTGGAGAATTACCTGTCAGGAGCTCACTGAAATGCTCCACGGAACAGCCCTGCCGTAGAGTAAAAAAAATAATAAAATCAAAGAACACCGGTGGTAATTCTCAATAGTTAGATCCTTTAAAAATACAGCCTTGGTGAGAGCAGGAAAGTCCCACTGTATTTTGTGTGTTGCACTCAGTTTCATGCAAGAGGGACACAAAGTGGCTAAAGGAATTTTCCTGTTGTGCAGCTTGTGGATATGTTTTTAACCCACCTCTGAGGCTTTTTAGACCTAGCTATAAATGGTGCTGCTTCTGAGTGTCCATCAAATTAGCTTCTTATTAGCTATCAAGTGCTTAAACGCAGAACATAAAAATATTTCCAAGCACTCAAAGTTTATGTCACTTAGTTATATATTTTGTGGTTTGTTTTGTTTCTTTGTTTCCCTTAAAAAACACCTGTAATGGCCTCGTTTTCTTTTAGTGTTTCTTATGACTCACTTCATGGAGATAGTTCTGTGCTAAGCTCTACTACTTGTGCTATCTGGAAAGCAACATTGTGGTCGGAAGTGTGGCTGTGTTGAATGACATCATGTTTCCCGTTCTATATTTATTCTCTCCTTGGACTTTCATGATCTATTTACAGGCAGAAATAAGATTCCTCTGCCTTCTAATCCGATGTGATATCAGAATAAAAATAGTCATTTTTTTCTGCTTACCTTGACAACCTGCAAATAGTGGCCAAACGAAAATCTGTTTTCAAAGTTTAGATGATACTATTTGTCAAAGTACAGAAGTCAAATAGAGCTGCTTATCAAGATTTCTCTTTTTGCATGTTCACCCTTGCAGAGCAATGCTTCCTGCACTCTATTTATTGTTACAAGGTCTTGTAGAATTCTGACAAATGCCTCATAGATTCCAAATGATTTTTCTTCACCTTTGTTTTCATAGTTGATTCAAACAAGGGATTGATACTAACTGGATATTCTTCTGGCAGATGTCATGTATATTTCCATGTGCAGCTTTGCTAATGTATCGTCATCTTCGTTCATCCTGTCCTTTCACCTTTTCATTCTTACTGAAGAGCAGAACACCAGTTAGGTGTATAAATGAAAAATTGGATGAAATAACACGGCTTTGATAGACCATGAAATCTGTGAAGGCTAAAGTAGTGTTCTCTCTGAAGTGGAGATGAGATGCAAGTCTGATTAAACTGGTTCAGAAGTCCACAAACTCTCAGCAATTTCAGTAGGACTTAAACTGGACTCAGGAGACAGTGAACATCTTCCAACAACAGATTGATGATGCAAATTATTTCCTTGGGTTACAGCATTGCATAGGTAAATAAAAATGTGAATAACTGTACCATCATTGTAAATTTTTCCCTTCCCGTGGAATACTTTAGCAAACCATTTCACCAATCTGGAGGACAGAAGTGTCTCTAGGACCAACACAGAACTTTGAGAAAGGGGATTAAAAAGTGCCAGGAAGAAACCAATACGTGGTAAGTAAACTGATGGCAGTTCAGTACTGAAGAATATGCTTTCAAGGATTTTACATAGTCCACTAATCCCAAACACTATTAATGATACTTATGGTAGTAAGAAGTAGGTAGGCACTGTAGCAGGGCAGTAAATAGGTGCTGAGGAGCTTTTTTTCATCTTAAAACCAGCAGGCTCTCTTCTGTGCTAAAGCGACTATTTGCAATGACAAATAAGCCTCAATGCACAGAAAGAGAACAATGGTATGAGAACAGTAGGGTGATTTATGTACACACCGGATGTTTCTCACCCTCCATGTGCCAGCAGAGCATATAGACTTCCGAGTGAAGCAGGTTCTTCCACGTTCATGCTACTATTGCCCTATAAACATTTCATTCATTTCTGAAGTACCGCTTGTAGATTAGGGTTCCATTCATTGTGTTGGTGATAGCATTTGGTCTTCAAGGGCTAATAACATAGTGCTGCTATTTCAGGTCCCTCCACATGAAACCTGATGCTGAGATCACCAGAAAAAAAATAAATAAACATTTGTGACAAGAATAGGATTAAATTTGATGGTTTGAGGAAAATATGTGTGTGTGGATGCCCCCTTTGTGTTTGTGCTTGGGGCTGCTTGTAGCATTTGAGTGGAGAAGCAAGAGGATTACTTTGGTGAAGATAAATAACAACAGTAGTAAAAGGAGAAATTATAACTGTGCTTTAAAATGGTCCTCTTGGGAATAAGCGTGCTTGGATAATAAACGATCTGGTTGTTTCAGCTCATTGGAAAGTTGTTTTTGAATGCCTTAATGGCACTGCCTGAGGAAATCTAGATAGCAGGTAACTTTTTTTAAAATGGCAATATATTTATCATCTCCATTCTACACCCATCATTCTCCAGCACCTCTCACTTTTGTCCTGACCTAGACTCTGAAATGTTGCTTTCCAGACTATGAGTCACTCATCTCTCTCCCTCATGCCCCCACCAAAAGTTATCGTCATGCTGGCTTGAGCCTGAAATTTGATTTGTGTGTGCTAGGATTACTGTATGTCAGACATTTTATTAACATTTCTTCTCTGAGAAAAATTCAGGGAGAAAAGAGGAACGTTCTGTTTCCACAGAATGGCAAACTGTTTTCCCATAAAAGAGTCAACAGTAAAAAGTTCTGAAGGGTTTTTCATAAGTAACTGGGTTTGTAATACCATCACTGGATATGTATTTAAAGTTTGTATATACAAATACATGTGCATTTAGTACATATATTTTCCTTGTTTTCCTTGAATGTGGTTGCTGTGACCCCACTCCCTGCCTGGTATACTCAAGGGACGCAGCACTGGTTTTGTTCTCTGAGTTTTGTAGCTTTTTGCTTGTTTGTTTGTTTGTCTGTTTTTCCTGAAAGCAAGGGGAGAGGCTTATGCTTACAGTGCATTTTACTTTAATGTATGGTCAGGCTTTCAGGCCTTTGTCCTTGGGACTATTCACGAGCTTAAGTGTTTTGCTGGATTGGAGCTACAGAGCAGTTAATGAATTAGGGCACATACCAGGGTATAGCATTCTATTTCTTCTTTCCAGACAGTTTGTACTTCCAGTATTTGTATACGATATAGGGCAACCAGCAGCTTGTTTTCTGTATTTATGAAATTGTGTGCAAAAACGTCTTCTCACTAGTTATTATTTCTGCATTGCCTTCTGATAGATATTCTGAATTCTCATCCCCTTTTCTTCCCATGCAAGTTCAATTCCCTAAAGAAAAAGTCCATGTGGTGGCCATTGTTGCCATACTTTCTTTTCTTCTGCAAAAGTGGCAGTGTGTGAATGTATTTTCCTTACAGTATGTCCCAGTGTGAGAAACAGAATTTTGCTGCCAAATAATAAGAGTGTTAGTGACAACAGATACTCAAGGCAGGCTGACAGGAGTTTCTCTGAAAGCCTTTGCCTGTTCTGTGCCTCCAGCCTGCAGCAGGGGACAGTAGTTGTGCTTCTCTTTGGCAAATTTCTCCTTTGTAATGAAATTTCAATTGGTAAAACAAATATTTGTACATAGCACATATTAGAAAGCAAATGAGTTCTTATTTTGGTAAATTATTTGTTTTTCTATATTGATACTTTGCCATTAGTAAGAAATTGACCATGAGAACTGACTGTCTCGACTCCTCCACTACCACTGCTTTGTGTGGCATGTGTTGTCAGTCACCACCCACTTTGTCACATCTGTGTTGGGTCCTGATTGCCACTTTTGGTTTCAGTTAATATTTGGTGTTTAAATTTGGTGGCTTTCTCAAAGCAAAGTCATGCCTGGATAGAGACAGCAGCACCAGAGTTCCACCTTGCATAAGGCGGTGCTGCTGAGTGCATCCCATCTTGCATGTCGACATTATTTCCTCACCTGCTAGGCTTTTTTCTATCCTGCATCATGGTGCTGTCTCCCATGTTTGCTAGCATTAACTTGGAATCCCTTTGTGGAGTAGTAGACCAGCAATGATTTTAAGGCAGTGGTATGTATTGTTTTCTCACAGTATTGCTTCTGAGATAGTTATCTATTCATTTAATATAGCAGCTTTCATCCTGAATTCTCTCAGGGTGCTTTACAGATGTCATTCTAGGTAGTGGCATTACCTCTGGATGAAGGTGCTTGAAAGCATGGACTGTATGGGACGTACACGCAGCATGCTCTGGGTTTTACTGGAAGCAAACAGTAATATACTCAGTAGTGATGAGCACTAGAATCAAGTGAACAGAAGGAGGAGCTAGGGGTTGTTTTCCCTTTACCATCTTCCTGAAAAACAACTGGAATTTGTCAAGTTAGAGGGGACAGAGACAGGTGAAAGCAAAAGCCTTAGGTATGATGTTGTATAAAGTGGATATAACATCAAGCAAACAGGATCAAAGAGAGAACAGCAGATGGACTCACTCCTTGAAGGGTGCAAGCTCCATCATAGAGAGAAATAAGGAAAGATGGCTTTATGGAGAAAGGGAAGCTGCAAGATGTAGCTACTGTACAGGTAAAGGGAAGAAAACTGGAGTGGTAACTTGAAAGAGATATTATGACTGAAGAAAGTGAAGCTGGCAGTGCAGTGGCTGTTGGCCAGCATTATGTTAAAGAAGTTAGCAAGAAAACCAACACACAGAGGAAGGATACCTCAGTAAGATGTAACTATACGAGGGTCAGAGTCTCAATACTATATGCACTTTATGTGTTACCAAGAGCATCCAATATGCATCAAATTACTGTGGTAAGCTCTCATAGCTTCACTTATATATAGAAGGGAGTTATATCCTGGAAAGTTAGGAGAAATCTCTTGGGATATTTTCTGCCCCTGTTATCTTCATCAGCTTCTATATAGTAATACAACCTGACTTTCATTTGCTGAGAGGGGAAGGGGACCAGCAGATTCTGTTAAATTGCTGTAAGCAGCCTCAGGAAAAAGTAGGTAGTGGTAACCCAGCTGTATTGTATACAATACAGTGCTGTGCATTTGTTTATCCACTCAAAATCGAGTGGGATGTGCAAAAGAAAACATATCTGGGCACAGTAATATACATCTATACTTGTATACAGTCAGTGTATTGTTACATACTGGTTCATAAAAGTGTAAATCCCTTCATACAGCAATTTCATTCGTTGAATCATAGAATCTTCTGAAGATGTATTGAAATTAAGTGTGTAGAGAATAATTGCTGATGTCTTGAGGTAGAGAAGTGTTATCCTCTAACACATTGTAAACACAGGAAAATATAAGGTCATTAAACTCTCTGCATTGGATCAGTCCTTTGTTGAGCTAATTCTTACTCCTTACTATGTTAGCAATGGGCCCTAGTTGACATTGTCATTACAGACAACATGGATATCAGGCTAACACCACCATTGCCCTTTTGTTTCAAGTCCCTGATTACAAGTAGATGGATTCACTCTGAGGTGCTCTGAAGGAAAAGGAGTTATTCCTGCTTTGTCTGTATAGAAAGCATAAAATCATGCTGCTTTTAAGCGTTCCTGCTAAATGAATACAGTGACTGTGTGCAGCACCCTCCTGTGGTGCCTTGTGGCTTTTACTGACAGTTTCTTTTTCTTCTCTGCTCTCTCTGTACCAAAATTAGTATTGTCACACTGACTTGCAAGTTGTAGTCAAAACTGAGGACAGAAAGGTGTACAGTAAGGAGCAATTTATGTGATACCGTCAGCTTTCCAACGATATCATGGTTCTTTTTCTTATTGCTGGATACTACCCCACCTTTTCCCAAGTCTTCCTGCCATCAGAAGTTGAAAAACATTTTATTGCTTTGATCTTCTGTTTTCTGAATGTATTTAGTGTAAGGTTAAGATGGTATTTGAAGGAAGGAAAAATATTATGAAAGGGTAGGGGTAGTGTGAATAATTACCCTTGTGACACCTCTCAGAGTTACTCATTTTTCTTTGCTGGAAGCATGCCTTTTAATCCATTTCTCACTCCTTGTCTGAGCAAGAAATGATCAGTCATGATGAAATTTGTTTAAAGACTTCATATGGGAGTATTCATCTGAATGAATAATGTCTTTCTACAGTTTACTTCAAGAGCTGAATTTAAATTTCTAGAATATTACTCAAGCAGCATTAGTCTGTTGGGATGCTATTCCATTCTGTGTATGCTACTGCATCCTTACCATTTTAATATAAAAACATTGCAATATTAAGCCACATCAATGGTGGTTATTTCTGTCACATATTGTTTCTTTGTATTCTCAAATTCTCCACAAGAAATGTGTACAGGATCTAGTAATTCATTTACCCTTATTCCGTTCACCTCTAGGAATGATGCAAGTTCGTTGTAGACAGAATTTACCTTTCTCAAGGAGAATTTCATCTCAGTGAAGAACTTTTTAGCTGGGAGATCCTATTCAGAGTAGGGATTTTTGAATTCCTTTGAAGGTGATGAGAAGCCGAGTGTAGAAGTCATTAAAGTCCTTTAGGCAAGGAACAAGGATTTGATTTCACTCCGGTGGCAAGCCAGCATCAGCAATGAAGGGGATGTCTGATATGCCTACTCCAGCTGATGCACTGCAATTTTTCGTAGTGTAGCACCGGCATTTCCCAAAGGAAAACCCTAAAGGTTTTATGAACTTGCTGTGGTCCCAGTGAAAGAGGATAAAATCAGAAGTACTGAAGCCAGGTTTATTGGCTAATCAGCTTTTTAGACAGAAAATATAGCAGGTGCTAATTGTGAACTCAGCTGTGTTAAGGTTTACTTGGCAAGGAATGCAAAAGTATTCTTTAACTAGGGATAAAAGCAACCAATTAGCATTCAACCAAAAGAGACTGCAGAGTGTCTGCAAGCCTGCTGAAAACACTGTCCTGTGTCCAACTGCATCATTTGCTGAGGTTCAGCTTCAGTCAGACTTTTTTATCCAAGAACTGATTTCTGCCAGCTGCTGGTAGTGTTATGGTCAAGTGTAGGATAAACAGTAAGCAGGCAAGACACTGAGTTACTACATATTACATGCTCTTGTTTCTGTATAGTTCAATTAGTTTACTTGGTGCTACAGGCACACAGGAAAAAAGAGGTAGAAAAAGAATCGATCCATTTTGCAGCTTCACAAGTGTGGGATCTGCTGGTGATACTGTAATTTCTTCCAATTACTTAAAGCATAGATCACTCTGTAAGGAATCAAACTATTATACTGCATTAGCTATGCCCCTCACCAGCTGAGACAATATTGCCCGGTGCACAATCCTAGAGGATAAAAATCAATTCATTCAAGTCATTTTTTGTATTCATCTATGACCAAGTGAAATCCAGATTGAGCTAGGCCACTAGTAACTGACTTTGTTGAAAACATTTGTATTTAGCATTTGGTAGATTTTTCTGTGAATTTATGTAGAGTGGTTGTTTGGTCAAGGTGGTAGCAGTTGTTAGTGATAATATTTCACAGGTCAGAAGGGTCTGGACTGTGATTCAGAGATCCTGGTATCCTGCCTCAAAAATCAGACCTTTGAGGTTTTCACTCTTCGTCTTTTGAATGTTGAATGAAGAACAACATAATGATACTTTTAGATTGACAGCTGAAATCCAACAGTAATAAAATGGGCTGGTTCTATTACAAGGAACTATTCATGGCTGCATTCTAAAACAAGGGATTAAATTCAGATTATGCTTTGTAACACTGTGTTGAAGCCTTTGTTTCCTTTAGGAAATTTCCAATTTTCCTTTAGGAAATTTCCAAAATTACTTTTTTTGAGTAAATGAATGAAAGTCTGCTATCTCCATAATAAAAGGAGGCACTGTATTCCATATGGGTTTGAAAAACAGCCATACAAAAATTAGTTTGAACTGATATGTCTCATATTCTTGCTACTGTTAAAGTATGTTGCTCCTTCTGTATAACATTAAATTGTTGTTACATGTCACTGGAGAAACAAGAATACATAGGTGAGTGATGAGAGAAAAATTGACAGAAAAGCACTAATTAACTCCTGTTTTGCAAATCCTCATTGAAATTCATAGCTTGGTAGCTTTGGGGTCTTGAAAATAGAAGAGATGGAAAGATTTCAATTAAAAAGGTATTTGTACGGCTCTGTGAAGCCAATCATTGCCGTTTTTATATTGAGTGAAATATGTAAGTATCTGTCTCATGCACTTTACAGACATCAAACATCATTCCTTGAAACAGTGTTTTAATAGGTCTGAGAGCAAGATATTTCAAAATGAGTAAAATAAAAATCCCATAGACCTAAAGTTTTATTCAGATCAAAGCTGTGGCTCTTTTTTTTTTTTTTTTTCCCTCACAGGTGTAATCTTGACTAATTTCTACATTGATAGATTGATTAGAAAATTTGGAAGGGAAAATATATTTTCAAAAGAAATAAAATTGCCTAATAGCTATTTTTTCTGTATTTAGCTATGGTAGTAGTTGCCATTAACTTTTTTTTTTCTTACAAAGGCTGTAGTTTGTTTTTATTTTAATTCCAGTGGCTTCTGTAGTATGACACCTCATTGAATTGATGCCTGAGCAACCTCAGTCAACAAATAACAGGAATATATCAATATATGGCTAGAAAGGCCCATCATGGCCATCAACTGAAGTCAGTTGCAGGGAAGTATGCAAGAGATACATAAAGGTTCAGAGAACATCTGTTCTAGATGCAACTAAATACCACCGGCCACAAAATGCTTGCCAGTAAAACAAACTCAAAACTTGTAGTAGAACCCCAAAAGCCACAAATGTAATTTATCACACTAAGAAAAGAAAAATCCAGGCCATTGCCTGTTCCTTAGATCCTTGAAATCATGGGGAACTAAAATGAAATTCCCAGATGACCCTAGTGTTCTCTGCCCTATTATAAAAGACAGCATGAACAGAACAATATCTGTTGAAATGACCTACTGTAAGAACTGTTTGTCTCTAAATCTCAAAATATGATGAGGATTTATGAATAAACAAATGCTTGCAGGTCCGTGGAATAGTTGTTGTAACAAACATAAAACCTACATAGTCTAAGTAGTATTCTTCATCTTGCCAAATCACTAGCTGTGTCTCACTCCTACAAGTTCAAGGAAAGCCAGGAGTTTTATAACATGCCTTGGAGGATACCTAGAACCAAACCAATCTCACATAGTGGGATTCAAGGCAAAACTGCCTCAGCAGAGTGGAGCTAAGGCAATTTTACAGAGAGTTGCAGAGTCATTTGGATCTCATTAGCTCTCATACAACACTTGAAACTGCTTGAAGCCTCAGGGTTTCAGCTCTAGAGCACTGGCCTGCCATGAACAGGATTTCTTCAGAGGAACACAAATGGCAGTGTATCACATCAGTCATGAATTTATTATTTTTGCCTTTATCTTGGTTTCTGCAGGGCATCTATAATGATACTTGAACCCTTAACTACTGCACCACTGGAAGCAGCAGAGTGGCTAACAGGCTTTGCAGGAAAGACAAATACCAAAAGCCTAGTCAGTCAAGCCTTGTCAGTCAAGATCAATTCTGCCTTCTTTATGGATATAGAATTTCCAAGGAAGATGTAATAGAATGCTTTATTTGAAATTAATCATTTATCTAACACCTGTCCTCACCAAATTTTGCTCCCCAGTCCTTTCCCCAATCCTTTTTCTTTTTTTTTTCTCCAGAAGTTGCCTTCATGTTTTGCATGATCCAGGAGCTTATATAGTGAAGTGCTCTATTGATTTTATGTTTGAAGTTTTCTTCTGTAGAACTGCTCAGGTTACATCCATGAAGAAGTTTCATTGTATTTTTGTAGTTTAGGACCTGTTGTCTCATGGTCAATGAAACCAGTGAAGCCCATTTTCTGGCTAGTGTGGCTCATGCTTTCTCCCTAACTGTGGTTACACCCTGGCACAATAACGCCTTTCTCTTTCCACCTCTGGCCCCAGCCATTCCCCTTCTGGGGCCCCAGTCTCCTTTGAAACTAGAAGCCATGTATGCTCTGGCTGTGGTTCTCATCTATGCTTTAGCCAATTATTCCTATTTGTACCTGTGTGCTGACTGACTTGATGGTATGCTAGGGAAAGTGGGTAGCTCGTGTGCTGATGTCGCAACTTTTCCTGGCTGGCCACACTAGTCTGGTTCTCTCTTCTCTGTTTGGTTGCCAATTTGCACAAAGTTTGTGTGAACGCAGTTATCTTTGATACCTCTAGCTAAATGAGTTGGGATTGCCCAGTGTGTTCAAAAGTAACTAGGTTGGGGGACTGATGGATAGACAGCATGGTCAGACAAGCATTGTTAAATGACAAATATCCATTGCATAATAATAATGCAAATTGTACCAATGGTAACAAGTAATAAAAATAAATATAAATTTTGTTATTTTAATAACTGTATCAGCATTTTATTTTAAGGTAATTGCTACTTACACAGTTCAGATCCAGGGTATAGGCTTGTGTTTTTCAGTTTTGAGATTTTCTTAATTTCTTTCTAAAATGTCACTATGTAAATTGAATAAAAATATACAATCTTTAAATTTATCATAACTTTTGGCTATCCAAGCTTAATAATTATGGCTGCTCTATACACCTTTAAATGTAGTAAGAACATAGCCTTCTGGTGGCAAAGGCCATGCATATTTAACACTTTGAAAAGACACAACTATCACTTAGGTGATGAATATATCAGCAGAGGAATTGGCATTGAACAAGATGATGCTATTTTCTTTTTATACCACTCAGATTCTTAAAAGACACACTTCACTCTGGTAATTGCAGTACAAGTGAGGAAAAATCTCTGTTGTATTATTGCATTTGGGTTTGGATGGCACTGTGGCCAAAAATATATATTTAGTTAGCATTATTGAAGTCCTTTGGAAAACAAGTATTAATTTGTATTACAGTAGCTTTTAAGTCAGGGTCTATTGTGTTAACTGCTCTACACTCTATACAGAGAGAGAGACTGTGAAGTTGAGACTCTCCCTTACTATTCAAACAGACAAAACATGTGTATCCCTACTCTACAGGCAGGGAAGCACAGCATTCAGCTGGCCTCACTAGGGAGAGAACATTGACTTCTGATTTCTGGTTGCCTGCATCTTTCATCTTCACTGCCAGCATCGGGCAAGGTTTCACAGACAAACCGTTTGTTCATTAGTTGAAAAATCATGTTTATATAATCCAGAATGATGAGCAAACTCACAGAGAAAACATATAGACAAAGAAAAATAAATGAACAGTTTTTTGAAATGAAATACACATTCATTTAATTTAGATTTTAGGGAAAAAAAGAGAACAGTACCTGAAATAATTGCAGTTTAAAAAACTATTTTCATTTAACTTTGAATACAGCTGTTTGTGCTTAATTTTGCCAACAAAACTGCAAAAAAAAAAATCAGCTACACCTAAATGAAACAAATCAGACTGGTTTCAGATGATGCACAAAACCATCCTCCTTATGAGTTCAAGGGAAAGAGGTTCTTCAAAGCTTTAGCTTTCAAGCTGAATTCAGCAATAGGAATGACTATGAGATCTAAGTGATTGAGAGCGCCGGAGTTTAAGAGCTGAGGCACTCTGTGGATGTCAGAAAGGATCTTCAGCACACCACCAAGAATACTGATATCAGATGCCTAAAGTTAATAGTGTGAATAAATCCTTTTGCCTTTAATTTTGGTATCAGTTCAGTCCTGTAATGTAACTTATAGACCTGTGAAGATCAGGTATGTGAAAAAGAAACCCATTACATGCTAATATAGGTCTACTAAGGCAGTAAGGAGCCAGGTTTATCCCACCAGTATTAAGGGTGTAAGCAGAATACACAGATGCATAGAATTCATAGCAAAAATGCAACATTTATCTCACTGGTAATTAAACTCACACTAAGTTCTTTTACAAAAACTTGAAAATTCTGAAATAAAACCCATTTTTAATAAATAAAGTATTAATATTAATAAATACTATAAAATTGAACTCCAAAATTTATAGGGTAAAAACTTGTTTAAAATTAGTAAAAACACTTGCAACTTAGAAAGCCTTCTTAAAAAAATGTTTGCCAATATTTACCAATATAAGTACCTAGCTTTGATTTCTGTATTATGACTCTACCACACTTGATGATCTAGAACAGTAGTCTTGTTTTCAGTCAGAAAGCTGTTAGGTAAAAGTAAAGGGGAGTCAAATACGCATATGTGTGAGCTGGTACTTCCAGTTTATTTCAGTGGCATTAGGAGAATTAAGGCTAAAAAGTTTGCTTAAGAAATGGCTCATCTACCTTATGAGTAAAATACTGTCTTCATTATTCAAGAATAACGTGGAATGGAAAAATCTGTTGATATTTGAATACAAAAAAAGGTCATGTTGGCCCTAAGGAACGTGCTAGGGCCTAAGAAGAGGTGTACTGGTTCAGAATAAAGGTCCATCTTGCCCAGCATCCTGTCTCCATTAATGGCCATAGGTATCTAGGGAAGAGAAAAATCTGGGCAGGCACATGGGTTACTTCCTGGCACCTGACTGTTGGTCAGGGGATTTCCTTTGCCTCTTGTGATTTGTGTGCTTTGTAATCATTAGTGGATCTCTCCTATGTATACTTCTCTTGTTTACCCTTGAATCCATACAGGCATTTTGCCTTCTTTGGCAGGGAGCCCCATGAGCCTACTGCATCTTGGCTGATCTGCCATCTCCTCTTTGCCTCATCCTGGCTCCTGCTCCCTCCGTTTGGTGGCCTCCTGCTCCCAGGCTGCAAGAGAAAGAGAACTGCCAGTTTATATGCACTCTGGCCCATTCGTTTATCATATTGCAGACCTGTGCAATACCCCCTCACTCCAGTGCCGTGACATATATCTGGTGTGGCCTTGGCATGGGCACCCCTAGGATGGAACAGATAAACCAATCTGGAGCCCGTGCAGAGGTGCACCCCTCTTGGACAGTTGTACTGAGGGCCAAGGAAGTTACTTCATCGCTCCTCCAGGCTCAGATGAGCTTCTTGGGCTGCCCTGGGCATTCATACCATATGGTGCACAAGCCAATAAACCCTTCCAGGATAATCACAAGTTAAGTACAAAGACTTGGGAGTGTCTCTCCAGGAGCTGGATCAGGTACAGTCAATCTTATTAACAACCCAGCATGCAACAACGAGCAGATTGCTTCTGATGGAAGAGGACCTGGTGTGCATATAATACTATGTGATTTTGCCATTAGCCAGTCAGACCTGAAATGATTAACGTCTTAGCTAATCTTCAGTGTGGAAATATAGTCATGAATGAAATTGAGCTGGTTATTTCATTTGCATGTGACATCATTTGCCACCCATATCAAACCAGTAATTTATTGTTTATCAGAGTGCAGTAAGGTTTTGCTACAAGCTACATGCTATGTGTTTGGAGCAGGTGAGGCCCATTGTGTACCTTTTTTGGTTGACATTTTGTTTCAGTAGTTGAATTTATTGTTTTCCTCATATAGTATGTATAATCCAGTCCAGCTTTATTATGATGAGTAAAAGTGGATACATCTTTTCTAATTTTGATTCCACCTTTGTTACGGGTCAATCCAAAGCAGCGTATATTCATGCTGGTATCTGTGAGAGAGCCATGACTGGCAGTTTGCCTGCTTGAAGATTATCTGGTATTCATCTGTGCTTGAAAAAGTAGTAAGGGAACCACACACAAAATACAAAGCTTTAGAGGCGTTTTTGTATAGTTAAAAGCCAGGACTTGTTTAGCCAAAACATCAAATATGTCTCAAAGTAAGTACAAAACAAAAGTTGAGTACAACTGAAAAATCAGTAACTGTATTTCATTCCCTTCAAATAGACAAATTAACATGAAGTTCTGTTTCTTGTGGGTGGCTTACTATTAAGAACAATTATTTTTGTTGTACTTAATAGTAAAGCAATAAAAAATAAAATCCCACAACTTTTTTTTTTTTATCCCTTTCCTTCTTTAAAAGATACAGTGATGGTTTTTGCCTAAATAAAGTGAGCAAGGCAGATATACTGCTTTGGTTCTTTGCACTGCCTTTCTTGGTAGTAATTCTTCCTTGAAATTATTTCATACTATACTACCTAACCATTACATATCTGATATTAAATTCTTTCTTTCAATATAAGTGCGCCATTTTCTGCAATGCTGTACTCTCCAGTTCTGTTGCTTTCCTGAGACATTAAGTGGATACAGGTGTGGGGTGAGGCAAGAGGAGGTAATCAAAATATGTATCAGAGCCCCAGCTCTATACTGATATGAGGTGGAAAGTACAAGTAGCAGAACTTGTTAACTGTGTCAGAATGTCTGAATAAGAGGGAAAAGGAATGCAAAAAGGTTATTAAAGTTGCCACTTCGGGATGTTGTTCTCTTAAGTATGAATTATCCTTTTCTGAAGTTATTGTTTTAGATGCAATTTTGCAAACTTTTAGAAGCATAATTTTTTAATAAAAATAATTCTCTTGAAATTAAGTCAATATGATTCTTTGGTCAAATTTAGCGCAGTTGTCTTTCTATGAAATAAAATCGTAGGGAAAATGGGTGGAGTCATGTTCTGACTGGTAGCTTGTATACTAGGGTAGTCTTAAGGGCTCTGTCATGCACCTAATCAGCTCTGAAGAAAGGAACTACAGTGATCTAAAAGAAGAATATGTATTCCTATTTTTTCATTTTCTTTTTTATTTTTTTAAGAATCCCACCAGACCTGTTTATTTCTGAGCAAATAAATAGAGCTGAAGAGATTAATCTAACACTACTGATATCAGTGCATCTTTATGTTGAATTTAGCAGGATTAAATACATAATCACAGAGGACTTTGCTTTGTTTCCCAGATAGCTTTTCAATTCATGCTATTAAACTAGAGGATTTTATTACCTTCCTTGCTTTACAAATTGCAATCATATAATTTAGTTAAATGTAGCAGGTTATGATAAGCATGCTTCCAAAAGCAGTATAAGTTGATCATATGGATCATATAGATAAACCATTTTTTGTAAGTAGTTCCTTTTTTCTACTGCCACTGATTCTTTCCCTTTTTGGTTATATCATAAAGCCAGTCTGTGCTTCACAAATGTCAGCAGTGACATTAACTTCTGAGTACAGGAGGAATGAGTCTCCTAAAACAGAACTATGATCTGGGCTGAGATTTTGGAGTTGCAGATGTTCCTAAAGCAGACAACATGGTCATAAAGCAAGTAAACTCTTCACCCTTCTGAACAGTGGAAATTTTCTGTTTCTAGACACACCTGGTGAAGAAAAAAGTAAAGACTTTACTGAAGACTGATGGAAATACTGTTTGTGTAATGCAGTCCTTTTGACACTGTCTCTTACTGAGCAGAGTTTTGCCAAGATGTTAAAAAAAAAAAAAAAGGCAGGATGAGACTTCAGAGGGGAAACCATGTGAATTTCTGCCTTTCAGAAGTGACAGGTGTGCCTTTAAGTCTATTTGGGTACAGTATGACATTAAATGGGTACATTTCAGGAGGAGAGTGCTTCATATTTTCTGAAGATCACACTCTTTAAGCAGAAGGCAAACCTAAGATCCTGAAATACCAAGACACCCATTTCTGAAAGCTGGTCTAAATAAAAAGAAGCTTATAAATCACTGTCTCAGTCAGTGGAGATATTTCTACTTATTACTAGCTGGTGTTGCGTAAGACACAACATGCTTACAACAGGTGAATTCTGACATCAAGAATGCGTTTCATTTTGTGAAAGGAATAGGGAATATTAGTGTTTAAAAGAATAGGTGATACAAGTGTATAGAAGTCTAAACTGTTCTTCAGTGCTGTCTGACCTTTACTCTTAATTTTTATTATGCAGTTTTCAAGGCTATTAGGTGTGACTCGCCTGCTTCAAAACTCTTTCCCTTTCTTTGCAACCTCCTCCAAATCACAAAAATCAGCTGAAGCGGATAACAGCTCTGGCCTTTTGCTCCCAACACTCTATTTCTACTACAGTGTATGGAAATGACTTACGTAGTCTCAGATCCGAGTTGACTGTAGACCGTACTATAAAACCACTGTGTACAGATTCAGTGGAATTGGCAGCTTTACTTGAAATAAATCCAGCGCCAAACAAGCATAAAGAATGAATTATTTCTTGCTTCTAGGGAGGGTCTCTTTAGGTCAGGGTTGAAAGCATTGGCAGTCCAGGGTAGGGAAGCTTCCACTGCAGCTGCCTGCACTGAAATTAGACTGTCGATAAACAGAGGACTACAGTTTTCAGGACTGACAACTCCTTAGCCTTCATTAGCACAAATATTTGCACAGGATTTTATGAATGTTCTATTTTCAGTGACTAGAATTGTATTTTATTAATAGAATGATACTCTTTAGCACAAAATCTAGGGAGTTGTCTTTTTCTTTGATGGATACGTAGAAGCATGAGCAAGGTGTATGAGATTCTGCAATTGTCCAAGATAAGTTTGCGTAAATTTGTCACAGCATTTCCTCTTCTCTATGGGTATTCGGTTATGTAGTAAAGAGGTATCATGATTTTTTCCTTTATAAAATAAGCAGGAGACCCACAGGGAGTCATAACCTGACTTCAAAAAACTGCTTTCTTAAGCCACTCCTTATGGCAAACTAGGAATCCCTAGACAACTGGGTTAGTCTGTGGTCTTGGCAGGGTTTTCTTCTGGCCAACCAAGTCTGGTGCAAGCACAGGTAGTCCTAGGCATAAATAACTCTGATTTTAATGAAAAAGATTTATGTGGTCATAAAGAGAAAGTTTCCCAGTAAGCCAGTTCTGTACGTGGCTAAATACCTAGCCACACATGCACAGAGAAATAGTGTCTTTTAAAAAAAAAAGAAAAAATAATAATTACTGTTATTCCCCCCTCTCCCCCCCAAACAATAGAGATGACCTTGAATAAAGCTCTTTCGGTAGCATATGTTCACTTGCCTGAAGTTTTGCATCAGATGTGTATAGATTTGACATAATGTTTGGAACAGGTTAAAGAAAAGGATTGGAAATGAATAACCCACAAATAGGTAAGACATGGAAAAGAACCCCTTTCCCCAAAAGTAGTATTTCCTTTTTGGATAATTTCTCTTCGTGTTTCCTGGTCGTGAATCCAGTGCAGCATCAGGGATAAGGACGTGTGGATCTAATACATAAGATGAGATGATCACTTGCAAATATGTTTTCTTTTCTTATCTGTTCTAACTCTGACTTTAATCACCCTACAAGTAGAGCTTAACCACAAGCAAGGGGCACTTGAGCTGTCCCCTGATGACAGCTGCTTTGGCAGATTGCCAGGCATCTAAGGGCTGTGCCCTAGCTTGCAGAAATGGCAGCTGACTGGAGTCAGATGTCAAGACTCACTCCGTCCTTTTTTAAGCAAAATACAGGGAGGATTTAAAATAGTGTCAACAGTCAAAACTTAGTTATATTGAAATTTCATCAAATTTTGACATTATCTTAATACCAAGGATTTACCTAAACTATGGAAGACATCATGGTGTGTTGCAGATGTCTTATTAGAACAGTAAAGCTGTCATAGCTGGGATAGTCTGATGGCATAAGAAAGGTAAGGATTGTCAGAAGAGATAGTATGTCTTCTGACTTACTTGATATATATGGAAAGGCTGGCAAGCTTTGAGCATGTAAGATTTTCAAGTCTGGAATAGAAACAAGAATGTTCAAAAGTAAATACGAACTGCTAACAATTGTTCCATGTGTGATGAGATGCACTAAGGGAAATTGTGTCAGTAGCAAGAAGGCGAAGGAAGGGTGATAAGGCAGTTATCTCCAGTGGGATGAGAGAGAAGGGTGTTAATTGTTCTCCAAATGATACTCTTTCAGTATCTCCTCAATGCAGATAACTTTCTTTTGTTAGATTTTGTTTATAATAGCATATTGTTAAGGTAACAAATGTACAAGTGATGGATATCACCAGCATGAACTCAGCAGTAGTTCCACAAAAAGTAGCTGACAATTTTATTACAAAAATCCTCAATGTTGATTTTCTAATGTTTAAAACCCTATTTCACGAAGTTTACCATGGTTTGTAATTGCTGTGATGAGATATTAGTACCTTTAAAAACAATATCCAGCAGTTCAAGATGCAATGTTACTTCCATTAGCCCTGCTTGGAGAAGGAGATTGGACCAAATGATCCTTAAAGATGCCTTCTAACCTAAATTATTCAATACTTTTATGACAGCAAGACTTCTTATAGCTGATATTCTCATGATATGATGATAAGCGTGCAGGTAGGGAGATGGGGAGATGTGTAAAATGATTGGGCTAGAAGAGCATCCTCTGGATCTATGTTGCTACTGCAACCCTAGGAGTACTTCAGAATGAATATGTGTAACCAGCTCAGAATAATGTGCTATGCTTCACTTTTTGTATTTTTCTCTTTTTGGAGTTCAGCACTAAGCAGATGTCAAATCTTTTAAAAATTGTTTGGAGGCACCTAGCCTTAAGTAAGTGCTTCTAAAACTGCTGCAAAATGAGCATAGAAAAAAGTAGTTTCTGGCTGAATGACACTGACACTGTTGCCCAGTAACCTTGAAGCTCACATCTCGTTTTCAGGAATTAAGGTAAATTTGTGTACAAACTCTCGCTGTAGAAACACCACTCAGTAGTTACAGCTCAGAGATTTCATTCATGAAGAATAAGCTTTTGATTAAAACCAATTTTTCTGTCAAAATGTACACACCGTTAGAAGTCATTTCTGCATGATTTATATTACCATGATGAGTAGAGTGATGAGTCCATTCCTGGACCTGTGTTGGCATGTCCATGCTCAGACAGTGAGCAAATACAGATCTGAAGCAAAAATCTTTCCATCTAAGTAGGTAGAAGAGACTGAAGAGAGAGACAGAGGCAAGGGAGTTTAAGTTAATTTCCTTCAGGCATTGCAAGAGATCAGGCTTCCTGAGCTGCACTTCTGTACTCAGTCAAGTAGAACAGCCTGTGAGGTCACAAATTTATCTGAATACCTCTTCAAATGAAGTGTATCTGTTGGCATCTGTTCATAATTTCTTGATATTCGAAGTAGATTTCTGATTAAATGCACAGATCATGCAAGAAATAACTTTCTGGTGAGTGGGTGAATGCATTTCTGAAAATCAGAGCTTAAGTGTGAATTCTTACGCTCACATACACTCAATATGTATTTGCTAGCAAATTTTCTGTGTGAAATTACTTAAAAGCATGTGTAAAAAGGGAATTTAGCATTCTTGGGTATTTGCTTTAAAATGCAGACGTGCATTGAGCATCTAAAAAAAAGTATTTCATTCTAACTCAGGTTTCCAATCATATGGAATTTTATTGCTTAAAACAATACGCTCAACAACGTGTGTGTTGATCATATTGGTGATAGTTCATGGTAAATACAGTACCATATAATAGTAGGGTTTAGCCACGAAAAATACCTTCGAATTATATAGCCATCTCATCTTCTAAACCACAAAGCAGATACATGGTAAATACTCTGGGATCCATTTGAGAGTAATTATCAGCTGTGCTGCAAAGACATATAGTTATTATGAAGCCCTAACTACGATATTTACAAAGCATAGTTGATGCAGTTACCACATTAAGTCAAATATACTTCAGAAATGTGTACTCATTCCCTCAGTGTAAAGCAGTACCATTATGTTTTGCCATGATTTTCATCCATAAGTTTTTCTCTTTATTGAGTTTTCAGTTCTTGTTTCCCATTGCATCCCTTTCGTAGCCACCTAAAGGAAGGGTTCAGCCCACTTCCACACAGGAAGGTCCTGAGGGAAGGGTCAAAAATGTTCTATGCCATCCATTTTCCCTGTCCTCCACTTGCTTAAACATGCAGGTAGTTTTAATCACTTTGTTTTCTCTAGTGCCATATGCTTCTGGATTGTAGTTCCTGTGGACAACACAGCCAGTTGAGCAAGCAAACCCAACACCTTCACTACCACACTTCTAGCTTTTATTATTGTTTGCACCTGGCAGCTCAGAAAGACAGCCTAGTTGTTATAATAAAGTGCTGTGACTAAAAACTGAAGAAAGGTTCTGTGTATCTCCAAAGTGAAAGACAATGACTATAAGAAGAAATCGATACCTATATTTCTTGGTACTTGCTTATACTGACTTGAAAATGTAAAGACAAGGCACAACCGTGGCATTAATGGTCACCAATAATACTGGTGGCAAGGAAGACAGAGAATACTAGGATGAAAGTACTTTGGAAGGAATCATTGATCGATTCTCTAAGTGTAGTTGTTGCCTTTTCTGAGTGAAATAGATTTGACAGCCCTTCTACGGTATTTTGTAATTTGTAGGTCCAGGTGCTAAGTTGTTTGCTAATCAACTTTTTCATAGTAGCATAGAATTATCTAGGTTGTAAAAAACATTCAAGAGCATCAAGTCTGACCATCAACCCGACCTACTGAATCCCATCACTAAATCATGTCCCTTAGTGCCACATCCACACATCTATCAAATACCTGGATGGGGACTCCACCACTTGACTGGTCAGCCTATTCCAATGCTTGACCACGCTTTCTGTGAAGAAATTCTTCCCAATATCAAATCTAAATCTCCCCTGGCACAACCCGAGACTGCTTCCTCGTGTCCTATCACTTGTCACTGGAGAAAAGAGACCAACGCCCTCCTCACTGCAGCTTCCTTTCAGGTAGCTGTAGAGAGCGATGAGCCTCAGCCTCTTTTTCTTCGGACTGAACAACCCCAGTTCCCTCAGTGGCTTCTCATGAGTCTTGTTTTCTAGTCCCTTCACCATCTTCATCGCTCTTCTCTGCACATGCTGGAGCAACTCTGCATAGGCAAAGCAGAGACGCTTAACGCCTTCTTTGCCTCTGTCTTCAATGCCGATGATGGGCTTCGGGACCCAGGGTGCCCTGAGCTAGAGGACCGGGACGGTGGGGATGACAAACTCCCAACCGACCCTGAACGTGTGCAGGATTTGCTACTCCACCTGGATCCCTACAAGTCCATGGGTCCGGATGGGATTCATCCCCGGGTGCTGAAAGAGCTGGCGGACGTCATCGCGGAACCTCTCTCAATTATTTTTCAACGATCCTGGGAATTTGGAGAGGTCCCGGTAGACTGGAAGCTGGCAAATGTTGTGCCGATTTACAAGAAGGGTCAGAAAGAAGACCCTAGCAATTACAGGCCTGTCAGTCTCACGTCAGTGCCTGGTAAAATCATGGAGAAGATGGTTCTCGAACTTATTGAGGCTCACCTGGGGGACAAAGCAGTCATTGGTCCCAGCCAGCATGGGTTTGTGAAGGGTAGGTCCTGCCTAACTAACCTGATTTCCTTTTATGATAAGATCACCCGTATGATGGACCAAGGGAAACCAGCTGATGTGATTTTTTTGGACTTCAGCAAGGCTTTTGACACGGTTTCCCATAGGATCCTACTGGACAAAATGTCCACCATACAGCTAAATAAAAACATCATACGATGGGTGAGCAATTGGCTAACGGGCAGGGCCCAAAGGGTTATGGTAAATGGGGCTGCGTCAGGCTGGCGGGTGGTCACCAGTGGGGTCCCTCAAGGCTCCATTTTAGGGCCGGTACTTTTCAATATTTTTATAAACGATCTGGATGTAGGAATAGAAGGTATTTTGAGCAAGTTTGCTGATGACACCAAACTTGGAGGAGTTGTGGACTCGATTGAGGGTGGAAAGGCCTTGCAGAGGGATCTGGATAGGTTGGAGAGCTGGGCGATCACCAACCGCATGAAGTTCAATAAGAGCAAGTGCCGGGTCCTGCACCTGGGACGGGGAAACCCTGGCTGCACGTACAGACTGGGCGATGAGACGCTGGAGAGCAGCCTAGAAGAGAGGGATCTGGGGGTCGTGGTAGACAGCAAGTTGAATATGAGCCAGCAGTGTGCCCTGGCGGCCAGGAGGGCCAACCGTGTCCTGGGGTGCATCAAGCACGGCATCGCTAGTAGGTCAAGGGAGGTGATTGTCCCGCTCTACTCTGCGCTGGTGCGGCCTCACCTCGAGTACTGTGTGCAGTTCTGGGCACCACAGTATAAAAAGGACATGAAACTGTTGGAGAGTGTACAGAGGAGGGCTACGAAGATGGTGAAAGGCCTGGAGGGGAAGACGTACGAGGAACGGCTGAGGTCACTGGGCCTGTTCAGCCTGGAGAAGAGGAGGCTGAGGGGAGACCTCATCACAGTCTACAACTTCCTCGTAAGGGGGTGTCGAGAGGCAGGAGACCTTTTCTCCATTAACACCAGTGACAGGACCCGCGGGAACGGGGTTAAGCTGAGGCAGGGGAAATTTAGGCTCGACATCAGGAGGGGGTTCTTCACTGAAAGGGTGGTTGCACACTGGAACAGGCTCCCCAGGGAAGTGGTCACTGCACCGAGCCTGTCTGAATTTAAGAAGAGATTGGACTGTGCACTTAGTCACATGGTCTGAACTTTTGGGTAGACCTGTGCGGTATCAAGAGTTGGACTTGATGATCCTTAAGGGTCCCTTCCAACTCAGGATATTCTATGATTCTATGATTCTATGAACTCAGTATTCTTCCTGTAGTGAGTGGCCCATAGCTGAACACAATATTCAAGTTGTGGTCTCACCAGTGCCGCGTACAAGGAGACAATCCCTTCCCCAGTACTCCTGGCCAAACTATTTCTGATACAGGCCAGGATGCCTGTTTCACTGTGCCAGCATATTACACTTACAGTTTTTTAATTTTCATCAGAAGTAGTCTTGATGTCTTTGTTCCCTTTACAGTATTTCAGACCTTCTCAGAATTAGCAGGTTTCTTCAGTGTTATACTTTGCAAGGGACAGTAATATCATAGTTTAAGTGAAGTAGAACACAGTAATCTAGGTGCTGGGCAGTTTTTGTTGTTGTTGTTAAACTATATTCCTTTGGAACAATTAAATGATGTTTTATAGTTATCAGGTGCTAGACTGTTGTCTTAGCCAGACACATGCACTCTTTCTCTAGTCTCTCAGTCATAAGACTGTTCAGTAATGTTTTCTCATAATTTGTTCATTACTTCCAAGTCTTTTTTTCTTTCTATTTACAGTATTAGATGGGTTTATCAAGATTTCATTCACACTTTTTGCTACAGACTCTATGAGTCTAACCAGGAGATGGACTGCCTTCGTTCTCATGACAGCTTTCTACTCCTGTAGAAGTGGCTTACCTTATTTTTTCCAAAATGACCGTACTGTTTCTGTTTTGTCTCTCACCTGTCTGTGCGATCAGAACTGGAAAGGTCTGTGATACCAAAACAGTTTTTGTGTGTAAGGCATAAACCTGACATGACTTCTGGCTGTTATCCACCATCATGAATGTATTCAATCATCTTTCAAAAAGCATTCATCTGACATTATCTTGGAAAAGTTGTAGTTCACCAACAATCTCTTCAAGGAGTTGAAGGGTTGGGGGGAATTGAGGGATAGTTGTGTTGTTTCCTTGCATTTAATCTCACATGTCCTGGAGGGATTTGGACTTCTAGGGGAGTTTATTCCTTAACAATACAGGGAGAATAGAGATTGATTCCTAATTTAGACAGAAACTATTTGAGGATAGTAAAAATACAGCCTGCCCTCTTCCATTACCCTTAGTTTCTTCAGAGTTGCTACTATAATCTAAACAGTCTCAAATGTGGGTTTATTGTTTGTTCATATAAGATGCAGTTGGTTTGGAGATTTCTGGGAAGCAGTATTTTTGCTGTGAGAAGTAGCATTTAAGACTACTGGCTTAACTGGTCTTACTATGAGAACAATGCTATTTAGCTTTGTTTAAACTTCTTTATTGTCTGAAGTTTATTGAAAACTTTTGAAGACATTGAAAACAGGCATCATTACCAAGAAGCAATGTCAACTATGCTAGTAAAGTCTGGCTAAGTTAGGCATGTTTTTGTATTTTGGCTTTTCTCTGACAGTGTTCCTGTAACACTGATTCTTCATGTCGCTGCATGACATAGGAGTGCACGTTACTTTATCCCTACTCTTCCTAAAATAAAATTTAGCACTTAAGGTCTTTGACCTTGTCCGAGAGGGTAAGAAATTACTTAACTCCTCAATTTAAAATGCAAAAAAGTTGTTAGAGAGCCAAAGAAGTCGTCAGTATTGAAGTAAATGAAATACTTTCTCTTGATAATAGATCTGCCCACAACTGATTTCTCTTGAAAAGGTACCTATGCAGCAGGCAGCATTAAAAGAATGAGCATTCATATTTTGTATAAAATAAGCTATGCCATGTTATCATAATCCCTGTCATAATTTTTGGTGACAGCAATGATTATACAGCTTGACAATAGTCTATATCAGTGTATCATTTACATAGAAGCAATGGCCACGATAATCATTCTGCAAGCAGATAACATGTTTAGTTTGCATTATCTTAAGAAGAAGCATGGATAATTTTATGTCCACAAAGACAGTTTCATTTGGAAATCTTTTCATACACTTTCTTCAAGGACTTCCTCTTGGATGGCTTGTGACCAATGACCACAAAATCATTTTCCAAACAATTTCCTTTTTGTTCTGACCTTAATGGCTTGGGGCCACTGCAACCAAGTCAATGAGAGTTGCCTTTTCCATTCAGATGAAGACCCCTTCCTAGTTACTCCTTTAATAAGGAAGTAAGATTTCTTTTTGCTTGTAAAAAGATTTCTGGTGATTAATGTGTTATACTGTAGCTTTTGAATCTGAAATCTCTTGCAACATCATAAATTCCATGTAAAGAGCAATGACTCTTCCACACTATCAGTCTTCAATTACTCAATGTTTCATGAAAAATAATATTGTAGAACTGTAAGTACAAATGTCATCTTAGCAGAACACATTAGTCCATAGCTTCTTACAAAGTAATATTTATTTATAAGATTCTGTGGTTTTACCTATCATTAGACTGATTCCTTACTATTCTTCACTGACATTTATAAAACTTGCATGCAAGATAGAAGACGTAGAAGACAAGTTGGGGTCAAAAGTAACATAGCAACCCTCTCACTACTTATGAAATCTGGCAACTACCATCATGGGGAAAAAAAAGTACAGTGGCTGCCAATATGCTTTCACAACAGTAAATGGGAGAAAGATCTCTGTCCTTTTGCTTATGCCATGAAGTTGAAGTTGGAAACTCAGTGGCATCATTGTAGAGCAGCAATATTATAACTGATGTAAAATGGCTCACTAGTGCTGGGAGGCTCATTGTTGTTAGGCTGTGGTAATGCGAATCCTGGTTATCAGATGTGCCAGACCTATAAATCTGCATGTCTTGAATTGTGAAGGCAAGGTCATAAAAGCAGCTTCACAGAAGAATTGCAAGCATAGGGAAAAGAGAAAGGCTTCCTGTGTCTTAGGAACTTAAGAGGTGTTGTCCTGATTTTGCTTTCTGGCACACACCACTTGGCCTGTCTTCTTCATTCCATAGCTAGTTCTAGACAAAAACTGAGGGTAGTGCTTTCAATCCAGTGAACAAGCACATCCTAAAGTAGCATTGTATTCTCTTCCTTGGCTGGCAAAATGAGATAGCTGGAGTTTGTTTTGCATATGTTGGGTTTAATTCAGATGGTGGTACCCTCTAATTTTTAAGGATGTGGATTGCCGTCCAACTGAACTTTTCAGAGTTGAAGTCAGGACAAAGTGTATGTTCTTCGTCTCCTTCATAGTTCAATGAATCTAGATAAAAACATCAGTGATACTCAGAAACAACATACAGCATCTACTAAAATCGCATACAACTCACACCCTGCAGCTACATTCCAGGTCCACAGATTATTCCAAATTAAAGTTTTTAACCCAGCTAATTATAGTTTTTTTGGTGAAACAAGAAACATTGTTTAACACACAAAGAATGTAATTTCATGAGCACCCAAGAATGCTAAGCTCATCCAGCATAGCACCTGGAGACTGAAACTCCTGTTTTTGTTACAAAATGAGAGTTTGTCCGGTACTTCGCTTCTGACCATATAGAGTTTCCACTGTTATGCTTTGCTGGGTATTGATAATGATGGTCCTTATGCCAGTGGTAGTGAGGAATGCTCATAATGTTTCTTTGGTTTGATGTCACCCCACAAGAAGCCTGGTTACAAAGAGTTGTGGTGGAAGACTGTAGTAGATGAAACCAAGCCTTCTTACAAAACTCTGTTAAAAATGCTGAAAAACACATATATTCTCAAGCCAAGATCTTCAGTGGTATGCAAGTGACTGTAATATAGTCACTGAGGAACTTGGAAAAAAAATGAGTGATACACGCCTTTTTCAGATAACCCTAAAGGCTGTATTCATTGACTCCTGCAGTCTACCATCATTTCCATTCATTTCTCCATTATCCCACTTTTTCATGTGTTTTTTTTTGTTTTGTTTTGTTTTTCCCTGTTATTCTGGTCCCAGGAATTTAAGTTACCTGTCTGTTCAGCACACCACTTTCTCCATTCAATATCCACACTAGATCACTTCCAGGAATTCACTGAAAACAGTTTTCCATCCCATTTTTTAGTCTCTTCCACAAGAGACTTCCTTCCCTTATTTTGCCTCTTCCATAAGACCCATCTCGTGCTTTCACCATATGCACATGCACTCAACAGCTTTCGTTTTTCTCTCAGGATCTGACAAGTATGTTAGCAAAGATACATTGCAAAAAGTCTACTGTTACCTACGTGGTGACAAAAGCAGAGCTGTAAGACATACTTCCTAGTTTCTGTTGTGCAGGATGTAGCCAGAAATATGCCACTAAAGCTTTTCAATGCTATCTTTAAAAACTTTTGAAAAATAGTCTTGTCACCTAAGAATAGGGGAAACACTCCCATTCGAGGAGAAATGGTGATGTTGTAGAGGAGGATGCATTGTTGCAGAGGCCGTTAAAACAATTAAATTTGTAATTATGATGTGGCATGGTGTAGTTTGTTTTGTAGGGATAGTATGCCATTTGCCACAGTAGAAGTCTTATTTAATCTAAATAGCCACAAAGGCACACTCCTGGATTCATCTACAGGTTTTCATTCTGCAAGCATCCCTAAAATGGAAAGATTGTTCTCTTTTCTCAAGCACCATTTGTATTTCAAATATGTTAGCACATTGGAGTTTAAAGGGAGTTGACATTCCTTTTGCTTTTCCACTGCCAAATGTTACAGTTTTATATGATCAAATGGAGGAAGTTCCATCTGAGGACTCACTGGACCGATAAAGAGAACAATTTAATTGATATCTGATTGTTTTAGTGAATTTAATTTATTTTTTTTAATTACTGGTAAAAGAGAATACTATTGTAAGCAATGGCATTTATTTTTAAATATTTCAGAATCTTTTTTTCTCTCTTCAAAATAAGAATTAAAGATTTTCTCAAAGATCTGTGCAAGGAGGTGTTCACACTGAGGTGACCCTTAGGCATTCTGAGAGGAATGATAAGCAATTAAAATTACTAGTGTCCTTCTAGTCACAGAGTTCAACAGAGTTAAGAAACTGTTGCTTAACAAAACACATGTATGCTTTTAATACTTACTCCATAAATTAAGCATATAAACTTCCAATGGCCTTTAAAGTATCTCAAAGGATTTCAAGGGACTCTCCACCAATTCATCAGAAACATTGTTTTGTTGTGTTGACAATCGTGCAGGAGTGTTGATCTGAGGGATTGGTAACCTGGGAATTGCAGTTCAGCTTTCAACCTATTGAGTCCAGTTAGCAAATTAGAAAAGCAGACATTTTCTTTCCAAGTCTCAGACAAACTGGAAAGGAAGAAAATCATAATATTTTCTTTGAATAATTTGTCTTTTATTCCTAGGACTTAAATGCTAATGTTTGGATGCTGAGAAAGAGAATTTACTAATTTTTGTTTTCTGGGTAGTGTGGTAAGTAGCCCCTCAGATAAGCTGAGTTAGCCCATTAGCTGCCCTATTAAAACCTTTCAACAGATCTTTCTAAACTTTTCTTAAATGTGTTGAAACCTAGACAGAAGACAGAAGCTTTTTCTCCATGAAACAGAAGCCAGTCAGTGTTGGCACTTAAACTATATTGAATAGTGTGAGTACTTTGAAACATTGCAGAGGCACTAAAACAGAAATGAAAAGTATTGGTTCCCACTATCTCCATACGTTGTTCATCTGTACTGGCTCACAATACTTTTTGGATTTCCACAGTAACAAGTGGAGAGCTCAAGGACCTATCCAAAACAAGCAAGCATTATTTCTCGCTTTAGAGATAGAGAGACTAAAGTAGTAAAAAGTCAAAGGACAATGTAAGATAATAACATGTTCAGAAAATGAATGCAGTGTCCCTTTTCCTAACTAGCTGAGACTTTCTGTCATAAATACAGCTTTATGGTTAAGTTGGTATCTCTTACTCATAGATCATTCTCAGTCAGTTCAAGAGTTTGGAATTTTATCATCTTAATAAATTAATTTTACTGATTTAAATCTGATTACAGTTTTGTGCTATGTATCTTTGCTGCCATTAGCCCTAACAGCCCTTTGATCTAACCCTGTAGGACATCTGCGTCTGAAGTTACCAACCCCTACTCTCATTTCCAACTCATGTGCTCCAGCTACCTTTAAAAGCTGTGACTTCTTTCTTCTTTTCCTTCACAATTGTCCTTCATTTATGTTCCCTTTATTGCCTAGAGTCAAGGAGAGGGAAGCAGTAGATTTTCCCAATGTCATCCTCATAACTATGTCCTACTACAGGCATACAGAGAAAGGCCCAAAAGATACAAACAAGCCATCGCACAATATGTTGACCTTCACTTTGTGTAGAAAACACCAAGGAGCACATTCAGAGCTCCAGTTTGTACATTGCCCATCAAAGTCAGGACAAAAAAAAAAAGTGTAATGTTTCAGAAGGGTTTCTTAATTACATTTTACATGATTCTGCAGTCATATCTTGCTTTGGTAAAGTTTCCATTACTTATGAATTGACTCCATATAGTAAGTGTATCTACTGTTTTGCTTTAGACATTGAGGTTTTAAACTTAACAGTGTTTTACAAGTGTTTGGTAACACATCTGCTGTTGAAATGCTTTTCTCCCCATTGGTTCAAAATTGGGATAGCTTCCTGTTATTATACTACTTAAAGAGTCAAATTTTCCCACTACAGCCAACTTTAACCTGCTGGCTTGATTCTGTCACTAATATAGTTGCTTTTGATTTTTAGGTTTTTAGGTTTTTTAGGTGAATGTGTAGGGTTCTTTGGATTTAATTGCAGCAGATGTTCCTTTGGGTTTTCTCTCTTCCATTTCACTCTGGATTCTAGTTGTTTTTCCGTGGAAAGGTACATGAAAGGGAAATCCTTGTATAGTCAAATGTTTGTTTTACCATCTAAAGCTTGCAAAGGGTCCTTAGTCTGGGCTGATTTCTTCTTGAAGAGCTGTAATTATTCATGGAAAGGAAAAAAAAAAAGGCCTTTGTCACTAATAGGCTTCTTGGTGCTTCTTGTAACAGTCTTTATTATTCCTTTTTACATAATTTTCTATTGATGAGGTGAAAAAAGGCTTCCTCTGCTGTTGAGAGAGAAAAGGTAATTGTTCTTTTTTAACATTTACCAATGCTTGTTGCGTTCCCTATGTGTTTAAAAGACAAGGATGCAGAAAATGATGTTATTGATGACATCGCCATGGCAACAGTTCTTTGGAATAACACATTCTGGCATTGTTATTCTGCACACACAAAAAAAGGGGGACTTTCTTTTAAGCACAAACAGATTGTGCCCCTTTTAAATGCACACATGAACTTTGCTTTTCTGAAGATTTACAGACTGGTTTGGAGCAGAAAGGATTCTGACATCATTTACCTCTCTGTGCACATCACATAATGGTGTTTAAAAAAAAAAAAAAACACCTTGAAAAAGCCAATGGTTTAAAGAGACACAGTATGGGAAGGATACATAAACATTTCTTTGATCATTAAGAGAAAAAAAAATTGAAAGAATTTTGAAATTTATGAGCTCTAGCACCAGACCCACTAAATAATCAAGAGATAGAGATGAATGGAGAAGAGACAAACACTCTGATTAAATATTAATCCAGTTATGACAGTACTCTAGATTGCTAAGCTTTTACTCCAGCCACTATTCACATTTTGAAACATTTTGGTAGGAAATCTAATTGTCCATCTACAAGGCAGTTTGCAAACATATATTTTGCCTTTCATATTCAGTGTTCCATTGTCCCCAGGTATTGACAGTCTTGCTAGTGTAAAATTGCAGAAGCAATAGCATTTCTGAGACATAGTATAATTTTATTATTTCTTGCTTCTGCTACAGTTCTGACTTAGATTACTTTATTTCTTTGACACTCATCAGTGATATATATATATATATGTATGTTTTTATTGAAAAAAAAAGGGGGAATGCATTGAAATTGGAAACAGTTTTGAAATCCATTCTGTACTCTGTGGTGCTATATATGGCAACCTGATATACACCTTCCAGTTTGACTTTTCCAAGAAAGAAACTGTTTCCTGAACACTGATGGTTTGTGGAAGTGGGCTGTACAAACCTTGAAGTTTGCATCTATAAAGAATAGCTCCAAAAACACTGTTAAAATTAAAGTTCTGCATTGTATATAAGCTGTGAATGACCCTTTTTTCTGAAAGTCACCATAGTGGTGGACATCAGCTATTTGGTTGTTTGAGAACAGCTAAGACTATTGGGTTTTTCTACTGTCAAAATATTGATGGTACTGTGAAGTTCTGGGGACTATAGCACAGCTACATATGGATGTTGTTTCACATTTGGCTTTCTAGAGCTGAACTGATCTACAAAAAACTTAACAGGAGGCTAACTCAGTAGCTTTATCCCTTATCTTCGAGAAATATGACCGCCTTTGTGCTACGTGAGCCTTTCGGCATGCGCACAAGTCTATGAATTTCATGTCATCGTGGTCAGCGTTTCATTTTGTAAGAACCAAAATCAATAGCAGGTTGAGCTTTGAATCTTGGTCATACCCTAAAAAAAATGATAGGCCTGATGACAGATAACCGTTTGGTCTGTTCTCTATATTTGCCTGTAGAGAAGTGGACAGTCTTCATTTTTTGCACAACACATTTGTAGGTTTAAATAGATTGTGTATGTGCATATGTGTGTATAGTGTTATATGTAATTATGTGTATAATGTTCATAATACATATAAAATAGTATATTTATACTGGTATATATAGTAGCATAAGTAAAATATTTTATGTAGTTATATATAGTATCATGTATCATTTTGCTAACTAGTTCTACAGTGTATTTTCTAGTGATGTAAAAATAGTAAAAAATAATTGCATGTATCCAGCTTTTTTCCAGCCATCAACACAAAACACTTACAAGTGTCTTTAAATGTTGTGTTCATGGTAATAAATAATCTTACTAAAATAGCAGAATTAATATTAGGTTTCTTTGGAATGTCTTCAGAAAATGCTGTAGTGTATGGGGATGTATCATGCCTCAGAGAGGTAGTACCTGTAAGGCCAAGAGCACAGGAGATGGCTTCTTCCATGAAAAAGAATTTGAGAGTTGTGAGTACATTCCCAGTGCAGAATAAGAATGGCTGAGATCGTTTTTCCAGTTAGGATTTTTAACCTAAACCTTACATACAGCTGGGGCATTCGTCATGAGCTGGTTCCATGGGGAAAAAAGCATCTTAGTTAAAGTTTAAAAGGAATAAAGAATGAGAATCTGTTTCATCCTTCTGCTTTGAGAGGATTATTTACTTCACAGCTTCCTTAAATAGCAGAGTTTCAAATTAAACTTGGTAAGTGCCCTATATTGCCTTCAAGTGTGCTGATTAAGCACATATTCATTGTATATTTTATTACATGATGTTGCAAGAAGTTATTAAATTTCCCTAGGAAGAGTTTCAGATGTGAAGAAGTTCCTGCAAAGTGAAGTGTTGTTGAAATATTTGCTGCTAGTCTGTCTATTTGAGTACATGCTATGTGTTTTGAAAAAGTGCCCTTGAAATCTTTATTTTTGAAATATTTTATTAGAATGATTTCTTTCTGGAAACCAAGGTTGTCTCATGTCAACTGTGAAGATTTCAGAAGGAAAAAAAAAAAACACAGAGGATTTTAGACTTCATTTTATTATTCCTATCATCCCATTTCTTACCTTATCTTTACATAGATGATAATAGTTGTTTAAACTTTAATCAGTCCTTGTTCAAAATCTCCTCATGAAACACTAATGAAGAGCTGTATTTTTAATTAAATGATTTATTTATATTTGTGGAAATTATCTGCTTCCAGGGACTATTGTAAGTCATTTTATTGGAAAACTAAAAGCTTCACAACATCTTTTAGATAAGTTTCACATGGTGAGTATTAATTAGGTGGAGTATTTTTGTTGAAAAACTGAGTTTTCCTGTGAACAGGGAGGAAAAAAATACCTGTCTTGCCATTATCTGTTCTAATGCTCTACAACCTTCCCATGTTATAAATAGAATTTTTTCTACTTAGAGAGACCATATAGAAATCAATGAGCCAGGTTTTCATATCTTCAGTATGCTATAAGGCCCAAAGACTAGTATTTTCAAAAATAACCTGGGAGTTTCTAATTTTTGAGACAACTTGGGCCTTTTTTGTGGTTACCAAACTCCTACCCATCTGAGGGTATTTAAGCCTTAATGATGCTGTCATTTGCTAGCTCTGCTGTAGCACCACGTCTCTGAGGGGTGGGACATGAGAGCCATTTGTGGTTTAGTAGCTCCCACCAAGGCACCAAGAAATACAACAGCCGTGGTGAAGACTCAAACAGAGAAAGAGCATTCCTCAGCTATGCCTCCTGCATAGCCTTGCCTGCATTCAGGGTTACCTTCATCTGCCAGAGGGCTTTGTGTGGCAGTATCTCCTCAAAAACCAGCCTTTTCTTCTGCTTTGCTTTGGTCCTTAAGGAATTCTTATTCAAAGATGAAGAAAAATTAAAAGCAGATTGTAGTAGTGTTGACTCCCCTCCCCTCCCCTCCCCTCCCCTCCCCTCCCCTCCCCTCCCCTCCCCTCCCCTCCCCTCCCCTCCCCTCCCCTCCCCTCCTCTCCTCTCCTCTCCTCTCCTCTCCTCTCCTCTCCTCTCCTCTCCTCTCCTCTCCTCTCCTCTCCTCTCCTCTCCTCTCCTCTCCTCTCCTCTCCTCTCCTCTCCTCTCCTCTCCTCTCCTCTCCTCTCCTCTCCTCTCCTCTCCTCTCCTCTCCTCTCCTCTCCTCTCCTCTCCTCTCCTCTCCTCTCCTCTCCTCTCCTCTCCTCTCCTCTCCTCTCCTCTCCTCTCCTCTCCTCTCCTCTCCTCTCCTCTCCTCTCCTCTCCTCTCCTCTCCTCTCCTCTCCTCTCCTCTCCTCCAAGTAGGTATTTTGCCAGATTTTGCCAGAACAGCAGCAGCTCAAGTTCCCTGTGCTATCTTGCTGAATTATCTTTGAAATAAACCCCATTCTATGTGGGAGAAGGTAACTGTACTCAGCCTCCCCACAAAGGCCGTTGGAAAGGGTCTCTACAGTGAGCACTAGCGTTTGTAGATCTACAATGTGGGAAAGACTGAGTTTGCCAAAATCCCTTCATGTGATCCACCAAAAAGCCGTCACGCAATCACAATAGTCAGTCTCAACCAACCTGGGTTGGATTTCAGCCTGTCATTCTCATTCTCTCTTAGTCCCATTGGAATTGCTGTCATTTTTTGGAAATTTTTAAATCTATTATCTTTCTCTACTTGCATGATTTTTCTGCTAAATTAAACTTGGTTTGTTCACTCCCATCATTCGTTTAATCTTTCTATTCCTTATCTGAAATTACAGTACCTTTGCAGAATTACAAATCTATCTGTATACTACTGACAGAATGAAGTTGTATTTCTGACACATGCCTATTTTTAAATCGTCAGACAAAACTTCTCTTCAGGGCTGGATGACAGATGCAGTTTTTCCGGCTGACACTCAGAGTATTTTGTCAGAGATCAGACTGCAAGTCTGTCTGCTGAAGATGGTGTCCCTAAGCATGTTTTATATCCAAACTGAAAACACATGCAATTGCTAAACAAACTTGAACTTGTTTATTTTGTATTATATAGTAGCAGCTGTTTTCTTGTATGATGTCCAGAATTTATCTAGCCAACCTACTTAATAGGGTAAAATTCTGTTTCCTTGTGTCAGTTTGCCTGCTATATTTGTTTAGTTTTCTTTTCAACCCCTGTAGAGGTGAGATAGTGGTCACTAAAAGTGGTATTTTCCTAAAGCTTTAGGTAGGAAGAAGCAACCTATTCCACAAATGAAAGCAGAAAGTCCTGCATTCATCCACTTAAGAAAATGAAAAATATTAGACCATGAAATAGGTTTTTATATTTCTGACATACCTGATACAATGTTTCCCACTTACCTCCAGTGGTCTGTTCCTAGATGGATGCTTTTTACCCATGACATTATCATCGTCTGAGGAAGGGTAGCTGCCCTGATAAATTTATTTTGTCCTTTTTTTTTTCTTGCTAAAGAGAGAAAATCTTGGTATGTTTTCTTTTTGTTGTTTTGTTTGTGTATGTTTGTTTTTGTTTTGTTTTGTTTTTTCCTATCCTCAGGTAAGGATGTATTATTTTTTGAGATGAGAGCATCTCAAGCTCTCACTGGGTAGCCAAGCTCACCAGATGTTCTTCACTTCCCAGAACAAGGTCCTTATTAGTGAGCCAGAAATGTCCAGAAGGTTTGATGGAAGTGTGCAGCATGAAGGTGAAGGTCAGGTCCAGGCTGCTGGAAAACAATCCTTTGGTTTTAATGGAACCAAGATCAGACCATATGCATTTGTTGCCTGTACCTGGGGTGGTTAGCCAAATGCTGATTTTCATTGCTCTGAAGCAAGCAAGATGCTTGAGTTAAAAGGCCAAAGCAGGAATACTTTGTGTATTAGGGTATAGATGGGGATCTGCTTTCCACAAGCCAGTGGGAAAGTTAACTGTATGCTTATTTTGGATATTCAACCATCTTTCGGCACTTATGACCAAAATTTACACACAGAAGTAACATTTGGCTTGAAACATCTGTCTTGCACTTTCACTAACATCGTGTTCGTGTCTCCATCAGAAACTTACTGTGTTTTTTTTGGCCTCCATTCCGAACACAGTAAACCAGAAACTCTGAGAGTTTCTCTCTGAAACTCTGAGAGTTTCTCTCTGAAACTCTGAGAGTCAGTCTTCTATGTTTCTTGGTCATTCCCCAGTGTGTTTTATTGTAGCAGTGCTGTCATTGCTCACATGATTTTTTAGAAAGAAAGCAAACAACAGCAACAACAACAACAAAAAATTACACTATTTCAATAATTTAGTAAACAACTAAAGTGAGAATGTTTGTATCTTGTATTCTTTCATTTCTCTGGTGCTGAAGGTGTATTCCCCTCTTTCTGGCAGTGGTTATGGAGGGAATGACTATAAGTGACAATCAGCTGATCTAAAAAGATTACAGTTCATGTTACATTCTGGTTCTTACTATATTATCATTACAATATACTATGTATTACTTTATTTTGCTGTGATATATAATGCATACTGATACAGTTGAACTGCAACAACTGATTCTGTTACAATTGAATCCTGTCATTCAAAGAGCAGTTCTCTAATTTATACCTGAAATTCATGAGTATCACTAGTAGCAGTTTCATAGCACCACATGTATCCCCTGCCTAAGCAAAAGTAATTATCCACTATAATGAAGATTAATGGAAAGAAGCTGACCACAACAATTTCTTATTGTTTGTGTTAAAAAGATTTTTGCTTTACTTTGCATGCAGAGCATGTTCATAAAAAGTATGTAAAACAATAAATAATAAAACAGTGTGGCTTATCTGAGTCCAGAAATTCAGTGACTAGCATATAAATATATTTAATGTCTTTTAACTTTTCTAGAAGCTATTGAACACAATCATACAGATTATGTATGATGTATGAATTATGTAAATAATTTCTACAACTTTTTAATGACTTTTTATAAGATCCATTTTTTAATTAAATGAGGGTGCAACTGTAATAAATTATTCTTATGTGTACCTAGTACTAAAATTAACATACCCACACACAAAAAAAGAGATTCCAATTACGTAGTTTTGGGGATTGAGTATCAATGCTGCACATGTTAATGTGTATGCCAGTGTATTTGTATGGATTAAGTTCTAGATTTCTTGTACTTTTTAACCACATTCGACCATGTATACTCTGACAATAACCCTCAAAGGTGGTACTGTATTATATCATTGGCACAATTCAAAGTATTCATTTTCAGATTGTGTTTGGAACTAGCATGGTTGATTGGAAAATATAAAAAACAGCAACAAAGCAAACACAGAGTAAGTGAAATTGTGACAACAGAGAAGGTCATATGAGCATATATGATGAACCACAGAGTAAAATAATGGCTAGATATCTTAATTAAGATGAGAACAGGCAGTGTTAATGAAAAATAAAGGCTGATCAGCATATTAGTTGTCACAGTGAGCCTGATTCAAGCACTTTCAGAGCCACTGAGCTGAAAACATTTTTAGAGCATAATACAATGGAGAGGTCATTGTATCAGACTGAACGTTTTGCAGAACAGTACTATTAAGAGATTTGTTATAAATAGATGGCAGAGTGTATTAATGTAGTAGACTCACACCCAAATCTCTCCTAGGCCAGGAACAAAATGACTGTGGATTGCAGGTCACATAACAATGTCTGCCACTCTCCCATGAACAATCTTTTGTAACTGAAAGTCAGAAGAAAAAACATGAAAGCAGTAGGCGAGCTTTTCAAGTCATATCTAAAATGCTAAGAGAGGTTTTAGTTCAATTAGATTAGTGTTCTTCTTTCTTAAGTAGCATTTCTCTTCCTGTTTATAGTGTATTTTCTATTGGATTCTGTTTTGCTGTCTTTTGTGAGGTGAATCTACTGAGAATGTTTATAACTCTGTTTGAAAAGTCTTCGTTTTACTGTCTGCCAGCACTGCCAAAGAGAACACATACCTGTTTTTGTGCTAGGCTCTAAAGATGACCTTGAGTAGCAGTATATGAAATTAAGATATTGCTTTAATTAACAATTAACATGAAAAATCTAGAGCCTTTCAACTTCAAACATTATAGTATCAAGGACAAGTAAAGATTTTTTGGTGTTCTGACTTTTCTCAACATTTAGTCTTTCCCTTGATTTGGGAACTATGTTTTTTCAGTTCATCTATAATCACTCAAGTTCTAGAAGCTGCTGTACACAGACTAGTGCAAAAATAACAGAAGTGAGAGAGAGAGGGGACCACAAAGATGGAGGGAAGGGATGCCATCCAGAGGGATGGCAGAGCTGATGACAGAGGGATCAGGCCTGGGCCTGTGCAAACCTCATGAATTTCAACAAGGCCAATTTCTGTACCTGCATCAGGGCAGTCCCAAGCACAAATAAAGGTTGGGCAGAAAATGCACTGAGAGCAGCCCTGAGGAGAAGGACCTGGGGGTGCTGGTTGATGAGAACCTCAACATGAGCCAGCAATGTGCACTTGCAGCCCAGAAAGCCAACCGTATCCTGGGCTGCATCAAAAGCAGTGTGGCCAGCAGGTCGAGGGAGGGGATTCTACCCCTCTACTCTGCCCTCCTGAGACCCCACCTGGAGCACTGTGTTCAGCTCTGGAGTTCCCAGCACAAGAAGGACATGAGTATATTAGAACAAGTCCAGAGGAGGGCCACGAGGATGATCAGAGGGCTTGAAAGAAGCCTGTCTGTGAAGAAAGGCTGAAAGAGTTGAGGTTGTTCATCCTGGAGAAGAGAAACCTCATTGCAGCCTTCTAGTACCTAAAAGGATACAAGAAAGCTGGAGAGGGAGGGACTCTTTGTCTGGGAGTGTAGTGATAGGACAAGGAGTAATGGCTTTAAACTAAAAGATGGTAGATTTATCTTAGATATTTGGAAGAAATTCTTTACTCTGGATGTGGTGAGGCACTGGAACAGGCTGCCCAGAGAAACTGTGGATGCCCTATATGTGGAAGTGTTCAAGGTCAGGTTAGATGTGGCTTTGTGTGCAGGGGGGTTGGAACCAGGTGGTCTTTGAGGTCCCTTCTAACCCAAACCATTCTGTGATTTCATGATTCTATGAAAGCTGTGTAGTAGAAGATAGAGTTTTGCAAATACATTTTGGTTAAGGATAGGGTGAAAGATCCATTGTCTGTTCCTTGGTCCAGGCTGTGCAAAATACTGGGGTAAAAGTGCTCTAGACATAATCCTGTACTGTCTTGGAAAAGAGCCAGGATAATTCCATAGGTATTTCCCCTCCCTTTTTTGGACCTGTTTGGCAGCTCTAGGAAGGAGTAACATGACGCACAGGGTGATCCTCTTGGGGCTTGGGTCTCTTTGCTGACTTGGGGCTTAAGATGATGAAGAGAAAAGCTTCAAACACATTTAAATGAAAAATAGAATCCCACTCAGTTACTCGATGATGTTTTTTACTTGAATGACTAGTTTTCCACACATCTCTACAAATCAAGCTGTTTGACCTCCTTGATTGTTCCACTTACCCCCAGAGGGAACACAGCATTTTTGCTGTAGCTGTGCACTGCCCATCACCCAGGAGAGGAGCTTCCTGTCTCCCTGCATATGACAGTGCCAGTGGGTCTGGACACATGTTCCCCACCTCCTGTTTCAGTTGCCCTTTTTTGTGAGGCCAAGGGATGCTGAACACTGAGGCAGGCACTGAGATGCTTTTTCCATGCTTTTATTCACACGCTTGGCTCTCTAGGTAAAAAGTATGGGAACATTAGGTAGCTACTGAAGATGAACTAAAATAAGGCAAAACTTTGTTTCTCAGGAGGTGATAGTGAGGGGAAATGATAACTCAGATATTTTACTACTTCTGTGATAGCACAATGAAGTACTGTCAAGAGACCAGCTGTTCTACTACTAGCAGTGCAATCTACCCAGTTCCAGTATAGGAAAATATGAGAGGTGTTTATGTATTTGTACTAAATTGGACATTTTAGACCATATCTTGCTAAAGGGAATATCTAGCAAAGTAATTCTAGGAGCATTTTTCTCTCCCACTTGCATGCATTTGTATAGCAAATAAACTAGCATTTGGAAAGTAGCATATTTTTATTTTTTTTAGTTTGATTTATATGCAATGTCATAAAAGATTCAGTATTGGTTGAAGGGCCAGCTCTTCAAAAAAGGGTAAATCTTATGTCTCAACAATGATTCATAAATCATTTGTGTATGTAGATTGATGCAGAAGGCATCTGGCCAAATGCTGCATTTGCTGAAAATCTAAAATTTGGAACAATTAAAACTATTTGCAAATTAGCATGAATTTGTTTAGGACAATATTTTTTAAACAAGCCAAAATATTTCCTTGCTGCATTTTCATATAAATGTTTTTTAAGTTCTAATCAAAATTTTGTTCAGAATTTCTTTTTAATTTAGTTCTTAGGGATTTGAAAAATACTAAAATATAAATGAGAAGCTTCATTGCGGATGAGTTCTTGCTCTAAAAAATAATGGTGTTATGTTTTGCCATAAAAACTTCAATTTTCTGAAATAATGATTCTCAGGTTTAGGAGATTTTAATGGTGTTCTCCAGCTAAACTGAAATAGTTTTTGTACAGCTCCAGCTACCTGATGAATACAATAACTGAAATGAGTAAGAAAATAACCGAAATATTTTGTCATACACACAAATACTAGAATAAAAACCTGCTTTGCCTTTCACTTTAGTTTCAAGATGTAATAATTCTAATCGTAGCTTTTCCCAATATTATTAGCAGTGTACAATTTCTCGCTTCCCAAGTGATTTTAACAATGGCAGATATTCAGTATCTGTAAGTAAACACTGAAAATCACTTGCTTCATTACACTTCTGGGCCATTAAATATCTTCTTTCATCTATCTATTTCCTCTCTTCTCATTGCCTCAGCAGTGTGACTCAATTGGGCATGTGGTATCTGTCCCAGATCCTTTTCTGAACATAGCGTAGTATGCAGGAATGTAGTTTGTCAAATACATTGTGTCTGAAATCCTTTGTTGGTAGCAGTGGAGAGAAAGAGATTATAAAATGCCTCAAAACTTTCAAAAAGGCTGTTACCAGGTTTCTTATATCTGTTCATCCATATAAAACATTCATACCTCACTTTTATGTATGGGATGGCATAGTACAGTATCATGCGTATAGTATAGTATATTATGGTGTGTATTGTATCTTCAATAGCATCTCTTGTGCAGGCTACAGTTTGCAGAGAATTTTGTGCTTTGACAAGTTTTTATACTCATCCATGCTAACACAGCTTAGAGAGAAATAATTTGTTTATGAAGTTGATTTTCATATGTTGAGTTTTAAGATTCTGATTTTTTTATAGGGGAGATCTAACCTACCCAGTCTTACTGGTGATGTGTTTTTCATTGTTCTGCTAATATAAACCTTTCTGAAGTAAAGTCAGGCAGTGCAAATAACTTCTGAAGCTGTTAGCTTCTGTCAACCTGAGCCAATCTGACTTTCTGGAACATTTCCTTCTTCAAATTTTGTACACAAAGTTTATTACTAACTGTTTTACATGCTAATCCTTTCATTTATGTTTGATTAAAAACTATTCTGTATACTGAGTTTGTCATAAAAGTTTGTCATAAAATCTCAGTACTAGGTTTGAAGTATTTGATTTGATATTGTGAGACCAGCCTAAACACAAAGGCTGTGCATGTAGATGCCGGAGGTGGCAGATGTGTTCATGTGAGTTCTTTAAGAATGAAAAGGGAGCACAGAGATTGTTTCCACCTTTGGAAGCAAAAACCTTGCGACAGCCTTGAAAAACGCATTTATTTATAATACATCATCACTGTCAGTTTAGCTTGAACATTTTCCATTGGAGTTGTTTTGTGAAATTGGCCTTTAATAGGTAGAAGTAGCCATGGTACAAAGTGACAGATGATCTGCTGAGTCTACAGTGATGCTGCATTCACCAGCGTTTTGTGGAATACATGTTGTTTTCATGGTAGTAAGCTGAATTACACTGTGAAATCTCGGGCAGTGTACTCTGAGAGAATTTATCTCTCCTTTCCAGGTCAGAAACCCAATGGAAAGTCTGGGAAGGCTTTGTAATGCAAATTTAGCTAGCCTTCCTTCACACTAGGAATGCTAGATGCTGACCCACAAGGACTGAGTTCAAGATTTCTGTGAATATGTGGGATTTGAGTTAACGTGGTAATGAAAGCCTCTAAGAACATCCGGCACATTAAATATCTAAATCACTTCTATAGTTTAGAAAGCTAAAATTGGACTTAAGATGATTAAGAAATTAATGTAGTCAAAGAGAAAAGGAGTAGTAGGTTTGTTGGAGATTGCCTGCACTTATGGTGGATGACAGAGATAACTGACGTGTATAGCAAAGAGCAAAGAAATCCAACCAAAAATGCTTAGATATAATCTTCGGTGGATGCATCATCCGAAACACAGATTTTGAGCTGTGAGCTTAGTTATTGAACTCTGATAATCACCAGTGGCACAGACAACTTCCTGGAGTATCCTGAACTATCCTTTTAATCCATTATATTTTCATGAAAAATTAGAATATGGAGATTCAATAGGGAGATCAAAAGTAATGGGTTTCTACATGCAGAAAAACACGCTATATTCTATAGCAATGCTCACTGTGTATGCCCCAAGGAAGGTATATACCACTAGCCTCAGTATACTGCCAAATTTCTCATGTCTGTCTTTTCCTTTTGAAATGAGAATTTTTATAAAGATATAAACAAATACAGCCAATCCTACATGCATTTTCCATTATCTTTTCATTTTTCAAATACTTATATTTGAATTTGGAAAATAGATTCTGAAATTTTATAAGTGTGAAAAGTTAGTGTCATGGCACTGAGCCTGCCAGAGTTCAAGAAGTGTTTGGACAATGCTATCAGACATAGGGTCTGGTTTTTGGGTTGGTCCTGTGTAGAGCCAGGAGTTGGACTCGATGATCCTTGTCGGGTCCCTTCCAACCCAGGATATTCTATGGTTCTACATTTCTAAGCCCAGGTAGACAATATCAGCCACTCCCCCCTCATCTACCAAACAAGTCATTTCATTGCATAAGTTTATCAGGCTGGTTAAGCTTGACTTCCCCTTTGTGAATCCATGCTCAAAATATACATTACTGTAACATGTAAAGTGTGAAATAGAGCTGCAGTTGATCATAGGATTGGTTATTTTGACCTTCATTACACTGTTTTGTTGATTGTATATGCCTTTTCAGCTGCATTTTTTTGCCTTGTGGAACATGGTCCAGATGCAAAATTAAAATTACAATGACAATGAAGGACAGGATGCTTATAATTGATGATAATCATTTTGCAATTTTATTTCAGTACTAATATTTTCTATTCTTCTTTCTTTCTTTTACAGAGGGTATGAACTGTATGAACAAAGATCATGGGTGTGCACACATCTGCCGGGAGACACCCAAAGGTGGGGTTGCCTGTGAATGTAGGCCTGGCTTTGAACTTGCCAAAAACCAGAAGGACTGCAAATGTAGGTAGATAAAGATTAAATTTCAAATGCCCACAAATGTCGTATTTTCTTCATTGTTGTTGTTTTCCAGAAGTCAAGAAATCAACTTTGTTTTGGCCAAAGGTGACTTGTAATTTTAGTAATGTGTTTTTTCTGTCAAAGGTTTACTTGGGTTTGGATAAGAGGGATCAAACAACAGAATTTTGGCAGTGAGCCTGTTAGCAAAATGTTATCAACTTTTGTATCTTCCTGTGAATGCAGAAAGTGATAGATCATTTTAATCTAGATTTTCCTTGTAAAGCAAAACAAACAAACAAAAGCATAGAGGATTCTAGCTTTTGGAGGTCCACAATGATGGATGCATTGATAAATCTACTAATAGATTTAATGATAAATCTGTTACAGCCATTAAACTATCAATGTTAATTCCTCTTTTTTATAGGATAGGAATGTTTGCTCTACTGCTGATTCCACTGCATACAGGCTACTTTTATTGATATTACTCAGATGTATCGTATGTACTATTAGTGATGTATTCTAGAAGCTGAGATACTGAAGATGTTCATCAGCCCACAAAATTGGAAGCTAGAATTGTTCTGTATAGGTTAAAATAATTGACCCTCTATAACTTCTTCATCTGAAAGCTTCTGAAGTGCATGGGAGTCTTTCTTATGGCTTCAGTGAGTGTTAGATCTGACTCCAATAGCTTCCTTTCCTAGCTGGTAGCTTTGTGAGAGACAAAAAAAAAAGTGCAATAAAACGATATAAAACACATTTTGTACTTTGCATAGGACCAGTATTTTTGTGCTACCCTTTCTTCCACTCCAGCTTTTTTCTACCTGAGATCTCCACTGTTTAAACATGCTTAGATAATACTTGTTCCTAAGTATGAATTCAAAAGAATCACCTTTGAATGTCATCAAGAAGTCCCACAGGATACTGTACAGCCTGATTGCTCCTCAATGCTTGCGAGGCTACACAAGGCCAATGGCAAAAAACATAGAGAAAAAAATGCCTCTGTGGTCATTTTCTTTCCCAGTGTTTATTAGAAGCAAACATTGCATGCTGTTAATTGCAGTGCAAGATCAGCCACATTGGTTAAGTTGGAGGGGATGTTTATTTATACTGTTTATTATTTGTTTCCACGAATTTGTACATTCCTTAAGAATTACATTATCCTTTTTCATAGTGAGATGGTGACAGGAGAATTAGGGCCTCTTCTAGAAAGATATTTCTAAATGCCTCAAAGTTTAATAGAGTAAAATACTTGAATTTATTCATTGCCCTGTGGTGTTCAAATGTTAGTTTGATTTATAAGGAACTTTTGCTGCCAGGCCTCTATGTAGGAACACGGAGTTTTTCAAGGCCACAGATCTTGCTGCAGAATACACCAACCCCTAAAATCACAGCATATTCTGCAAATATGTTCCAGAGTATTGTTTAAAATAGTTGTACTACTAGCCCTTCCATATGCAAAGATACCTAAAATTGTAGCCAGATAGCTGGGGACAACAATTGTGAGATTACAGAAGACTATTTATAAAGGTTTAGTACTGAAACAAAATCTTAACATTAAAAAAAAACAAAACCCTTTTTACAGCTAAGCATTTCAGTGGAATTCACTTAAATCCTGAGCTGAAACTTTGCAATTATTGCATACAGCTATGATGAAGAGCTGAAGAGGAGACACTTGCCCCTTGGCAGCCTGGACTGGGTCTATACCCCTGGTGTACAGGGATACAGACTGGTAGTGTCTGATATACTGTCTGTCCCTCTCAAGTATTCTGGTTTATAATGGTCCTTCCATGAAACTGTGCCTTTCAGGGTTTGCCAGAGCTTTCTTCCATGTTTGTTTGTTTGTTTTTTATGTGAGGAGGTGACAGATAACCAATGTGTCAATAGGTGAATTTTTATCAGTCAGTTTGCCACTGAATCAGAATACTGAGAGAAATTTTCAGAATTGGCCCAAGTCCACTACTAATGTGGCATATGTTTCTCAGTTTAAAAAAAAATGTTAAAAGAAATTAGCATAAAAAATGGAGGGAAGGCTCCCAGCGTTTTATGCATGCATTACATGACTGTGTCATTACATCCTAATTACATGATCACACGTCATATGGTCATATCATTCCATACTAATAAGGCAATCACTATTGGTGTCCTGCTTCATTCAGTGTATGTCATGGTCAGTGCTCATTAAATAGGCTTTCGTTCAATAGTTTCCTCTCCTTCATAACTCATTGTCATGCTTTGCTTGCTGCACAGTGTTTAAAATCTATTCTGAACATAAGATTTTAAGTTTCCTCATGGATTTTCCCATGATGCTCATTACAGTAATAAGAGTGCTCCATAGGCATTGTTAATGTACTTTCAGAACATTCTTGTCAAGTTAAAAAGTACTGTGTTGCCTATCTTACAAATGGGAAAATGATGTAAAGATGTTAATGTCAAAGTCATTTAGTAGTGATAGGTGATTAACATGAAACACCCATGTTGTGGTTTAACCCGTCCGGCAGCTAAGCACCACACAGCCGTTCGCTCACCCTCCCCCCTCCCTCTCTGGGATGGGGGAGAGAATCAGGAAAATGAAGCCTGTGGGTTGAGATAGAGACAGTTTATTAGGACAGAAAGGAAAAGAAAATAATAATAATAATGATAATAGTACTACTAATAATAATGTATACAAAACAAGTGATGCACAATGCAATTGCTTACCACCCACTGACCAATGCCCAGCCTATCCCCAAGCAGCCGGCCTCCCTCCCCCGGCCAGCCACCCCTATATATATATATTGTTCAGCATGACATCAGATGGTATGGAATACCCCTTTGGCCAGTTTGGGTCAGCTGTCCTGGGTCTGTCCCCTCCCAGCTCCTGCTGCACCCCCAGCCTGCCCACTGGCAGGACAGAGCGAGAAGCTGAAAAGTCATTGGCTTAATGTAAACACTGTTCTGCAACAATTAAAACATCAGTGTGTTATCAACATTATTCTCATCCTAAATCCAAAACATAGCACCCTACTAGCTACTAGGAGGAAAATTAACTCTATCCTAGCTGAAACCAAGACAACCCAGAACCCTGTTCTGCATTTATAGCACTTAGTATGGTCAAAGCCAAGCTCCCAATGGCTCCCATTGTTGTCTCAAATGCCATGGAGAAATAATTATTATACTAGAAACCCGTAATAGATGAGATCCACGTGGCTTGCCAAGCCCTAAGTAGGATTTCCATTACAAGGGCAGAAATTGAGAGTTTTATAGGGCTGTATTCACTGTATCAAAAGACCATCCCCTCTTGGCAGTGAGGCAAGGATTCTCCAGCTGTTTCCACAGACCTGACTTTCCCACCTGTGCACTGAAAAGACAGAAATGTTGTCTGCATTTGTCATTAAGGATGGTTATCATGATACAATGTCTGTGCACCAGAAGTCTGGTATTTTTTAGCTTTTGAATGCTTAATATTGCAACCTTAGTGTTTTCTTAATGTAAATTTTAAACATGCAGTTTCTCAGTTGCTACTGGGAAAATACAGAAGCATTGAGGCTGGAAGTGATGTCAGAAGGGCATCTAGAAATGCACCAGGCAGAACCATACATAATTTCTCAGCAAAGCTACATCCTTTAGATCCAAAACAGTAGTAAACTACCATCTTCTGTGCTCACAAGCCATTAGAAGAAGAATATGCTTTGTCAGTGATTTTCATGGGTACTCGCTGGCAGCATAAAGATGAGACTTAGGCATGGTGAATTTGGTTCCAGATTACAGTGGAAAAACATTGGAAATGACCTCTACTATCTAAATCCGTATCTTAACGCCTATGCATCATGATAGCATAGTTTTTTTGATAAAGAGAAGATTTTTTTTCCCCAAATATGGACAAAACAAGGCATTTTTTTATTAGTTACCTGGATCAGTTTTGCTGGAACTTGAGGAAGTATGAAGAAACCTAAAGCAGATACACATTCATGCAAGTCGTAACCTAAAAGAAATAATGCTGACAGAGTTATAATCAAGTGAAAGCTGAGTCTTTTAATGAAGAATACTAGATAAACCTAACTAAAGCTATTTCTACCTACCCCCTCCTATAATAAGTGAACAGGAGGGCTAGTGCTAAGTAATTCCAAAAATCCTGTCTAGTATGTTTGCAATAAAATGCCCTCCCACCTAGGCCTAGTGGCAGCTTTTCAGCTTCTGCTGACAGTTTCAGCTATTTGCTGTCAGTACACAGATCTTCAGAATGTTAAAAATGTAAGGCCATACTCGAATAAGTAGTGCAAACAGTGTTGCATTCATAGCTTTATCGCATAGATAGAGATGTCCGTGTATTTATATAAATTATATATTAATTATATATTCAATGGCTAGTTTAGTTAAAAAACACTGCAAGTTTTAGTTTATCTGGAATTGCAATACACTGGTTTGATCTATCAGGGAAAGCCATGTTTTCATGTAGTCTATTGCAAAAAAACAAAATTTGCTGCAAATTTTGTGACATCTGAGCCATGGTATATATCTACACATATACAAGATGAGATCATTGTCTTAGTGAATTTTGGGGGCTAGTTGGTACTAAATACTAGATTCAATATTTGGCCATATATTTTCCAAATGTTCCTTATCATGGGCATGACAGATGGAAGAGATGGAAGAGACCAGAAAAAGAATGATACCAAAGTTCAGAGAAGCACTGGAAATTCAATTCTAGAATCTAGGCTGTAGAGTGGGGTTGAATTCCAGTATTTTCAGTTTTCCAGGTGTTTTAACATGGAAGGTAGACAATACCTTTATTTAGTGGAATATGTGCATCACAATTCCTTTTTTTCTTTAATATAGCATTTGTCGTCCAAACAGTAATTTATTGTCTTTCATCATCAAAGTGTCATTTCAAGACTAGTCCATGGATGTAAGCACTGGCCCAAATGCAAAGCTCAGGAGTGCTTAGCACAGCTCAACCAAACAGTAAATGCTGCTGTTACGCAGAGGCAGGTGGATAGTTTGGGAGATCATGCCATGCAACCTGCCTGCAGTCCCTGAAGGGTGGCTGGCCAGTTCAGGAGCCCGAGCATGATAGTCAATGAAAAGAATAAATCTTGTTTGAATGCAGTCTGAAGTACTGGTATCTTGGCTTTGTCTCAGGATGCCCTATAGCTCTTCATTCACAGTAGAAAGAATGTTGGGAGAACAGACCAGTAACTTGGCCACCAGCGTTAGCCATCTCTTATAAATGGTGTGTGTCTCTGAAGGGCTTATATGTTGTTTCTGCTCATGTTAGTAGCAGACGTGAGCAAAGCCTTCTCTATCTGGTGCTAGTTTTCATAGAAACATAGAGTCATAGAATATCCTGGGTTGGAAGGGACCCACAATGATCATCAAGTCCAACTCCTGGCTCCACACAGGGCCAACCCAAAACCAGGCCCCATGTCTGAGACATGTCTGAGACATTGTCCAAACACTTCGTGAACTCTGGCAGGCTCGATGCCGTGACCACTGCCCTGGGAAGCCTGTCCCAGTGCCTGACCGCCCTCTGGGTGCAGAACCTTTCCCTAAAACTCAGCGCAATCCTCCCCTGTCCCAGCTCCATGTCATTCCCATGGGTTCTGTCACTGTCCACAGAGAGCAGAGCTCAGTACCTGCCCCTCCGCTCCCCTCATGAGGAAGATGCGGGCCACCATGAGGCCTCCCCTCAGCCTCCTCTTCTCTAAGCCAAATGTACAGAGTGCTTCCCCACAAATGGAAAAGCCATGTCGAGATTTGGCCTATAAGATATTCAGAAAACTCTCTCGATCTGTATCACATATTTTAATTACCATGCCATAAATACTAAGAGAACAAGTCCAGCATCTTGATTGCACTTAAGATATATGTGAATGCTGATGCAGTGTCAAAAGCAGTGGTGTTATTCAGATTTTAAATCTGCAATGTGGGGATCAGCGTATCTGAATTCTAACAGATACGTGTATATTCTCTTTTGGTAAAACAAAACAAACCATTACCAAGTATTTTCCATCCTTTTAACTTGATTTATAGTGTTTGAAGATAATCCGTGTCTGTCAGAATTTACCATTTTGTCCTTTTTCGTTTGCCTCTTCAATGCCACAAACTTAATGAACACACACATAATCTGTTGCATAGCTGTAGAGTCCAAATTTGTAAGAAATAATTTTTAAAAGAACACTTTTTTCTCATGAATTTGCTTTAATGCTTTCTGATAAAAATGGAGTCAATCTGGATGTCCCTTTGCTCTTAAGTATTTTTCATGATTTACAAATATTTGTAAGAGACAGTAAAAGGAACTGACCTAAATTGTACGTTCATTGATTGGGTAGAGCAGGAACCAGTATTCCTCTAACTTCAGTATACAAGGAAACTATAAAACAAGTGTGTGATTCTGCAGGATGTACTATAAACAGCATCAGACAAATGTAGTAAGGAAAAGTCCATTATGTTATGTGGATCAGAGCAACTGTGTTAAGATACTTTCATCTCTTCCAGTGGAGGTTTTTAGACTTGAGTGGAGGTTTTTAGTTTTTTGACTGCATTGCTGTCAAGTTGTCTGAAGTGTACACGTTGTTGCTGATTGCACTTTAAAATAGTTAATAAAAATACTGTTGGTTATATATGTATTTAAATATCTGGCATAAACAGCACCTTTAAGTTAATTTGTGATGGCACTGCAGTCCGACAGGAATGGAAACATTGAATGAATCTCCAAGTAGTCCAAGAGGCATGCAGGGTTGAGAATGAGGGGAACATAGATAAATGAAAATTACCTTGCCCTGGATTAGCTCTGCCAGTGTGCACCCTTTACCGTGAATATTGCAAGCGGCTGCCTTCTGTACCACTTACAGCCCCTGGTTGATCACATCCCAGACACAGCCAGCCAGAGGAACAGCTTACATTTGCAGTCAGCCTGCAGCCACCTGATTCAAACATTCTCTGTCCCTGTACCTTTCAGTTAGGCTGTAAAACAGTATTACATCTACCCCCAGATTAACAAAAAAGTGTTACTGTTCTGCACATCATGTGATATAGAGAGGGAGTCACAAGAAAATGACACACCAAAAATAATTGCAAATCAGAGAGTGGAGAAAAAGAAGTGAATGAGGACAGGCATAGTGTTGAGCAGGAAAATGATTTTCAACATGACTGCATTGAGAAAGTGGGAGTTTAAGAATTAAGAATCGACATAAAATTTTAAGTTTTTGTTTTGCATCAAAAATAAAAGCTTATTTGTTACTGTGTATTGAAAAAAAATGTTGCTTCTATTTGATGCAAAGTAGAATGGTTTGCTTTAGGTATTTTTTCAGAAAAATAAATCAACGGTTAGTTATAAAACAGGAGAAAGAGAAGAAATTCCTGAGGGTGGTTGCTGCTTGGAGGGCTTTTTTAATGTAATTCTCTGAAAGCATAGGATTGTCATGATTTGAATTAATTCTCTCCTCTGTCTGGTGGGACTGGACCCACAATTCCCATTTTGCAGCCTAGTGTGCTGTCAGGCTCCAGTAAAAAAAAATGAATCAAGCTGCTGTCCATCTTTCTCACCGCCATTCTTTTCAGTTGGCTAAAATACCAGTATTCATGGAAGGAGAGGCAGGAATCCAGGCAGGCCATCTTCTTAGGGATTGTTTTTACTACACCAAGAGATTATTCTCTCATTATCTCTCAACATCACAGGGATTTTGTTCAGGTTGTACAATGTCAAGAACCAAGAATGCTTGCACCCAGAGTAGCCTCTGGTCTACACTCACTTAGGAGAGGGACAATTTCTGTTGTGACCTTTACCAGACTTCAGGGACTGTTCACGTAAACTAGAGGTTCCTGTGTTGTCGGGAGATTTAATGGGAATTCTACTGGATATGGTGAGGTGGTCTCCCTCAATTTCTTTTGCTAGAATTGTTCCATTTTATGCAAAATACTTCAGTGGTTACTGAGAGTGGCATGACTATTTGGCACAGGGACACTCACAGCAGATGTGAGATATTTCAGTTACTGATACTATTACTAGAAATTCTAGTCTACTCCATTTTAAGAAGCTAGTGTTAAAGCAGAGTTACTGAGGTCACTGGGAAATTATGAGTTCAGCTATGCTGGATTAAGTAGAATCACAGTTTAGATTTAGATCCCCAATTTTAAAATCCTGTTAACTATTATCTTAGTTTTACGGTATATTGCAATTTGCTACCCTGGCTCTTGTATAAACTCTCTTATCTAGGAGAAAATTTCTGCTGAAGGCCAACGTGAGGAAGTTCATTCTGATTAATAGCAGTCAGTATTTAAATTACTCTAACATATCAAAATATCTAAGTCCTCTGAAATTTCTAAGTATGATATAACTGAATAATCGTACATTGAATTTCCCCTGTATCTGGTAATAAAAATATATCCATAAAGAGTCTAGTCCAAATTATCTGTATATAAAGACAATAAACTGAATTCAGAACTGGTTTGTTCAGCATCAAGCTATGGGACTGCAAAAGATCAAACAGAACGGGGGCAAATTAGAGCCATTGTATACCAGGTTGGTATTTAAAAACTAGCTTGTCAGAAATTAAATCCATCAAGTGACAAAAAAAATCAATCTATTAATTCTTGTAAACTTCAAAACTGTATCTGTCAGGAAAAATGTTTGCTTTAATGTATATTTAGTATTTTTTTTAACAGAGAACATTTTAACTGCTAAAAGCGATTTTTCACTGTATGCTTGTAAGTAAAAGCAACCTTTCCAATGCTTCCTCCCTAGTAGAGGCCGGTACACTGTGGGGCCATATCAACATTGTATTTTTTGTCTCAGAGAAGAAAAAAAAATCCTGCTTTATTTTTAAACGTTCTTCTACTCTAGGAGGACCACTACTTGAAACAGTAGATTTCAAGTCTTATGTGGTTCTGTTCTTGCTGTTTGGTCTCTGCTTCCTCTACATAGAAAGTAAAGAAGAATGAAAAGAGAAAGGCTGTTTATAGACTTTGTATTAGCAGACTGCTCATTTCTTTCTGCCACATACATCACAGATATGTACGTAAAAGCATATAGCTGTTAGGAAGAGATGAAATTGGCAGACCACTCATGCTAAAATTACTAATAAAAATAGACTGGTGGAAAAGTAGCACATGCTTCTTTTTTCTTTCTTTCCTTTTCTTCACTGCATGGATTGAAAAAGTAAGGCATGAGGCAGGAGCATGGCTAAGACAATGTGGCTCAGAAAGAATAAAGAATGCAAATAACTGCAAATACGAATGTTATGTTGCCTTATGTATCGGTTTGTTACTGCTCTTCTGTATTCTGAAAGGCTCTCCAGACTAATTGGTTTCATTGTCATTTTATTTATATATACATATATACACATTCATTTGGGGCTTAACTAGTAACCTGTAACTATGGGAATGGAGGCTGCCAACACACCTGTGATGACACTGATACTGGTCCTGTGTGTGGTTGTCATCAGAAGTATGCCCTACATTCAGATGGCCGAACCTGCATTGGTAAGTACTTCTCTGCAGCGCATTTTATTTCATATTCCTCGTAAAATACATATGTGCACATACGTGTGTGTGTGTGTGCGTGCACGTGTGTGTGTTTGTATCTCCCAGGAGTTTAGCATCATTGCTGACAGAAGTGTGTAACAGCAGTTCCTGGCCATAACAGCAAAGGTCACGCTATGTATAGAGAGAAGCATTTGTGTGTGTTTTGTCAAAATGTTTGTTAATGAAGTATCCCTTTGTTACTCTTCTTTAACTTTTCTTTTCATTACTCTAAATTTTTTTAATGAACAGGTGTAGAACTTTCATAATTATGTATGAAAGTTTCATTACATAATTAGTATGAAAGTTCAGCTCTTCTGTTCACTTTCATGAGTCAGCCTTCCTTGTGTAAGTAAGGTGAGGAAAATGGTCCTGTTTTTCTAAGCTGTTACTGTGGAAAATGAAACATCGTGATGTGCTTTCTTCCCTGATGTATTTTTTATGATTCTAAAAATTACAGCACTTGTAGCGAATATGCTTTCACTAAGATTACCAGTAGGAAAGCCATTCAAGAGACAAAGCATCTTGGGAGATGTTATGCAAACATTTATGATTATAAAATATGTTATTTGCTTAACACCGTTTCTTTCCAACCCCCCAATTTTTTTAAATAAAAAGGGATATTTTTGCACAATGTAAGTTAGAATTCAAAGATTCTTACAGGCTAGAGCCTAAAATCCATAATGGCTTTCATTAGTATTGTGGTCTTGTTGAGTTTTTTGTTTGTTTAATTTCAAGTTCTTATGAATTCCTAGTAATTTCCTGAGGTTAAAAAAAAATGGACACATTTATCATCTTTTGTCTCCTTTGTCATTACTGCAAGACAAAGCACTTGATCTAAAATCCATGGAAATCTGTCAGTTATCTTCAGTGGTCTCTTGATCAGATCCATGGCATAAAACTCAGAGGCTGCACAGGACTTCATTTGCTTCTGATGGATTTGATTGCACAAATTGTGTAGCAGGGTAAGAGTTGTATGGGCAGAGGCAGAGCTGAACAAGGTTCAGCACTGGTCTTTGCCTTGCTGTATTGTACACAACTTGTGTCTCAGCTTATGGGATCTCTCAGCTAGTACTTTTTGATTAACAGAGGACTCAGTCTTACAGTCCCTCTGTTTAAATAACCCTCCCTGAAGCCTGTGGCAGTTCCAGATGCAGAGAATTTGCAAGAGTGAGGGCCTTGAGAGCATATTATATTGAATGGATTATTGATCTTCTGTTTCTTAGCATTCACTAATATCCTCAGATCAATGTTTTATATTATCCAGCATGTAAAAATGATTTTAAAAGCTGTATAGACTGCACCTGTTTTTTACTTTTTTTTTTCCATTTTTGTAACGTAATACATATAACTTCATGTTACATTCCTTGGTCTTGTGATGTAAGTCACATATTACTGCCTGTGCTGATTTTCTTCCCACTAAGTAGTTCTTTCTCTTAGAATACTTCTTTATTTTTTTTTTTTTTTTACATTTTTATTCCTGCTTTCTGGTGATGGTTCCTGATTGCCTGTCTTGTCTGATAACTGACGTTCATTAATTATTTACAGAGTAAAATAAATAAATAATAAAAAAAAGAAGCTCAAACAAAAGCCTCCATTGCAGCCTGATCCCATCTAGAACTTGTTAAAAACAAAACAAAACAACTCTTGTTACTACCCAACTATGTAGTGTTGCCACAAACAAAACCTGCCAGCCTCCTCCTCCTCCTCACTTCAGTGATTCCAATGTTTGCTGTCTTCAGTGGTGTGTAGATTCCAGGCATCACTGCAAGAATGCAAACTTCTGCAATGCCATATAAATACTTTTTGACCCTTTGTCTAACATATTTTGTCTTTGTTTGCTTAACTTATCCTTTTATTTTATTTTTTATGTTTGCTGCATGTGAAAGTCCCCACTTGCATTTTGGTTTTTGTTTTGCTAATAAAGCAATTCCTTTTCTGTATAAATCATTTTATTTACCAAGCTGCTGCTTCTTCATTGCTCTCCTGTATAAGAAATCTTTATTTTTATTTCACTTACTGATCATCTCTTCCCACACTTGTGACTGTTTCTGTGTATTTCTAATGAAGCATAACCAAACTAAGTCCTCATTATGCTGTCTGAAACTCTTACATATAGGATATCAGAGACTACCTTGTACAATGACCTTTGCTGACATCATCTTGCTTACTGCATGCTTATAAAATTACTAAACCCTGTTCTTGCAACATCCTTTCTAGCATTGAATGTTTAGCTAGTAGTGTTTCATAGACAAGCAGGCAACCAGCACTGCCCAAATTGATCTTTTTTGTGTTTGTTTGGTTTGTTGTTTGTTTATTTTTGTTGTTGTTTTTGTTCAATGTGCATGCTGTTGTTTGGTTCCTCTTCATGATGTGTCAATGTGTACAAGACTATGGTGCATCCATGCCCATCCATCACCGGACTCTTCTTGCTTTCTCTGTCTGTCTTGGTCTTCCACCTGCCAATTTCAGATCATGATGCCACCACTAGCCTGAATCACTTTAAAGTTTGTCTTTAATAGGTTGTTTAACTAGCATCCTTGAATTTTAATTTCCATCATTAACAACTCTGTGGGGCACTCATGTTAGCTGTCTTATTCTCCAGTAGTAATTAACCTTCATGTATCTGGTTAATTACTTTGTAGTTGACCATTCTTCCTCCTCCCCCTCTTTCATCCTCCTTTCCCAAAACTCCCTTTAATTTTTTCCCGGGGTCTTTAAGGGAATTAACTCTCTAACGGGGATTTAGTGCTTTCATGCCTTGCTTCTTGGCTTTGGCTGTGCCATGCCAAGAAACTGTCTTAGGCAGCGGAAAATTGGGCTTGTGATTAACCAACTGCTCCATGTTTGTCCCTTACTTGTGTTTTAGAGAAGGATGAGGCTGCAATTGAGAGTTCTGAGTACAATGCCACGTCAGTAGCTGATGTGGACAAGCGGGTGAAACGGCGGCTACTTATGGGTAACACTTTTCTTCCACTTCCTTTGTTGTGCTCTCACTTTTGTCTGTATGTGCGTGTGGGGGGAGGTTCTCTTTTGGTCTCATTTGGTCCTTTTGGTTTTGGTTTGGTTTGTGTTTTTTTTTAGCTGACTTTATCTGAGTTGAAAGGTCATCGATTTTGTTAAGTTCTCATCTGTTGTACAACTTCATTTCTCATTTTTAAACTTTTTTTTCCTAAGGCTGAAGCATTAATGTCCAATTTCTTCTGCATAGAAAGAAGCTTTTGCCATTAACCTTACTTACCTTATGCAAGCTACTTCTTACATGTGAATTGTGTGTGTGTGTATGTGTTGCTCTAAGATTCCTAAAAAATCTCATGCTGCAGACTTGCCTTTTGACTTAAAAGTGGATGATGATGATGATATAAAACAATGTTCTATTACGTATGTGGTGTTAAATGAACGACTGAATTTGCCTACTGTTGATAAAAATGTAAATATTATGACTGGAAATTGATTTATTTCCTTTGTGTAGCTATGTTAGTAATCGCTGAAAGATTTTTTCCCTAGTGACTAGTGAGCTTCCTTACGTTCTTCTTTCAAGACTAAAGCATGGCTTGTTTCTCTGTGTTGTTGGAGCCTGAGAGTGGAAGAGATGAGGAAGTGCATTGGACAATGAAGATAATTCTTTAGTTCCTCAGTTAACCCATTGCTTACCTTTGTGCTGGTCTTTTTATGTTACTTTTATGGCCATTAGTGAGAACGACCTTTTGATAACTTGACAGGGTAGTGGCTGGATCTCTACCAGATTCTTTTCATGTGACAAAGGGCACAGGGTAGCATAGACTGCTGAATGAAGCCAGCAGTTTGGAGGCTTCCAAGTGGTTTATTACTCTGTATTTTCCATTCCGATGCCCTACACACCCCATACAATATTTATATTAGTGTTTAAGCAAAGCAAGCATTGATGAGATATACCCAATGAACCATTTACAAGATAGGGGTTCTTCACTCACAGAAGAGATTCTGGCATGATGAGATTCTGCTCTGTTCCCTTCTTGTTGTTGTTTCCTTTCCTAAAAGCAGTAAGCCCATCACACACTCTGCCCTGCTAGCTCTTGGCAGGCTCAGCTCTGGCTGTAAACATCTTCACCTACCTAGAAGAACCACCTTTGGAAGACCAGAAGTCTCAGTTTGAGTTAATTGTTGGGCTAATAGTTGCAGTAGGTGACAACACTTGCACAATTTTCATACCACTTCATATCTTGTCACCCATGCTAAATCATCCACTTAATCGTAGGACAGCAGACAGACCCTATGTTAGAAATCACAGGGTGTTGTTAAGTCTGAAATTGTATTAGATGATAATATTGAAGTAAAATATTTTCCCTCTTGTGAACACCTGTGCATATGTTCCTTTATTTTTAGAATATCTATGCTTGTTAATTTGCAATTCGTTCACAGATCTAGCAAGTGACCCATATAAATTTGTTGTTTAATGATGCCCTGTTTAAACTGATTTAAGCTGACAAAAGCTATGAGGCAGCTCATCTTGCTTTCTAAAGGTGATAGTAACACTTCTAGTTGTAATTCCAGTGAGATCCATCGTCTTACAGGAAGTCAGTAAAAAATCATGGAAAGGACCTATATATCATTGGAAAATCCAGTACTCAAGGTCTATCTACAAAGTGAGATTACCCAGCACTAACAGTATTTAAAATGTGGTTTAGAGGGACTGAGCAGCGTAGTGTACTGCTTTGCTACTTTGCCCTCTGATAGAAGCAATTAACCAACCTGAGAGTAAGTTCACAGTGCTTACAAGAGTTCAGGCACAGAATTAAAAAGATATTATGAACAATAAGCTTCTTAGTTACACTAGGCCTGCAAGTTCCAAGACAAACATAGACTCTAGAAGTAGGTTTAGGGAGATGGTTAAAAAATCAGTTTGCAAAACACATTGTATAACTCTTCAGTACCTCCTGTATCAGCAGGTATCGGCCAAGAGCTGACAAGTTTATGGACAGCCCCTGTTTGAACAACTGATTCCTTAGAAGAACATTAACTAGGGTTGTACAGAAATTTAATTAGGAACTGAGACCTGAGTGGGTAGCTTACTATTTAGGGACTTATCTGATTGTTTATTTCTACTCTATGTTATGATACTCATAAAATCCATAACTGATTTTTTTATAGAATTTTATTACATTTTAAAAGTGTAGTGCATTTCCATAAAATTCCATATTTCTTCGTGTGCTTTCTAAACAGTTGTTTTAGAAAGCACTAGAAAGTTCCTCAGAAAACCTTACCAGCTCTTGTAAATGGACTGCGATTTTTGACCCTGCTGCAGGCAGTCTTGGAAAAGTAGGAAAAGTTGATGACTATGTAATTTTAGTAATCTGATGAAAGATGCCTTCTATTGCAAGCCCTGAGATGATCTCTAATAGTCCTCTGTCATTTGCTGTATTATTAAAATGACTGTGATCTTCATAACACTTAATATCAGCACAGGCTAAGAATAGTCTTGAGTTAGATTACTTTGGGAGAACGGGACTGCTGTCAGATATGAGTGCCAGTGCCACTAATTTCCTACAGGAAGAGTGGCTGCTTCAGTATCTCAGACTGACTCTTAGAAGGGTCTGTGTCCTAGTCATGGTGTGGTTCTGTGACCTGCAGCTAAATCTTAAATAGAGAAAACTAGATATATACACCCCCTTCCTTCCTGCCTGATGTATTTTTTTTTAGGTCTTGTGAGGCAGACAAGAAACTGGTCTTCTCAGATTATCTGCAAGAGACTTTCCTTTAGAGCCATCCAGTGATTCTTAGAAATTTTTATCCAATTTCTTTCATAACATTGAGAAATACTGCGGGCTTCCGTCTTTTCTTTTACCTCCCCTGTTCTTAGCAAACCACTTGGGTTTAGAGTAAAGAGTGCTCTCATTAAAGAGATGTCACTGAATGAATTTTCTCCTGTCAGTGAAATGTTGTGCCATATTGCTCTTCATACAGCTTATTTACATTTCCTTCACTTCCACTTCAGTTGCCATTTTAGAGGGAAAACGAGTGCACCTTTAATTGTATTCCAGATGGACTTCTGCTGTCTGCCAGAATTACGGACAATGAGCCACTGTTTGGTCTTAAGTCTCAAGAAGTCCTCATATCCTAATTAAAGGTAATACTTTGCTCTTTGGGAAGTCTACATCAACTCTTAGAAGCAAGAAATTTTATGTTTGTTTGTTTGATTGTTTTAATTATCTTTAAAAATACAGTCACTTGCTGCATTGTCATCATCGCAGACCTTACTAGACGGTATAAATCCTCAAGTTGCTTTAGCAACACCATCATGGTATGATCCAACTTCTGTCCAGTAGGGTATTTCTAATATCTTATTATCTTATTTTCCCATATGGTCAGAACTTTTGAAGAGGTGGGCCTGACCCATTTCTCACCATATTTCACCTCCCTGCCTGCACTCTCTACTACTCAAGCGGATCAGGTTGATTTGGGCTTGAACCCATGTAACTTCAGAACCACTGCAAAGGCTCTCTGCATTTCTGTCCTTCACCTTCTGTATACCTTTTCCATTCTTTCCAGAGGTCATTGTTGTAAGATCCCACTTTGGCAGTAAAATGTTCTTCCTCTGATTCTAGAAGGTATAAGGTTGGTTTCTTATCTCAAGAAGACAGTTATACAAAGTTCCTTTTATTATATCAAAGAACAAGGGGCACTGATTGCATTGATCCTGCCTTGAACTTAAAGAAGTGCAGTAATTTCCCTTGCATGTTTAAGGCCAGAATAATGGTACAAATGGTAGTAATACCATCACTACAAACACCTTCATAACACCCAAACTGGGCACTGAAATTCACTCTTTCACAAGATGTGCTCATCTCATCGTAAGTCAGGGCTTCTAAAGGTTTTGCCATTGGGCACTGGCTTCTTGGATCTTCAGTAAGGCTATTGGCAGCCTGCCTCAGATGCAGGAATGTAATTCTCTTTCCTTCCCTTGAAGATGATTCTATGATTCTTGATTCTATGATTCTAAACTGGTTCCTGAGGCCCTTACAAACCATTTTACTGTCAGCTGAAGTGCTTGTATAAGCAGTGAAGTACATTGGCTATGTCCTGGACTTTGTTTTTGCTGAAGTTTACCTCTGCCTAGATTGCTTCTGCTATGTAGGAAGCACTTTAAGTGATTTGGTAATACACACCAACAAGGACCAGCTTTTTCAGGCTGTACATTACATGTACCTGTATTACATTCCATCCCTGATTTCCTGAGAGTGACTTACAGGCAGGTCTTTGGTCAGGTTGCCCAAGTCCACATCCAACCTGGCCTTGAAGCGTTTCCAGGGATGGGGCATCCACAGCTTCTCTGGGCAACCTGTATTTATTACTTCAAGTATGTCAGTCAGGGAGATATAAATTTATAGCTGATCCTTCTTAGGTTAGGTTTACCCATTTGAACCCTAAAGTGGTACCCGGCTTTATATCTTGAGTTTATTTTTTCCTAAACCACAGTTATATAAGAATAAAGCTACCCTATTTACCCTGGGCACCAAGCATGATTTGACTTTGTTTTGTTTAGGAGCAGGTGCCTGAGGAGCACTCTTCCCTCACCTGATTGCCTCCATGGCAGAACAGTACCTAGTTATACTTATTTCCACCCCAGATTATCACTGTAGGTATCAGATGTATACACACTGTGGGTGTCAGGCCATGTTGTTAATGAGCAGGGGTAGAACCATCAGATGTGAGCTGAACATCCTCCAGGAGTTCAAGGTACCTCATTGATTTTGTGCCTGACCTTAACAGAAAGACCATCTGAAGCACCATCTCTGTTTCTGCAGTTTTCCTTCAGAGGCTTCTAGGTCCTATGCAGCTCTTAGCAGAGCGGTCTTCTACATTCCTCATTTCTGATGAAACAAGATTCTCCTTCAGGAAGCTTAAATAAGTCAGGGACTCAAGAAGGCCTCAAGAAGGCCCCAGAGGGCAGACACCTAGTGTGTAAATGTCATATTGATAATCATGTGAGGAGAAATGAAGGTCACTTACTTGAGACATGTTGCCATATGCACATTCATATGGTAAGCCACCCTTCTCCTCTTCTTTCTCTTAGTCCAACTGGAAATTCTTGGGATTCCAGAGCTGACAAGAACTGGTGCTATGGCACTATGTTGGTGTTAAGGCTAAAAAATCTCAGGTCTTAACTTGCAAGGATATATGCCTTCTATGACCGTGCATGTGAATAACATACAAACTTTCTACTTTCTCTGGTATGCTGTCTTCTTTTTACTTCTGCCTCTCCCTATGGCACATTGCGATTCTGAGGGTTATAGTCTTATATGCTGAAGAGTATAAGCTTGGTAGAACATTAAGGAGTGTAGTGGTTTAACCCGTCCGGCAGCTAAGCACCACACAGCCGTTCGCTCACCCTCCCCCCTCCCTCTCTGGGATGGGGGAGAGAATCAGGAAAATGAAGCCTGTGGGTTGAGATAGAGACAGTTTATTAGGACAAAAAGGAAAATAAAATAATAATAATAATGATAATAGTACTACTAATAATAATGTATACAAAACAAGTGATGTACAACGCAATTGCTCACCACCCACTGACCAATGCCCAGCCTATCCCCAAGCAGCCGGCCTCCCCCCTCGGCCAGCCACCCCTATATATATATATTGTTCAGCGTGACATCAGATGGTATGGAATACCCCTTTGGCCAGTTTGGGTCAGCTGTCCTGGGTCTGTCCCCTCCCAGCTCCTGCTGCACCCCCAGCCTGCCCACTGGCAGGACAGAGCGAGAAGCTGAAAAGTCATTGGCTTAATGTAAACACTGTTCTGCAACAATTAAAACATCAGTGTGTTATCAACATTATTCTCATCCTAAATCCAAAACTCTACTAGCTACTAGGAGGAAAATTAACTCTATCCTAGCTGAAACCAGGACAGGAGGCATTATGGCTTAAGCTTTGTAGGAATCATAGAATAACTGTTCTTGCAGACTTTCTAGTCTGTTATGCTTACCTTATCCAAGCTGTTGCCTCCAGTCTGGTGTTTTGTTTGTTAGGAATTCAGGACTTAATCTCTCTGAATCACTGTTTTCTTTCCAGCAGAGACATACAGCTCTTCCTTGGCTACAGGGAAATAGAATCACCAAAATTAACTAGGATTACCACAGCCTCATAATTAATGTGATTTTCTCCTGCCAGGTGTAAAATAACGTCATACCAGTATGGAAACAATCACTGGTCACCCTTTCAGTCATCCAAAGATCTCTACTCTGATGGTTCACTGTGAATAACTTCTACAAAGTCAAATCTCTGTCTTGAATTACTGTATAACACACAATGGTTGTGTAATTCATATAGAAATCCACCATTTTCTGGATTTCAGAACTCTCTAGTAGAGCCAAATTTAGTTTCTTTGCAGCTCAGGAAGGAATATTGTGGAACTGTAGAACTTACTGAAGCCGTGCATTCTTCACCTAAAAAATTTCTTCCATATGATAGAAGTTTTCTGGCAAAAGCCTTTCCTCTTCTTGAAAGAAAATTTTGTGGGAAGACTATGGTTTTCAAATTCCTTTTGCCTGGAATGGTCTTCAGAAATAGGGAAACAAACTGAACGTAGTAGTCTGTTTTGAACACTTGTTTGGGCTGTGAAAAAGATGATACTGAAGCCCTTTTCATGGTGATTTACCACCCATGATCAAGGGATACATTGGGCTGTAAATTCAGACTACCTCATTATTAGCTCACGAAGGTGTTCTACTTTTTGGGTCCATATTGGTAACCAATATAGCCTGATAAGGGCTTAGGATTCTTCAGCTGCAGTAAACATTAACTGATAGAAAATGGAACCAGGGTTTCTAACATGCCATGTAATAACCTAAATACCATGCCATCAGAATAAAGTGTTATGAGGTATGCTTTTTCGTTAGAAATTTTCCAAAAGGCTTAGGTTGTTTCGTTCCAGTGTGAAATAAAAATGGATTCTGTAGTATTGATCTTTGATTCTCTTTCAAAATGGAATGATATTTTGCAGATGAGCCTAGTATTGCTTTTCTGTCTCAAAGAGCAGGGAGATGGACAAGCTAATGTTTATTTTCAAATGTTCTTCCAAAGCAATTAACTTCTATCATAGTTACAGCCTACCAGGTATCACTTTCTGCCAGAAGCACCTTTTCAGCATTTACTTCAGTTCTTAGCTCTGTTGTGCTGCCTCCTAGGAGTCTTTCAAATAACTTAAAATACGTCTTCATTTCTCTGAATGGTATTTATCTGATTTTAAAATGCTCACTGTCAGAAATCTGCTGTCAGAAAGCCAAACGTGCTGCTCTGTATACATCCCAACCTTTTTGTTCTTTAATCAACAAAGCATTTAAAATGTGTTCTTAACAAGCATATTGCCAGGGGAATCTCTAACTCAGTTACTAACAGTGAAACCAAGACCCCGCTTTAGCTCTTTCTATCAGTTCTACTTTGCTATATGAAATCACAGAAAATAGGGGAAGGAATCCCTGAGGTTATTCATTCTCTCTCTCCCAAGGGCAGATATTTTCATCTTGTGTTTTCGTCACTTTTATTCATTGAGTTTGTGAATGGTGTGCTATTTCCTGTAAAAATCCCTTTTCTTCATTTCTTTGCTGATGATAAGTCTCTGACCTTATCCAGAATTCCTACCAATACCTTCCATTGTTTCGCTTTTCCATTTTAAATGAAAGGATCTGTCCAAGGTCAAGAGATAATGCTCCCTAGCGATGTTTGGAGTATTTCAGTATTTCTTAAATGCATCTTCCCTATTTAGAAAAAAAACCAACAAAGCAAAACTAATAGTGCTATTTATAAGTGACCAGAATGGACTCATCCAGTGTTTATAAAACACCTGATCCAATCTATCAAGTGACATTCCCTAAATGTGTACTGTTCACCCGGAAGATGAACCTGAAACTGTGAAATGAGGACTGCAGGATTAGTGATTCACTGCAAGATTCACCTAGTCATTTCTTCATACATTCCTTATGTGGCAGTGCAGAATTCTCATCCTATTTTCATGCAAATAAAATTCTACCAGTCATGAAATTGCAAGGAAATGAGGAGACAAGCATAACGGAGTGAAGAATTCCACATCCTGCAAGTTACCCTTTCTGTCTCACGTTTTTCATTCCCTGAATATGAAGCTCTTTCACTTTCTCCTTCTTTCTGTTCACAGCTATTTTTTTCTTTCATTATACTCTTCTGAATGCTCTGTCTCTATCCTTTCAGCATCACAGAGCATAATTTGCATGAGAATAACATCGTTCTGACTTAACTGAAAATTTGATTATTTTAGTTGTGTGTTTAATTTTCTCCTCGTGCTTGTTGTTCTTAGGATCTTTCCTTCTACCCTGATCTTATGCTGTATGCTGCATACACTGCCATTTGCAGTAAAATTCTTTTTATGGATGGCAGCAACAGTCTTGACACGTGTCCTCTGTCGCATTGCCTTGTTACTCATACTGCCTATTATCTCTTATTTAAAAGCAAGCTCAACTGTATAATCGACAGAACTTTTCCCTCCAAAATTACCTTTCCCAAGTTAAGCTTTAGTGTCTTCCAAGTTTCAGGCTTAAAGAATTCTTTTGGTCATAATTTGAGTGGGATTTTGAGTGTTATTTTACCCAGTTAGATATCTTTGTTAGGTTTGGTCATGCAACTCACCTGCATACACCAGTGATGACACTAGTGGTAAAACTGTTTCCATAAGATTCCTCTACATAATGTAAATGTTAAGTGGAGGAGTGTACTATGCGAAAATCTAATATATGTGGAATTCACAGAGAGCTGTGGTTGTTAGAGATTGTGCTGTGATATCAACTTGAAGTGAAAAAACAAGATGTCAGCACAGGCTTTTTTGGGTGTGAGAGAAGGTGACACCTTGTAGCTAAAAGTTATGGCACGATTTGATTTCAGGTACTTTTTTGTGTGTGTGTTAAACTGAATGAATTTAGTGTTGTTGAAAGTGAGGGAGCCAGTTCCACTCAGCTGGGCAGGATCTGTCTCTCCTATAGAACTGCTCTAATACCTTACAATCGTACTGTTTCCTTTGATAACTGTTTCTTAACCTTAACTTAATAGCAGCTGGCACAGTTGGGTCCTGATGTTAATCCTTATGAGGGCTCCAGAATGCTAAGAATCCAGATGCAAAGAATCATTACAGATGATGACAAATAATGCTTTAAGATTAGGCCTTCTCAACACCTTTTTATGTGTTTTAGGATAGGTAAGCATGTTATCTCTTGGCTCAAACACAGAAGCAGTTTACAACAGCTTTAGCTATGGCACATCTGCTGAGGAACAGAGATTGCCAGTAGGTTAACCCTTTTTGCCACTCCACTTGCCAGGCGTCATTACTTCACAGATTAAGATTTCTGCTGACCCAGTGAACTTTAAGCTTCTGCAAGTGAATTCCAAATGAAGGGCAATGAACTGCTAGATTGCTTTAACTTGCACTATTGGCAGTATTATTGTTTGGCCAGTCATAGGAACTAGGTAGGGAAAACACGTCCCTCAGGTCCTCCTTTCAGCCGTACTTACCTCTTACCCTTTCAGTCGTAACAGTTTACAGAAATTTGGCAAACTTCTTAACAGTTTACAGAAATTTGGCAAACTTAGAAACAAATCTTTGTTTTGAGGGACTGCTATCTCTTCTTCTCCCTTCTGTCTTAAAGTCAGACATTGCCCAGATTTGTGTCTTTAGGCAGCATTAAGCACCTCAGTGGCCTTTAAATTTGAGAATCAGCACAAACCTGCCTCTCCATGTTTCCAGTAGCAATTATCTTCAAATCAGTTACTAATTACTAATCAGTGAGAAAAAAGGGTACATGCTTGTTGTGGTTTAACCTGTCAGGCAGCTAAGCACCACATAGCCATTCTCTCACTCCTCCACAGTGGGATGAGAGAGACAACTGAAAAAGGTAAAAGCGTGAGAACTTGCGGATTGAGATAAGGACAGTTTAATAAGAAAGTGAAGAAGAAGAAGAAAAAAAATTTAAAAAACAAGTGATGCACAACACAATTGCTCACCATATGCTGACCAGTACCCAGCCAGTCACTCAGCAACAGTAGCCTCCCCCTAGCCAACTCCCCACAGTTTTGTTGTTCAGCATGGTGTCGTATTACCATACGTATGGAATATTTCCTTGGTCAGTATGGGTCAGCTGTCCTGGTTGTGTCCCCTCCCAGCTTCTTACCATCCCCTTCAGCTTACTCAGTGGCAACGCAGAAGCCAGGCTGCTCAACAACTAAAACATCAGTGTTACCAAAACTATTTTCATCCTAAGTCCAAGACACAGTACCATACCAACCACTCTGAAGAAAATTAACTCTCTCCCAGCTGAAACCAGGACAGTACTGCACCTTTTGTAGTATATGGATTTCACCATCTTTAGTTTGATGACATAAACCAGCAGATATGACCAATCCTAATCTTTTACTGCCTACACATTGCTGCATATATCCTTTTTGTCTGCACAAAGTCTGAAGAGAGAAGGTCAGTCAAAATCATAGAATATGATTTAGGATAGAAAATAGAAAATAGAAATCATTAGCTATACAGAATTTTTTCATTTCTTCCAAGAACAACTTCTTCTGTGGAAGGATGTACTGTTAACTGTCCCCTCTCTTGTGCTTTTCCAAAGAGAAAGATGGATCAAGACAGCAGCTGTTGCAAGATTTCATTGGATGTAGGTTATGACTTGAGTGGCTTCTCTCCATTTTCACTTGACCCTATGTATGATTTCTGTTGTTTTCACTACTGCTGGCTACTTTTGGTCTTCTGTTAAGTCTTCTTTGCATGTTCATACACACGTTATTGAGAACAGCTCTTTGATTTACAGTTGTTCCCTGCTCTTTCCAGTCATTGTTTTGTGATCAAGAGAATGATAACGCATAGGGCTTCTGGATCCTGCTGACTGCAGGCTGCCATGCTGGGTAACTGAAAAGATCAGAGAACCACTTCTCGATATCTCCAAAGGAAACATCTTGTTGCTAGATGGCTTGGTCTTCCTTTCATGCCTTGCGGTGCCTTTGAGATAGAGCTGCATATTGATGAAAAAAAGGGAACTGACAATGATTACTAGTGCAATGTTTTTACACTTTTTATACACTCTGGTAATAACATGCAATTACAATCATCATCCTCCACGCTGAGATCCACACAGCATTCATCTGTCTTTTTTCTTTTTTAGAATACTATGTAGACCTGCACTGGTCTACACAGCAGAAATACGCTACACTGACTGGTGTCTTGGTAGCCCACACAGTGGTGCATTGGCTGCAGAATAGCACTTGTGCTTTTGAACAGTAATACTGTAAACCCAAGTTATATTCAACATCTTTTTCTGAGGGCTCTTTGTGACTGCTCAACCTTCTTGTGGGACAAGCAGGATTACACCTTTTCAGTGCTAATAGAGACCTTAGCTCTTCATAAAATTTTAAATTCATCAGTTACCTTCTTACCTGCCTAACACTTGTGTACCATGTGAATTTTTAGGTCTTCTTAAAAAACATGATCAATTCCTTTGTTACTTCTTCACTTCATTTCTTATAGCCAAGTACAGCATTTTTAGTTTTTTAAACCTTTTTATTCTGTAAGAGAATCATTTGAAAGTTTTATATTGTCTTAAGCAAATTTTTATCACACTGAACAGTATGCCAAATGCTTTGACAGGTTGACTGAGACTGGGAAAGGGGAGTTTTGCATATATCTGCAGGTGTATACACACATTCCAGAGTGTAGGATTAATTTTTTATGTAGAACATAATTAGTGCTAATGCAAAATAACTGACCTTGGTTAGGACAAAGCAGAAACACCTTCATCTGTTAGATGAAGCTTTCTTATATGAATCCTGCTGCATATTATGCTAATCTAAATGAATTTCAGAGTGTATTGAAAAGATGAAATTCTCTTATCCCTGTAAAAAGTTACATTTAAAGAGGAATATATACTCTCAGGGCAAAAAGTAAATTAAGACTTGGGAGTGCCAGGGCTCACTTTTAATTTCTGTACTACTGGTAGCAATTTCTGTACTGTTTGTGGTAATAAAAGCAATGGTATTTAATGTTTCAAGATCATGTGTGCTAATGAATTTCAAAAGATCTTATGAGTGTAGGAAATACTGCCCGTTTTACATGAAGAGACTAGTATAACACAAAATTTCTTGTGAGCTCCAGCACAAATAATTTGCCAAGGATAACATAGCAGCTTATGGGAGACTAGGGAAGAAGTTTAGGTCTCTAATTCCATGCTCCAACTTTCAGAACATGAGCATTACCTATCAGAAATATGAACATATCAGATTCCAAAGAGATGCTTGAATAGGATATTGAGTAGACATGAATTTGACATACTCCTTTCTGTGTTCATGGTCCTTCTCCTTCTACCCCTCCAATATTCTTTATCAGAAATAAATAATGTGAAGTAAAAGTGAAACTCAGCTTCTTTAGTCTCTGTTGAATAGGTGAATCATAGGCTCACGTAAGTTGGAAGGGACCTCTGGAGATCATCTAATCTGACCTGCTGCTCAAAGGCCAAGTATACCAGGTTGCTTAGAGCCACATCCAGTTGAGTTTTGAATATCTCCAAGGATACAGATTTCAGAGCCTCCCTGAGCACCTGTTCCAGTGTTTGACCACTGTCATAGTGAACAATTTTTTCCTTGAATCAAGTTGGAATTCCAAATTACATGTGTTGCCTCTTGTCCTTCTACTGCGCACCTCCAAGAAAGGTCTGATTCCACCTTCTATACACTGCCCCATAGCTGTAGACAGAAATAGGATCTCTTCTGAGTATTCAGGCTCAGAAGGCTGTTAAGGCTGAACAGCTCTCTCAGCCTCTTCCTGTCATGTGCTCCAACCTCCTAAAAATGGTCTTGGCAGACCTCCACTGAATCTGTTCCAGTATGTCCATGCCTTTCCTGCACTGCAGCACCCAGAACTGGACAAAGCACTCCAGATGTTGTTACTCCAAGTGCCAAGTAGATCACTTCTCTTGATCTTCCGGTTGTACTGGTATTAATGCAGGCCAGGATGTGGATTATCTTCTTTGCCACGAGGAAACAAAGCTGAATCCCATTCAGCCAAGACTCCATTTTTTTCTACAAAACTGCTTTCTAGCCAGTAAATGCTCAGCTTTTTCTGTTGTATGGAATTATTCCAACCCAGATGCAGGATTTTTATTTGCCTTCACTGAAGTTCATGATGTTCATTTCAGTCCATTTTCCCAACTTGCTAAGGCCCCTCTGAATAGCAACCTTAGTCCTTAGTCACCCAATTTGGTATCATCCCCAAATTTTCAGAAAGTGCACTCCATCCCAATGTCCACATTGTTAGTACAGACATATTGGCCCTAATATCACTAGCTGAGGGATAATTCTCATGACACACTGCCAGTTGGACTTTGTACCACTGATTCAATCATTTGAGCCCTGTGATCCAGCTAATTTTCTACCTGACATATTATCCACTTATCCAGTGCATAATCATTCTGATCACTGTGGTTATAAGGATACTATGGAAAATAATGCCAAAGCACTTGCGAAATTTAAGGTGAACAACATCCACAGCCATCCCCTTATGGACAGAGCAGATCGTGTCATTTTAGAAGGTGATCATGTTAATCAGGCATGATTAGCCCTTAGTAAGCCAGTGCTGGCTGTTCTCAAATCATCTGGTCTTTCATGTTCTTGGAAATGGCTTCCAGCATGGTTTTATTATGTCTGGCTGATTGGCCTGTAGTTGCCCAGAGCCTCCCCATTGCCCTTCTTGATGTTTGCCTCTTCCTGTCATCAGGAACCTAACTCATTACTTATCAAAGATTATAGACAATGACCTCACTAAGACATATATTACTTTATAATCTTCAGATGTATCCCTTCTGGTCACGTAGACCTATGTAAGTTTGTTTTGGTTTGCATCATATCTCAGTTCCTAAAACTTGTTTTAGATTTTAGATGAAATTGACCCAAGCTGCCAAAGTAAATAATAACAATTCCAAGATTTGCCTGATTTTCAGTAATGCCTTTGAAATCACATCACGTTCTTTTGATCGTAGAGGTAAAATGCAACTACAAAAATTGGAGGCACTTTTTGAATGGCTTTATGAAATAATTGACCACTTCCAAAAAACAGATTTGGATAGAGGCTTACATTTTATCTTTTACATATTTAATAAAAAAGATGAAATTTATTTTTGTAGAAATGTTCCCAAACCATGATAAATGTGTTTTGTGTTTCAGGCATTTAATAGTGTTCAACACCAAATAAGTCCTGTCCGATGATGTCAGCTTATTTTAAAGGAAGTGACCAGTCCCTGTGGCCAATTTAGTTCAAAAAGATGCAGAACTAGAACCTGGAGAATTCATCTTTCACTGCTAAATCCTTACAGACACTGGAGTGATTACAGGACTGAATACTCACGTAACTTCACCTTGTAACTTAGTAAACACTTCTGATCCAGTGCTGAAAGACTGACAGCTCAAGCATGTACTTTTTAATAGGATATTTAGTTTAATAGGATGCTTAGAAACAGCACATATCCCATAGTGCAATGAACTATAGCTGAATCAATAAATATTTTAATTTAGTAAAATGTAGATTTTTTTAAATCATGGTGGTAATGATTTTGGTTACTTCTTATCAATCCAGGGAGCAGTTACATGAGAGACTGTTCCAGAATTAGGAGCTTACAGTGGAAAAACACAATATAAGCTGTCCCACACTGCCTTGTATAAATAGATGTCCTCTTCTTTAGATCTCTGTTTCTGTCTAAGTTTTCTGGTGGGAATTTGATAAGAATATAAGCAGGGCTGTAAGTGAGGATATAAGTAGGATTTTAAACTCTAGTGAAGTCTAGTTATGAATGATGAGCTTTACCATAATTCAGAAGGAACTGAAATATCAGTTACCCAACACTACTTTGTCTTCGAGTGATTTTCTGCTCCTGCATCAGAACAAAAAACATCAGAAACATGCCAAAATAATCTGAAAAACAAAAAAAAAAAGAAAAAAGAGTATTAAATATGGTGAGGTTATCTTTCACAGAGACAAAAACTGTGGAAAATAGCCTGTAGGATCAATATGATCATGAAGACTTGATCCAAATTTTGAACATTTGTTCTTTCCCTTCCGTATAGGTGTAGCATCTCCAGCATGATAGCTTGGAAATAAGTCATTTGTTTCTGCTCTTTATTTGAGACCTAAAATTTGTATTTGCATTTCAAATATATACTGAAGTTTGACAGTGGTGAGAAGAATGGGTTGAAGTAATTTCTAACAGAAACACCAGTGATGACATGCTTCAGTTTATGTTGTATATAGGCCTCAGCAATTCTATTTGATGTAGCTTGTAATACCTCTTTCCCACATTCTGCTATTCATATTAGCTTTCTTTTACCATTTTTTTCTCATGACCTTAAGTGTAAGGAATTTCGTCAATACATCTCTCTGATTATCCAGAATGTTAGAGGTACTGTCAGATGTCCTCTCACTCACTTGGGTCTTCATTCTGTTAGAGTTTGTCATGTATTAAAGTCAGAGTCACCAGGAAAGTTGAAGGGTATTTATCCTTTTTGGTTTGTTTTACTAAATCTCTGTGAAAATAAGAAAAGCTGGCTTGATTCCCTCTATTTATACATAGAAATAACTCTTGTTCACTGAATGACCCTTACCCTATAGATCCAGTCATCCATGCCATGGGAAAAAAAAATTGTTGTGTCTATTCATTTTCACTGGATGTCATCCAGAAAGCAGAAATATTACTGCTTATGTACATATCTTGGTGATGAACTGCAATAAAAGACTCTTCATATGCCAAAGTTAATCTGCGAACATAAAATTTACTGCTCTTTGCAGTGCCATGCCAAACGTACATCTTCAACACTTTTTCCTGTTTTTTAATCTTAACTTTTTACTCTTGGCAAGTCATCCTATCATTAACTTGTACCCAAGTTAAAAAAAAAATAAATAAATTAAATGACCTGAAGCCTTTTCCCTTCTCTGGAATGTAAAATAATTTGATATGTTGGTGTACGAGGACACACACATTCACATACAAATGGAGATGACAGCATTGTAATTTACCAAGGAATTCTCCAAAAAGTAGTGTCAGCATCTAAGATTCCCAGGATAGTAAATGAAAATGAGAACTTAAGCAGTTAGGTTCGTGTTCTGCAAGTCTTACATAAATGTTCTGTACTCATGCAAAATGGCCTTTTAATTTTGTTGGATTAGACAGGTAAGCAAGAACTCCGCCTGAAAATAAGGAGTTGCAGGTTCAGCTCCATTTTTAGAAAGCTTTCACTAAAAAAGTCAATCATTTTGCTAGCTGTACTTGCTAGTAGCTTAATGCAAATTCGTTCGTATACTTATTGCTTTTTCTATATGATGTTATTATGTAGCACATATGATATAGATATATCTAGTACAGCATAGGTAAATGTATATGGACAGCAAAGTTTTGTCCCATGCTGTTAATGCATGTGTGCCCCTACCACTTGCTTTCAGTTTGTTTATAGATGCCAGCAACTTATTCCAAAACTGATGTAGAGGTCTGTACCAGTTCAAAAGAATAAAGAAACAGATATATTTTTTTCTTACTTTGAAGCAGTGAAGTCCTTCCAAAGGACCAGCCTAAGTTCACACTGAAGGCATTAGCAGAGGCTACTTTAAAGTAAAAATCCTATAGTACCAGTTGGTTTAAAAGTAAAACATTTTCTGTTCTGTGTAAATAATTTTTGATCAGCATACTGTTCTAAGGCAATTCTCCATTAGCATGTCCTATAGCGTATTTTCAGACCCTGTCTACAGAGTACAATTGTGACACAGACTGTGAATATTCAGCAGTAAGAGTCTGTAAATCTGAGTAAGTAATGACAAAGCCTCTTCAGGGAAAGCCAAAATGAGGTGAGCTGAGTAGAATAATGGCAATCTTGGGGGGAGCAGGGAGGCTATTTTAATTTAATTAAGCCAGAGCAACTGAAAAAGATACTATTAAAAGGACTTGCTCTCTGAAGTAAATACTTTTCAGATAAATACACAGTTCAAACTGACATGCTAAATTGGCATCCTCGCATCCACTCTATTCTCTGGATCAAAGCAAAGTTAATCATTTCACTTGCCTTTTATCTATTTTATGAATGTGTGTGTGGGTATGCATGTGTATGTATGTGTAAGGTGGGCGCATGTGCACACACAAGTAACAGAAAATAATGGCATTAAGGAAGAGGTTTTTGCTTTTTTTGTAATGAAGTTGAAGATTTTTTTTTTAATGTAGTGGTACTTAATAGTCGTTGCCCACCGTTGTAAAAGCTAAGAAGTACTGCAGCTTTCTTTTGCCTGTGTTTGCCCAGCCACCCTTCTACATACTACAAGCACTGGGAAATTTCAATGACACAGCTTGGAATGGGTTCAGTGACCTCAATTATGCCCTCCCACCCACTCCAAACTCCTTTCAATTTGCAAAAAGCTTTAAGTGGACAAAACCCAGATGCCTTTTGCTTGTAGTTCAGTAAGAACAGATTGGGCATGTAGATTCTTGTCAAAGTGATATATGTAGTTCATTTTCCATTAACTCTTTCTTAACTAAGGATTTTATATTCTCGGTTCCAAGTCTAGCACTGTGCTTTGCTTTCTACTGCTTTTTAAAGTTCATTCTGCCTGCAACATCATTTTAAAAAAATGAACCTTAAAAAGCCTTGGCTAGACATTGACTGATATGAAACAGACTGACTGTTTGGTTCTGCTTTTAAAGGCAATCACTTTTTTTCTTTTTAAACTTGTTTCATATGTAATAACCCATCCTATTGTCTAAGACAGTTCAAAAGCACTAACTAAATATAATAAATAAAAACACCAGTTTTGTGGGAGAAAGTAATCATGATTTGTGGAAGTGATTTACCAGTCAAAACAAGTACATGGGCCCTGATGACCTTGACAGCTTGCTTGAATTGGCTTGCTTAAACTTAGATTGCTTTCATAATGTTGTAAAATTGTCCCAAAGAGTTGGTGCCTCTCCCCTCCCCCAGAACATTTCATTACACTCCCTTTCTCCCCCCTCCTCTCTGTCTCTTTCTCTTTCATTCTGCAGAAACATGTGCTGTCAATAATGGAGGCTGTGATCGGACTTGCAAGGATACCGCAACAGGGGTACGATGCAGTTGCCCAGTTGGATTTACGCTGCAGCCTGATGGGAAAACGTGCAAAGGTCAGCTTCTGTTTGCTTTGCAATGCATCATTTGCCTTCAGCAGTTCCAGTACAAGATGTAAATATTCGGATATTTAATCAATACTTTTAAGTTAAGGCTATTACTCTCATAGTGATTGCAATTGAGTTCATTAGCTTTCAGCATCCCTAATTTTGTTGTATTTACTTATTTCAATCATTTTTCTCTCTATTTATTAGAGGGTTTTATTGCTGCAAAGAAATGAGATTGCACTGTTTTCAGCTGACCAGAGATTTAGAGGAACAACTCTGGGCTGCAAAAACATACAGTTTCAAAGGATAGTCTGATACCCTTGTAAAAAATCAGTCATGTAATGCTGTCTGAATTTGTCTATTCAAAATTTAATTTAAAAACTCAACCAATACTTTGTCACCTGCAGATAATCGTTTATCACTAAATGAGGCTGAGCAAAAGCTCCACAGGTATTACTCAAAACAACAAAACCAAATAATTGTCCATTTCTGCTCCTTCAAAACATTAAAAGGAGCTAGTTATAAAGGAAAACCAAAGCAACATTTATTAGATCTAAACCTTGCAACTGATGCTCAGCTTTTACTGTTTCAAAGACATCATAAGAACCTTGTCATTTTATCCTTCATGCTGAGGATACAGGGAGGGAGAACAGCAAAGAGCATCTGATACCACTTTCAACATCTGTTCTCAGTTAAGGAGACAGGGACAGTTCTCAAATATCCCTGCAGAATGATACTTGATGGCACTGTGCATGTAAGTAGTTTTGCATATATGCTTGCAGGACCGGGCCCTCCATCAAATATTTTCCCATTTTCTTCTTATTTTTTTTTTTGAGCTCCATTGGAAGAGACTTGGTGATGGACATCCAGAAGGACATTGCATATATTGTTGTCATGGAGAATACTTTTTTGTCACTCAGTGACTTAGCATAAACTGACCTAACTTGCTAAGAAACTACTGGGAGTTTTTTTCTTCTAAGTAACCAGAAATGTCAGAATATCTCCAGTTCAGGCCTTGATGTTACTTAAAATAGTAAAACCCCCAAAAAATAAACAGAAAATGTGTGGTTTCCTTTTGCTCCAGGCTAAAAACTCCCAGTGCTTGGGCATGATTCTGTTAGTATTTATAGAAATAACAGTCCATTTGCTTGTTTATTTGAAAATAAAACATTTAAACTGCCATTGCACACAATTTTAATAGTTAAGAGTGAGCACACATTAAAACTCAGTCGTTTTAGCTCAAGCCACATAAAAATAAATCATTTTTACACGCAGACTAGCTAAGCCATAGCTGAGCAGTAACAGTGATTCCACCGAGTGCCAAAAAAGGAGGCATTTTAATGCTGTAACATACACCTAGGCTTGATCATAATGTTTATTATTGAAACTACATCATGAAAAAAAAAAAAAAGGAATTCTAAATTTAGAAGTCTGGCCGTAGAACTAACACAAAACAATATTTATATAATAATCAAATCTATAATTAGTGCTACAGACAAAATGAAATGTTCAACTGATCCTCAAACCAAATACCATAGCTTTAAGCTCTTTCACATTTGTCTTCATTCTCCCTTTTTTATGAGAAGAAAATATGAGAAACAGAATCTGTATTTTTATGATGTTGCAGATACGTTTTTACTTAAAATAAATACCAAATTGAAATTCCCTCATACGGTTGAACAAACCAACCAGCTCATTTCTTTTTAACCTTTATTGACATTTTAGGAAATACTTGTCATCATAAAATAGTAAAATGTATGTTTTTCATTTAATTTAACTGAAATTAATAATATTTTTGTCATGTATTACACTGTGAGATTTCTGAGCTAGATTCTACTTCCCTGAAGCCAAAGTAACTTCCCATTTAAATCTGTGAAGAATCATGCTCTTAAACTGACCACTGAAGCTGCTTCTGTAGATTATGCAGACAACCCTTAGTCAGGACTGCTCTACGAGATTTACATCTTCTGAGTACAACAGTGAGCATTCTGGCAGAGTAAAATTGATGCCTTCTCTGCTCCTCCGGCTTATAGGTAGAGCCCAGAAAAGGCTGGGGTGGGGAAGTTCAGTGTTCACACATTTTTTCCCGTGAATTTTGTAGGAAACAAAAGAGTGATCTTCCCAAGTTTTTGATTTTGACTTTTTTTTCTTTTTGTTCCTCTTGATTTGACTGCACTACTCTTTCTTGTATATAGTTCATTATTCCATCTCTCTGTAACAATTATATCTGTGTGGTAAGAGTAATGGATTGCCTATTGAGTGCCCATTAAAGCATCTTCAAGTATCATAGAGTTATCACATCCTGTCTTTCATGCACAGAATTTCAAAGCCTATCAAATGTGGCAGCATCTCCAAGGGAGGTTTTTCATAGAAGCATGATATTAAGAAAGGTCATATTTTTAAATATGGGAGGTTATCTATTAAAGGAAAACAGAGGCAAGACGTGTAAGAAAAGCTGAGAGAAATTGGAGGGATAGTTAATGTATTAACCAAAAAATGCAACTGGGGGTTGAGCAAAATGATTAATATGTTTAGGTTGAATTTAGCAAATAATGTCGACCAAAAATAATGTTTTTATTGGGAAGTCTATGATTTTTTAGTCCGTTTTGGCATCTCCCTTCCTATGGCATTTAACTTAGTACAGCTACTCTTTGAAATTATGTATTTGCTGAGATTGAAGAGGCTTAAATAAGACTCAGAGAAACGTCTGAACTGTTGAGTACTCCAAGGGGGGCATTATGCAATTTATTAATCTGTAGTTTTAGCTCACTAGCAGGTGATTGCCTCAATAGTGTGTTTTTACGATACTGGTATTTTATGGAAATCTGCTGCCGCTTTGCTTCCTTTTTTTTTTTTTTTTAATCAGGGAATCAGATATATTAAAGAACATTTTTTTTTTACATTCATGAAATAAATATGCATATTTTTAAAATAACAAAAATTCCCAGTCAGCTCATGTAATGGGAAAAAGAGTTTGCTGTTCAAAATGTACACAGGTTTTGTTTGCTTGTTTGTTTCTGTTTAGTAGTTTGGAAGTTCGTTAACAGTTTAGTGTAGAAAAAAGACAAGTTTTCATACAAAAAAAAAAAATTCCCAGGAAAGAGTTTGTAATTCTTTAAACGTAACTAATTGTTCCACACTTTCTTTGCTATACCATAATTCAAATTCTATAGTTTTTTCATAAAAGCTGGGATTCAAACCACAGAGTACAAAACTGAGTTGGGACTGAAGTGCTGGTATTTCTCCTGTCTCTTTCCCAATATATCAGAGAATGGAGGCTGCAGGAAAGCAAGTTCCAAGTAATGCAAGGGACCTATCTTCAGTGGCTTTGTGCATCAACCTCTTTCACTGGCTTGGTGGGAAATGGGAGTTTAGTGGACCTCAAAGAATCAGGCTCCCTTAGTTAATGCAGAGTGCAGTCTGGTCTATATCAAATGTCAATAAAATAGATGAAAAATCATTGTGAATAAAGTCTTACCATGGCATACATACAGGTAGCGGCACAGCCAATAGGAGGACTGCTGTAGAAGAAGATTATTTTGGTTTCTGGGAGCTGAAGAGAGGAGCTTGAAAAATCTTTTTTTATCTCTGATTCTTTCTCCCTTACACATTACTACTTATGTGATCTCATGTTGAAATATGAGCAAAAGTGCTGTCTGTGGTCTAGGTAGAGGGACCTTCAGTTATATGAATGGTGACTGGGACACAGATTCATTAACATTTTACTGTTCTTCTTTATTTAGTTTCAAACCAAAGCCTTTTCTCAGCTGGGTTGGTGCAGAATATAAAATGATCCTTTTTTCCCTTCAGCTTTCCTATCAGGTGTTAGCCTTGTCTGTTAGTAAGCCAAACGATGCAGACCATTGTCAACTAAGAAGAGGCATGTCCCAGACAGAAAGAATTCTATATCCTCCTTCTAATTAATGTTATTTAATTTCTCCTGCCATTGTAATTTGGTGATCCCAGCTTGATACTGAGTTGATTTTATGCTGTTGATTATTGTGCTATGCATGCCAAAACAGTGTGTAGTTCGTTTCCTTAGATGCCTACCAAGTCATCCCACAGAAGTCAGCTAAGACAGATAGAAAGGGAGACAGAAGATTAAAAGACATAGTGGCCCAGGATGCTTATTGCTCATTGTTTCCTATCCACTTTTCAGTTTTCCCTGTCTTGTGTGTGTCAGAGTTCTCCAGTCCCTAGCTCCCTCGCTTGTTGGTTCCTGTGCATCTTTCCTGCTGAGTACCCATTTCATGCATTCAGCCATAATTTGCTCGCAGTGAGAAGACTCATCACTTTAACATTTTAATTATATTAAATAGAATCTATGTAGCTGATAAAATGGGAGATTCATTTGAGAAAAACTTGTGGGGTTCAAGAGGACTGAAGTCAGACTAGTTTATTTTCTGAACTGTTTAAATCCAGCTGCCAAACTGTATCGAACAAAAAAAAAAGGGGGGGGGGGGGAGGGGTTGTTTTGTGGGCTCTAAGAAGCAATTAGGGCAAGGGGAAGGACCACAGGCTTCTGGCAAGGTGTAAAATGTAGAAGTGTGGCCATCAGCCATCTCTGCCTCAGGGATTTGACAAAGAAACTGTGCCCCCTGAGGCACTCCAGTGCCCCAGAGTAATGCAGCCTCTGAGCACTGTACACAAAGACAGTCTGACTGTGCAGGGTGCAGTACTCTCCAAATTCCTAGACTCAAATGGCAGAGTGAATGTAATTCTAAAGCAGGAGAATAAAAGCATAACTGGATTTCTAGATGTATGGAGCAAAAGCCACATCTCAAACGTGGCTTTTCTGTAAAGCATCTAACTTTGCAGTGGCCCATAGATTTTTTTGCAATAGTAGCAAGATGTGTATTATTTTGATTAGCTAACTTGCTAGTTTGCTTCACTTTCACAGGCAGGCTTCACAGTGGCGTTTTGGGGAGGTAGGTCCTCAGCTGGGCCAAAATGTGCTAGATTTTGGTAGCACTGTGATGTTACATTGATAATGTTGCTAAATACAACAGTATTAATTCATGCACACAAACAGAACTTTGCCAAGCCCAGGTGATCTTACAGACGTGTATTTAGGAGACAGAAAGGTCCCTGCACATCTACACCTAAGGATGGGGCATTTTATTTACTGTTCTATACTAAGTAAGCCCTTCTTAGCCCTCTGGCATATTGTTTAACTAGGCAGTGTTATGCTGGGGTTATGTGACTGGATGCTGTTTAGGCAAACATTTCTTCTTCCTGCTGTCTCATTGTCATGGTTACCCAGCAATGTGGTGTGCTCTCTACTTCCTTGAAACAGACCCCCATCCTTTTGCATTCAGATGCAGCAGAGAAATGTGTCACTTACGTGCTTAAATACTTGACTCTGCTGCAGTGGGAGCATCAGAAATGCCTTATCATTGACTGGTTTATCCACTAACTCAACTCTGTAACTTCCCTTATCATTAAGCAATCTATAAGTGAAAACCAGGAGCATAATGACTACTGAACTATTTCAGTCAAATGACCTAATCAAAGTTTATTGAAATAGAAGGGAAATTTTATATTGGCTTTATTAGATTGATATAGCAATTTCACATTTTTATCATTCTTAATTGCAGCCTATTATGTCAGGAGAATGCATTTTAAATTATTTTTTGATTAAAAAAAGTGAAAACCCAGAAGTGGATTAAATTTTGAAAATGGAATTGTTTCTGTGAGGAAAGGTTTTGTTACGGAATGAATTTCAATGAAGCAAACTACGTTGTGTTTTGTTAATTATGAACTGAAAGTTTTCATTAAATTAAATGCGTAAAATTAATGCTTACATCAGTTTGGTACGAGAATCTGACTCAGATGTTGAAGGCTTTCCTCTCTTTTCATTCAGAACACACTAACACAAAGCGAAAAGCTCACAATGAACAGTTTAGTTGGCCAATTTGGCTTCATTTCCTGGCTATAAAATGTCTGCGAACAGTTATGATTTCCTCCATCATTCCATTAGTCGAAATTACTTAAAATTTGTTTTAGTTTTTTTTCTCTAAATTGGGTTAAATTGACTAAAGCTTTTAAAATTACATCTTTTCAATCCTGATCAATTCATATGAAACTGAAAATGTTCCCGCGTTTTTTTTAGAAAGGAACACCAGACGGAGTTGTAAGTTACTTGTATTGTTTACCATTAGTAAGATGCAGTTGTTAGTTGGTTACATCAACTATTGGCTCACTTGAGTTATGATTCCATCTTTGTTTGACTGTGATTGATTTGATAATCAGAGTAGTATATTTTTTCACAGATTGCTTAACTGGGGAACTTTTTGCAGTAGGAGTAATTATCTATGATGAACTAACATTTTGTTTTGTATATATGCCTGACTCAGCATTCTTTTTGCATGCCAGTAAAAGTTTGACAGTAAAATATATCCCTGTGCAAGATAACTCGTGAAATACATGCATCAATCAAATTTACAGCAAGGCAGATGTAAGTAAAGTGGCACGTACAACCATACTTTTCACATCAAGTAGGTGACTCAGTGCCTTTAGAATCAAGTACATAGGTTTGGAGCAGGTCTTCTGAACTAAAATTTGTCTCACCTAAAAGACATATGCAAGACAGGCACAAATAAATACATGTGAATTAATTTTTTTCTTTGTTTGGGCATTGTTCTAGTTTTCTTTCTTAATACAAAAATACAAAAAGTTTTCCTTGGGTTTGATTCCCACAGAAAATTCATAGACTTCTGTTTAAGTGAGGCCATCATTTTAAAAAAGCTTGACTTTTTCATAAATGCATAAGCAGCATTAGAGAAGACAGCACTAAAACAGCATGCTGAAAGCTACCCCTGAGTTTTCTGCTGAAGTGTATAACTTCCATTTGAAGGTGCACAGCCACATAATTTAGTTACTTGCCTTCTGCATAGCTTCAAGCAATGTAAATTCCCAAAGGACCTAAACTTTCACCTGCAAAAATTCTATAGTGCCTGAATTTCTGCCAGTGTCTGAGGTGCATACTCAGTCAAATTCCAGTTACCCTAAGCTCAAATCTGAATTACAATGGAAAATTGGTCTTCTTTTCTTGGTTCACTTGCTCTGGCAGGCATTCCCATGCCTAATAAGTCAGAAAGCTTGTGAAAGGTTGTTTTCTGCTCATCTATGACTGGAACAGTTACTTGGAGGAAGATAGCATGGAAATCTGCCTTTCACTGCAGGAAACATAGGATTTGAACCCCAGTCTCATATGCATTTGCGAGTACGCTAGCTGCAGGTCTGATAAGTATGAAGGAACTTCCACTTCCTCTTCAGAGGGAAGAAGGGAAAGAAAAAAAAAAAAAGATTGATCATAGTAAACCAAGAAGATGACTCATATCCATTAATGCTGTCTAGAAGGAACCATTGTCACTTCAATTCATCATGAAGTGGGTAGGAATCTGTGCGTAACCTTTCTCTCTGCTGTCTCTGCAATATTTCCTACTGATTTTGCCTTTAGTAGTCATGTTATAGCTACGTGAACATATTGAGCCAAGGTGGTTAAACACCTAATCCAAGATTAAGAATTACATTGGATTCGCTAAGATATCATGCTGCGTAGCTGTTCTTGTCCTCCCTGTTGAATACATTCAGGTATGTTAGCATTTTAAATTAAAATGATTTTGAATGGTCTCCTCAAGAGTTGAAACTTCAAGAGGTTACTTATAGAAGCAAAACTGCTCGTAGCTTCCTGGACTACTACCACTTGACATTGTTAGAATACTTTCTGTGCGTCCCCCATTAGCACTGTTCTTTAGTGCGATATCTGTCCGCAGATAGTCCACACAATGAAAGGACTACTGGTGTTAGTGTCAATAGATGTATTAGCACCCATAGCAGGTCCTGAGACATAAAAAACAGCTTTTTTCCAGCTCACCTTTCTCTAGCAGCATGATGGTGAATCACGTTTTTTCACACATCTGTTTAGCTTCTTCCCCATTGGACACATACTGCTTTTGCAAAACGTAAGTATTTGAGCCATTAGCCATAATGGGCTGTTAGCATTTTCCAGTGATCCCTCTCGAAAAAGAGAAAAACCATATATACAAATGGCGTTAAAGAATAAACTGAAATGAAGTAAGCTGCTGGCAGTCATCATCTCCATTGCAGTCAGAATGCTGTGGCACCAGCAAATGTCAGCATAAATGTCAACCACAAGATTACAGCAGCAGTGAGTTTTTTAAACAGGATCTCTGGCAAAGCCAGAAAGGGCACAGACCTGTTTGTTTTATTACCTTTTCTTCTGATTCATTTCCCTTGATAATAGCAGAACCTGAAATGGCCTTTACTTCAGTGGTGCTTCTTTAAGATAATTTATGTAGTTAATAGAGCAGTTGTACTCATGATTTTAGTATTGGTTTATACCATTGCTACTTGATGCCAGCCTAATTTGGTGTACAGCACATTAAATTTTGCTAACGTTCTGCTGATATGGTGCCTTATATTCATAGTTTGGTTTGGAAGTAGTATTTGGAAAATGGTCCTTTTGCCTTACTGAGTCAGGGTACAGTGATGACTAGTGAGAGCAGGTTTTCATTTAAGCTAATAAATAGCTTTTATTTGCTTGCTGCACATACATAAAGCTATCTGGGTTGGATTGCTCTATCACAGAGCAATCATATGCATGTTCCTCAAAGCCTGTGAAAAGTTAACTAAGGGAAAAACAGGATTGCTCTCAGTAGTATTTAATTTACTGCTGTAGTATCTCCACTAGAAAAAAATGCAAAATTTTGCAAATGGAAACAGATTGAGATACAGTGAGTGTTTTGACCCTCTGAAGAGGCTGACCTGAGCAAATGGAGCATTTTAACCATGGTTCCTCGGAGTGGCTAGTGAAAAAAAAAGGTTTTTAGGTGATCAGCTAGATAAAATTCGGTTGTTTTAGGGGAAGATTCTCAGACATTTCAGCAGGTTGGATCTTTGTGGGATTTCAAGTCCAGAACCTCAAAAAAAAAAGTAATCAAAAATTACTAGTTCATTTTTAAAGCAGAGGTTGTTATTTTCAGGTCTTTGTATAGATTACACCTTCTGCCATTCTTCCTTTGATCCCCAAGGCCCATTTTGTTCCTGACATGGATACCAAGCTAGAACCTCTGTCCTTTCTTCTGTGCATCAGCTCTCAGTGAGCACTGACTTTGATTTTGTACCTCATGCCTTTTACTTCTCTCGGGAATCACACAATTTCCCATTTTTTTAGAATATGGTCAGAACTGATGACCCTGAGGTAAAATAAGCATATCAGCCTTGGTCATTCCTAATGGGATTTGAAGTCTTACATTATATAGCTAAGGTACCTCCTTAAAAATTTGTGCATTGGGAAATAACATGGAACAGCTGGCATGCTCTGAACGCTGATCCTATTGCAATAACATGCTCATAAGCACATGCAAATAGCCTAATCCCAACCTATAGGATATCCACCTTTCTTGCCTTGAAAATCCATCTGAATTGGGTTAGCGATTCCACTTCCGTTCAGACTCTGACCAGTGAGTAATAAAGAGACTCTTCTTAATCTCAACAATAGAAACAAAATATAAGGAAAGAGTAGATGTTATTACAGTGGTGCAAACAGGCCCATGTTCTCCCTTCACACATGGTAGTCGATGCAGCACAAAATTCTAGTCCCTCTTTGGTTTCCTTCTACCTGCTGTGTCACTCCCTCCGAAGAACTTCCTACTCCACAGGAATCAGACATCCTTGATTTTTATCAACACCAGGCCCTATCCTGTTTGCCAAAGCCAGTCCGCAAGCTGAGTATGTGTTGTCTATTAACAGCCCTTAAGTGTTTACTGAAGTGGTTTATTTTGAGTCCTTCTTTCTCCGTGATAGCTTTCTCCCTGCTTCTCATCAACTTAAACCTAGAGTAAACTTCTGAGTAGTCAAATCATGATCTAGTTTTCATAATTCATTATATAGCAACTCTGCTTCCATCAGAGCCCTTACATGATTCTGCTTTCAAGCTATAGCAACTTACCCTCCCAGTGTTTGTAACGAGAAATAAGTGCATGTTCAAATATAAATGCCATTTAAGTTTGCTTCTCCATACATGTAAGTAAAAAGCTATCAGAAAACAGAAGAGGTCAGATATGATCACATGCCACTACAACCATGAATCAAAACAAAAAATAACTTTGGCCTCTCCATGCTGAACACAAGGGAACGAGAAAGAGCTGTAGTTGAATTTATAACAATGAATTTATTTACTGTTGAAGCAAACCCAAGGTCTCACCAACTTTGTAGTTTGCAGGAGTTGAAAGGGATTGAAGTCAAATACAAATCTTGTGGTTAAGGCCCATCTTTTATTCTAAAAACAAAAAAAAAATCTAATGCAAAAACCTCTTATATCTTTGCATACGTAAACTGTATGATGCAGAGGGGTGAATGGTCAGAGGAACATATTTGCCTTGTGTGAGAAGTCAGCACCTAAATAAATTCATGAACATGAGAACGATGTGAAGAAAGATGGTAATGGAAATGAAGGTTCTCCAGTAACTAGACTTGTGCTTTTAGGAGGAACAAAAATAGTCATCTTCTGTATAGCTCTATGTTGCACAAATTAAAAGTGCAATTAAATGTGCAATTAAAAATGGCTGAATTTTCTATAAAATGTCTTCTGGCAAACAAGTTCTGACAATTTTACAGTGCTTCTGCATAGTTAAAGGACAAGTTCACATGTCATTTTCAGGAAGCAAGCAAATAGCTTCTTGGCAAAGGCAGCATGGACTGTGTGAATCTCAAACTGCTTTTTGATATGTAGAAATGGACAGATTTTCCAGATTTTCTGGGTAGATGTTGCAGCAACAACAAAGGATCTCCCTGTCTTTTCCCTTTCCTAATCCACTGCTGACAAAACCCTTATTATTAAGAAAATAGAGGTGTTTGTGCCAAAGAGGCAATCAAAGGCAGCTAATTGGTGATTTAGGACTGTGAAAAAATGGATGCAGCTACTTAAGAAAAAAGTAAAGAAAAAGCAACATAAAACTAGAGGAAAATTAAGACTTTAGTCATGAAAACAGCAATCCTGTTGACTGTTTGAGTACTGGTGAGAATTTCTGAAAATGCATACTTTGTGACATCTTTGGGAAAGGAGAGAAGACCATGTCAGAGTGCAACCCAGTAAATGCTTCTACACAGGATTCCTTGAAATATGAATCAACTGTATACATTGGCTACACTGCAGAGATAACGGGTAGACTTGTAGTTGGTGAAGGAAGAAGAAGCAAAGGAAATTTTCGAAATTTGTTACATAGAGGAGACAAAAGGAAGATTAAAGACAGAAAGGAATACTAAACAACAGAGGCAGTTTTGAAATTATTTTTGTTGTTTTGGTAGGACTTGAACAAGCTGCAAGATAATCTGTATCTGAGAAAACTCGTAAAACTCAGAATTCAGAGAGGGAAAACTGGTGGAAGAGCAGTGGTCAAGTTCAGTTTATCAAAAAAGCTGCTTGTTTTAGAAAAGATAGCGATGACAAGAAAATCAGACTAGAGCACAAGCTCCCAAGGTAGCTACAAAAACAGTTTCAAAGTATCTACCGAAATGTGGATTAAAGAAGCAAACAGGAAAGCCTGGCTGCAATAGCCTTATTATTGAGGCCACACTCATTTTATGTGATTATACCAATGTTAACCAGTCTCAAGACAAAGAACAAATAGGATCAACCTAATGTGAGAAAAATGATAACAGCATCTGGCAGGCAGCTGCAGCTTCTCAGCGCAGAGCTCTATGTCATGCCCAAAGAAGGGGCTGTAGTTATCTGTCCCAGCACTGCTGCCCTGGAAACAACTGTTTCAAGACTTTGAAAAGACTGAGGGGTGACTGGATTCTGCTTTTTTCCCCACTTTTCTAAAGAAAACAGAGATTTGACTGTTGTCATTGCAAAGGCAAATATGGCATGTGATTGGATGATAGACCATCTGACCAAGGGAGAGAAGGAGGCACAGAGAGAGGAGAAAGGTGGGCAGAGGTGGTGGTGAGACCATAATGTGGTAGAGAAGATGTTGGAGAGAGAAAGAGATGCTTGTCACCAAGAGGAAATGTGCAGCATTTTGCAGGGAGAAAGCATAGAAAATATTTGGTGGTAGGTGGCTGCAAGTGATAAGAAGCCTAGAGAAGGAAGGAATCAGAAAAGTGAGGACTGGACATTGACTGATGGGTATATATTTTGAGTGAGCACCAGAACAATTAATTTTAGATATGTAGACATAATCTGATCCAGATTTTCTAAGAGAGATGTGAAGTTCCAGGTCACAGTGAGGAAAAATGAAGTGATAAACCCATGGGATTTAAAAAATGAGAGGAAATTAAAATTTTAAATACCAACACGGGTGAAATTTTTCAGAAAGAAGAAAACAGGATGGAAGGCAATTAAAAAAAAAAAAAGAATTGGTAGAGAACAGAATCTGAGAAATAGAAATAGAGCTGTGAATAACATCTGCCTTCTAACTGTTGCTGTAACTTTATCTAATCCAGACTGTGTGAAACTTCCACTGCTCCTTCCCTTTTTGGGGGATTGCCTTTTTTTAGGTTTAAGACATTCAATTCATTTGTCTGGTGTAGACTCATTCATGACAGACAAATACAATATAACAGATTATCTTCCATTAAAAAATTGCAGACTTGGGTCAGCTGCCACGTAACTCATTCAGTTTCATTCCTTCCCAAGGGTTCCATCTATCCTCACAAAATAAATTCATGTATACTAACTTAGGGTTTTTTCATGAGTAGGCAATATCCCTGTTCCCTGGAAACTTGCAGTTGTTATTTGTCTTTGTGAACCTCCCCTTTGAAAATGCCAAATCCTTTAAATTAATGCTTGGGAGGGTCATATTTTGCATTTCAGTTGTTGAAAAGACCTTGCATTTATTCAACAATATAAGGGTCCCTGAGGATGAGCAACCACAGTTTATTACGTAAAAATGTACTGTGCTTTCTGTAATTTGGGGGTTGACTGCTCACATAATCATAGCTACCAACATTCAAAACTTACAGTACTTTTTTTTATTCTTTTTTTTTTTCATCATAAATAACAGCTTGTTTTTTATATGGCCAGATCCTGCTCTCAGTAAAGTATTTGTCTTCCCTGGTACAGAACTGATCCTTGGTTGGGTGAAGAAATGTCTTCCAAAGTTTTGGAGGGTTAATGTTTGGTCACCAGCCAATTTTCTTTGATTCATTATCACCAATAACGGATTTGAGTTATCATGGGTTAATAGTATTCAGCTGTCTTTTTCAGCAAGAGTACCTTTATCATCGTAAAGCCAACACAATTTCAATGGGATTTTAGAAAGCGCACCAATGTCTTCAACTGTCCTTACCCAATACCAATTTCATTTTTTAATTGTATTTAATTAAATCAAACACAAGTACAGCAATTTTTAGATGCAAGTTGAGGTTCTTGAAAACAAACATGCAGCTTCCTGAGCAAACAACAATTCCAAGGGGAAAAATTAAAATAACTAACAGTTAAGGTAAATTGAGTTAATATGCTAAGTCCGGAGATTCTTGTATCTTTGCCCAGCTTTCTCACTTGCCCCTGTGCTCTTCATTGAGATTACATGGAGAAATTAAGTACTGTTAGAGCAAGGCACTGTTTTTTAGTGAGACAGAGTACAGAGAAGTTGCTCAAGTGTGTTAGCTCAGACAGTTTTGTATTTTCTACTTCTTTTTTTTTAATATACTTTAGGAGACACTGAATTAACTCCTTTACTGTAGTCATTGATTGTAACCTTCAGCAACTTGTATAGTTCTTCTCTGTCTCAGCTCTTCCTACATATAGCAGATAAGCATTAAATATAGAATTATTATGGTAATAGTGGCTATATGAATAATAAAGGTAGAAAAGTAGTCAGCCCAATATATTTGCACAATTCTGTACCACCATTTTAACCGCACCCTCCAAGTCTGCATATACTTAAACTGTCGTTATTGCCATCTGAGTTTCACAGAGTCTAATGTACTTAACTTTCCAGATGCTTTGTAACAGACAGACATTATTTGTTGTCCCCAGGTACAGACAGGAGTCCTAATTGCATACTTATTTCTCCCTCTCCAGTGTATTGTAGAAAACACTTTGATTAATAAAATCTTACAGTAGGAGGAAAACTAACTGTATTTTCTGCGATCTCTATTGATTTTCTTTTTTTTTTCTTTTTTTTGGTAGTTTTTGCATTTAGCTCAGCCTAGACTGTGTTAACTGGAGCACCCTTATCTCTTGATTTCTCCAGTCCCTTTCACATTCTGGCATCACAGTCTTAAGACAGCTTGCACTGTTTGGGTTGGTAGCATTGCACTAACATGTTTTTAAGTTTAAAAAAGAATTCAGTGTTCAGCAAAATTTTAGATAGAAATCCTTTCTTTTCGTATTAGATTTAGTAAATCCCTTCCCTTTCACAAATGAAAAATCAGGGTCTAAACTGTTCTGACAGCATTTCTAAGTTTTTTGCTTTCAAAGCTTTTTGTGTTTTATAAATCTAATTAACTGTAATAAGAAAATAATGGGACATAATGTTTATTTTACAAGGTGATTGATCTCTTGGCAGCCTAGCAGACTCTTTTATTGATTGGTTGGTGGATAATGTCAGAGTGGATATGTCCTGGAGGAGAATACCTGACACCTAAATCCATATGTGACAGATTACCATCTGTGTTGGAAGACAAGTTTCTTCGTGAAATTGCAAAGATAACAGGTGAAAATAGAGAAAGTGACATGAGGGAAATGTGTTGAAACCTGCACCAACCCTTCCATGCTCTATGAGCATTTACACAAAGTTCTCTATTTTGTGGGCAGTGTGTTTTCAGGATGAGGGAGATCAAATTTTAATTACACTCATTCCTGTTTGCCCGGTCTAGTTTTAGTTCTGTTAATTAGGAAAATTCCTTGCCCCACAACCTAGCCATAAAGCTAATTAAACAGATAACCTTCATTTGCTACCTAGTGGAGCTTCAGTTCAGTAATGATTATCATACATTACAGTTAATTAGCACTGTGGGAGGGAAAATGAGGATGTCACTGAAGTGCAGAATTCAAATTAGAAGTGCTGTAATATATGCCTTATTTCATTTTATAGCTATCTGATGCAGGAAAATCACACACTACCCTACCTGCCTCAGTTTCACCTTTGTTAAGGGAGAAATAATTAAATTTATCTCTGCTGCAGAAGTGTTTTGTAGCTTCAATGTAATAAAGATGTTAAGATCTTGTGCTTTGAAAGCCTCAAATAGAAGATACTGCATAAATAGAATTATTCCTCTCTGAAACATGCAAAGTGTGTTAGAGGCAATGAGCTATGTTTGGAGAGCACAGTCACAGGTAGAGTGGTGGAGCAGCACATGTACTTCTTAAAGTGGAGTATGCCTGTACAGTTTTGCACATATTCACAAAATCTTCCAGAACAAATCACTCAAAAGCCTAGCCCACAAAGGAAGAACAACTGTAATTTAACTACCTTTTTTTTTACTATAAACTACTTTGATTCAAAATGCTTTCTTCACTTAAATTAATCCATTTTAAAGTATTGGTCCTGAAAAGATCAAGTGATAATTACCAATACCCTGTTACACAGATGGAGTAGAGAGGTGTTACAACTTGCCAAAACTGCTAGATAAACCCATTGTAAAACTAGAACTAACTCTCTGTAATCTACCAGACAGCATTTAGATTTAGGCTTTCTTACAGTGTCACCGAATCCAGTATGTCTGAGGATATGGAATATCCTTAATAAAATATCCCTGACATATATACAATAGGAAATGTTACTTAGTACATTGCAAGTGTAGCCTAATAGGTTATGTTTATGTTAATTCCAAATTCCTTAATATATTTCATGTTATATTGAGAGAAAAAAAAAAAGAGAGAGAGAGAGAGAAACTATTAAAATAATTGCAATCTGAGCATTGGTGGTAATGTAGAGCAACATGTGCTTTGTGCAAGCTTATACTGTTTGACACGCTGTCTAAGCAAGATAGCCTGTTGGATTGTGCATGGGGATAGAATTCAAGTGTGGAAGAGTAAATTTGTTTTTCTGTGCCTCTATTTCCCCACCTCTGACAAGGTTAAAGAGTTTTGTGGCCTGTTTTATAAAGTACTCTGTGGTCTGCATGAATCACGAAACTAATACCTGTGTCAACAAGACAACAGTAGTTATAATGGTTAGGGAACAGTAGTGATTTTTAGAAGCATGAGAAAAAGAAAGAAAAAAAAGCAAAGGAAAATGTCATGTGTAAGAATAAGAAGCTAAGAAGAGTTGTCAGACTTCCCACTTTGCAGAAAACATGTCTATTGATGTCCACTGTATGTTGATAATAGTATTGTTAATCTTAGCATGCTGTCATTAGTAAAAACTAGAAGGGTGTGAAGTTTCTGTAATAATTTTAGGTTGATCTTGGAGTATATTATTTTTATTTATTTATTTATTATTTTCCTGAAGCTAGGTAGCATTTTTATACTGCAAAGGATTAGGCTGACACAATCAGTTCAAATATTTGTCCAGCCATTGAAAGGAGAAGTCTAACTTCCGCCTGTGATGAGGCTTTGGAAATCTCTATATCCATCATTGTTCAAGAGCTAAGTGAAGATTGCATACTGATTACCCTTTCAGTTGCATTTAAGCAGCTTATGTGGAAAGTTAAATTCTAAGTTGCTTAAAATCCCTACTTTTTAATTTGTTCTCTGACTTGCGTGCTGCAAGGCAAACCTTTGCGAGTTTATATGCATATACACACGTACATGCACACATACCCTGATCAAAACTAGCTCCTTCTAAACACGAATCACAATGAGCAGAGCTTAAAAAGGTACAAGTGGAACAGGAACAGTCTTTCCCATTATTCTTCACAATGACATGAAAACAAAAATAATGGAATGTCAGTTACCTCTAATCAAATTGTGTCTATGTGAGTAAATTTTAATGATTCTGTGGTTTGTCACTGGTCTCTGTTTTCTGTTTCTGCATGTGTCCCATCTGTGCAGGGAACATCAGTTGGTGCTTGTACGTCAGTAGCTTGTGTGAGAGAGGTATCATTTAACAGCATAGACTTACTGCATTAAGAGAAATCGTTTTGGATTTCATTGCTAATGCACTGAAAGTCCATCAGGCCTCCTAGTCTGAAATGACCAGCACATTGTCTGAGCACTGACTGTCAGGGCATTTTGCCTGCAGAGAAACATCCTCTGCAGAGAAATACAGCTCTGTATATACTTTTGCATTCCTAGGGATACCGAGGAACAGAGCACTGTGGAAAGCTTGAGGCATTTTTATGCAACCTGTATCATCAATTGAAAAGGAGCCACTTCAGAGCTATAATTGAAGACACCAACTTTATGACTCTTCTACAGACAGTCCCAATAATAGTACGAGGAGATCTGACTAAGTAATTTCAAAGCTGGTAGATACCATGATGGGTTTCCACTGTGTTTCTTTCCCTGTGTGGTAGGCAGACATGTCACAGAAGTATACTCTGTGAAGTTCACAAAAGGCACTTGACAAAGTTGGGTACCAGACAGTTTAAAGATAAATGGAGCCTCACCTTCTCACACAGTGGAATCATTTATTTTCACATGGCTCATAACACAAATTATTTATAGCTATGGAAAGAAAAATAATGGGAATATAGACTGTTGCAATTTCTATGAACCAGTTAGACACGATATGGTTGGATACTGCTCTCTTTCAAGTGAAATGCAGCAACACACCGCTCTCCATAGAGTGAAATAATTTTACATGCCTTGTCATTCTTGCTATGGCCATGGAAAGAAATACAGTGAAAGCAGAGACACTGGTGCTGTTTGTGTTATTTAGAATGTTTTTGCAGCTAACGGTTTTGACCCCTATTCTGTTTTGATGGTCCTGGTTTCAGAAGGTCACGTCATGTCTTCCAGCTAGAAGAAATGAATAAATACTTTCTTTTCCTGTGGACTCTCCCAGGTTTAACCCAGACCCTGGCTCAGGATTATTCCAAGGAATTGCTGGTGTAAAACTGATATGCTGTATTGTTAGTGGAATTACAACAATTAACAGCTTTAAATCTATCCTCTGAGCCAGGGAGGTTTCATTTTTGTCCATTATGGACTTCAGGGACCCCAAAAAGAAAGTTAGCGAGACTGGAATTTGTAATTTAACATGTGAAATCCAGGGGCTGTCATTTAAAACATCAGTCCTTCAGAATGGTGTTTGACAGTCTGCAAGTAATTTCTGCTTCAAGCAGTCTCAACAGCAGAGTAGCCCAGAGGTCATGTTATTCTTATCATGGGTAAGAGAGACCTTCTTCATGATGGATGACTACTCTATGTGTTTGTGATATTTAATATATTAGTAATTTTAACTCACAATTCCATTTGTCCAAAAGTTTTGTCATAGCAAGCTGAACTATAGTTCGGTACACCTGTGCTGTGAAAAAGGATGGAAGAGTTGTGGTGATCTATCATAAAACCTGTACCACAGTCCCCACATCCTAAAGTTAGGAGGCAGCACTCACGAGATTGGAAATGTCAGCCTGTGGGAATTGTGCCAACAAATCTTACATTTCACTGCTGATCTGGACCTGTGCTTGTAATCACAGCTGAAACCGAATGTGTTGCTGCCTCCAGTCTCATGGTATTATGCAAAGCAGCCAACAGTGTAATCTTCACCAGATTTATCAGGTTGAGAGCCTAAGTTTATCCTTGTTGGCTACTCTATTTCAGTCACCAAAACTTGAGGACCACAGACAACAAACAAGACTCCAGCCATCAGCTCAGTTTGAGAACTCTGTTACCTGAGACACATAGATTGCAGCTACATTTGTGCAAAGCACTCAGGGTGTGGCACTACTATAGCTGCTACCTACCATTTTACCCTCATGCTTTTAATAGGATTGAATGCAAAAGCCACTCCTCTGCAGAACCAGACACAAAAGCAATAAGTAGCAGTATTAGTTCAGAGGGTCTCAGAGCAGCTTTCCTTTCTCTTTTCCAAAAATTCAGCTCACGAACAAACCTTTATAATGATGTATGCTGCCCTTGCTCATTTGAGTTGGACACCCTCCTGAACATATTTCTGTCAATGTCCATGCAACAAAGCACCATTTAGAAAAGCAGGCTGAAATTGCTTCGCAGCTATTAGAAATTCTAGATTTACTTCCTCACTGCTCTTGCAGACATATTTTGCTGCTGGTTGTATTTCATGTGCAGGAATGTGGTAAAAACCATACAACACTCCCATATCTGTAATCATATGTATTCAAAAATGAGTGAATGACTCTCAAAGTCATCCTAAAGTCAAGTTATTTTAAATGCTCCATTCACCAGCATCATGCATCTTTGATAAATTTCCATCTCCACGTATTAGTTCCTAACTTTGTGTTTTGCAACATTTCCTTTTTAAATGGCCAGCTGTTACCTCAAAGTTTCCGAGCTTGTATAGTAAGAGAATTTTCAGAAGGGAAGATCACTCTCCACTCATTTTTCTCAAAGATCTCATTTTCTCTTTCAGAAGTGTGCAGCCAGGGCTCTATGACATATTTCTTCTTCTCTGTATTTATTCCTAAAAAGACCTATATTTTTGGCAGTATTCTTCTCCTGAAAACTAGCAGGCTTGGTTTTTTTTTCTTTTTCAGAAAATGTGGATCCATGGTTTTATAACTGGGGGAGGAAGGAAAGGTGCTCTGTATTTCAGATGAGGTTCTATGACCTATTATATACCTATTGCACAACTTTTTATAGAATGGAAAAGGGACTGGTCATTCCAGATTTTCCAAACCTTTGGGAGTAGTTATAGGGTGGAGGAAGTAGAGTCACGAGTCTGAAATTCAGAACAGAGGTCTTTATCTTCATGATCACTTTTTAAAGTAAGAGCCATTGATCCTGTCCTTCATACATATACATGGCTTTCAAATAAAGGCAATAGATGCTATGCCTTGAGAACAACTCAAGAGACAACATCTCACATGCACTTAGTGTTGCTCTGCAAAAACATCAAATCAGAAAGGTTAGAGGTGTGAAAATGGTTATTCAGTGGCACTGTGCTCATAGCGGACAAACTAGCACATAATCCTAAATGTGAGCAAATGTACCTCTGCATTTCTTTATGTAGCGATAATGGAAGTATTTTGTGATAATTCAAATCAAATATGTTTTGCTTTGTGTTTGTTTGCTGTTATTTCATTTTTTCAGGTGTTGTTAGGTTTTGATAGTTCCTATGTAAGGTGAGGGATTCACATCTTACACAGTCTGAAGTCTAGTGTTAGGCACATCACTGCATCTACAAAGAAACTTCCCTAAATTTTTTTTTTTAACATTGAAGTGCCTTGGCTTGGTCATCTGTTGGTTGAACTGCGGAGAGAAATACTTCTGTCTCCAGAACAATTCATTCATAGCTGTTTTGTAAGCTTTTCCACAAAGGTTTGGGAAGGGATACATTTGACAAACCTGTTTCCTAGTGGGGACTGCAGCCTCCTTGGGGATCTGAGTAAAGTCCTATATTCCTGCCCTGAAATACTCTAATCACAGCCATGAACTAAATTTTTGCCCATTCATTCCTTGCAGATATTGATGAATGCTTGGTAAACAATGGTGGCTGTGACCATTTCTGCCGAAACACGGTTGGCAGCTTTGAATGCAGCTGCCAGAAAGGCTATAAACTGCTCACAGATGAACGGACCTGTCAAGGTAAATCTTCACTTATTTCACTCTTTGCAAAATGAGGATGTTAATTTGTTAATTTCAACTGATTTTTTTTTGGGGGGGGGGCAGGGGAGCGAGAATTAAGTTATTTGTATTACAGATTTTAATCATACTGTCATAGGAGGTAAAATTAGAAAAAACCTGCCAGATTTTGATAATCTGAGATTGGTTTAGAATATTTCCGGAAATGTCTTGTTTCGTTGTTTTTAGTAGTAGGAATGCCAGTGTCCTGAAGCAGGAAAATCCCCGTGGTGTAGTGTAATAAGCACAGGCAGAGTCTTATGTTCAAATCCTTTAATTTGCTGTGATCTTTATGGGACAGAGGTTTACCATATTTACACTGGATTAATTTGGAGTAATTTACTGGAATAGAGCATTTGCAACAGTTAAACTGAAAAAAAGAGTGTAATATATGAGCTCACCTTTGCCTGATAGAATCTGCTTATGGAGCAGGACTTTTGTGAGAATTCAGATGAAGTATGATTTATGTCAAGTTTTTTGTTTGTCATGATTTGTTACCTAAGTCATATAAAATTATATATTCTATGACCAATTAAGTGCATAAGTACTTCCCATTTCAGTACAACAACCCATATACATTTGGAGAAATTACACTTTAAATAGAGAAAAGGAAAGAAGTATTCAAGGATTTTTTTTCTGCAGGAATTGCCTTTTTATTAATTATCTGCATGGGCTTTGCACACGTAAAAGTTATGAAGTCCAGAACAGCATTAGTATTTTAGAGCTTCTTTGTTCATCAACAAAGGAAAAACAAATGTCTGGAGATACATACGACGTTCAAAAGATTTTCCATTCTCATTGGTACTTCTATTATCTGAGAAGTCTACTCCACCCTGAGTGTGTGGTTAGCCACTGAGGAGTCAGTGCAAGGTTGGTTTCATGCTGGGACAGGATGGGAAAAGCTCAGACCAGAACCATTAGTTCTATGATTAGACAGAAAAAAATATTGTTGGGTCATGTCAGTCAAGGATAAGTTGTCAGGTTCCAATACACCTGCTAAAAATAGGAACAAAACGTTAAAAAAAAATATTCCCTTCATGATGCATCTAGAGATAGTTTGGAATAGTTTCTGGTTCTTGAATTTCTTGTATCATGACAGTTTCTCACTGCGGTATCAGCCACAGGTCTTGACACTGAAGTCATTGTAATTACACCAGGGAAAAACTCATAAAGAAAGTTGAGACCTGCATTCTTGTTAGGCAAGAGCAGATAAAAAAATTATGTGTTCATTGTTCAAAGTCTTGGTAACAGACTTTGAAATCTGCCTGTAAATAATCAGTTATTTCTTGTGATGATGAGTATCTAGAAGCAGTTCTGTAAACATCTGTGTTTTGTTTCTTCATGTGCCTGGGCTGCTGAATGAATTAGTTGCTGATGACAGTACATACCATGCAATGAATGAAGCCATAGCTGATCTTCTCACCCTCATGTGATCAGACAAGAATTGTTGGTTTGGAAATACAAACATGACCTGGCCATCCTACTTTTGCCATTGTCAATGAACAAGGGCAGGCACTCTGTCTGCCTGTACATGATACTTTGACTGATATGTTAACTGTAGCTTATCTGCTGCTCTAACAGTCTGATTAGTGCAAACCCAGAGAATTCTTGCTCTGGAGAATTGCTTTGGTCGCGGAAATGCTGGTCCCAGAAATGCTGGTCCCAGAAATGCTGGTCTTTCATAGTGTGAAATGGGGAGGACAAAGTTATTTCCTGTTTGAAGTCTGAAGTATTTGGGCCCCAGAGACTGATTATAGCAACTATGGTATGATGCCAGCTTTGTGGAGGGATCACTGTGATAATTCTGTTCCTGTCTGGTGCTTGAGATGATAATTGTTGACTTAGGCAAACAGAAGGCCTGCTAACAAAGAAAAAGGAAAAGTGGATATAGATCAAGAAATCTGGTGTACTAGTCACTTATACTTTGTTGCTTCCCCTGCAAAGGGGATGTAGTTCGTGGAACTGTTGATACTAATGTCAGGTCTGACGGGAAAATGTGGTTGGGGGTTAAGTGACACTGCTGGCATATAAATCATCCATGTTTTTTTCCGGTAAAATAAGAAATATTTTTTCTGGTAATAGCCAGTCAACACTGACCATTACTGAGAGATTCAGAGAAATTTATTTTAAGTATATTAGCCTTTTCAGTGAGTGAATTAGAGAAGTTTAATCTGTCTTTATAGAAGATGCTGTTATTTGTGTTATATCTGTTATTTTGATTCATAAGAGAGTTTTTAGGACTTGTGATTTTGCTGTAACATTGCCTTTCTCCTCTGGTTTTCATTTTACAACTGAAGATTTCTTTAAGTTATAAATCAACGTGTTTAGCAAATACTTATTTAGGACCTTGGAAGTGTATGTTGTTTGGGGTTAAGTCCTATTTAGTTCAGATGGCCTCGCTGGTGTATAGGGAGTTCATCTCCGAATGAGTCCATCACTCACATCAAGGAACAGATTCTGCCAACATTAAACAAAATACCCATGGAAGCAGTCGGTAAGCGTGCCCTTTTAAGACCTGCAGAATCCCTGGATAAGTGTGTGTGTCTGGTTCACAAGAAAGAACCTGTAAAGAAAAAGCCACAGAGATACAGTTTATGTTAGCAACATTTTTCAAACTGTTGAAAAATACAAATAAGCTGTTGCTGCATAACTTTATTTATGTGAATGTTAACTTCAGCACAAGGCAACTTTACATGCTTCAATAAAAAAGTTCTTTCCATATTCCCTGTGAAACTCAGGTTGTCCCATCTCACCTCATTTCCTTGATGTCTTTTCATTGTAGACCTATGTAGACCCATTGTAGAGAGAAAGAGCCAACTTTAGGATTGTAGAGAAATTGTATCAAAAGTCTCAGACTTTGTTCAGGCTGTTTGCATAGCTCCCGCCCCATTGTACCAAGTGTCTTACACACATTCATTATCTTTGTGAAGAGGAAAGTATTTCTCTCTGAGTTTTTCAAGCCGGAAGGGTGAAGTCCAATATAGTAGCTTGCCTAAGATCACACATAGGAATGCCTAGACAGTGCAGAGAATTTTTTCTCAAGTTTTTGTGAATCTGCCCTCTTCCTTCATTACAAGAAAAAGGAAAAACAACAACAACAAAAACTCTTGTATTTGTGTTTATACCCTGCTACGAAAATTCATAATTTTTCAGTAACTCTGAAGCTTGCTGATCAGTTGGAGCCACTGGCTAGCCACCCTGCATGTAGAGGGCTTGTATAAGCAGGCTTTGCATTTGTAAAGTGCATTAAAATGTTCTGCATTTGCCTGTTTACAGCTAAACCATTTTTAGCCCTGGTTGCAAAGAAAACTATTGTCAATCACAGATTACTTCTGCTAGGGAGTGGTTCTCACGCTGGGCCTCCTTGTTAGACAAGGAGAATGTAGGGGGTTTCTCTTCCTTTCCCCTCCCCTGCATTCCAACCATTTAAAAGGAAACTTATTTGTAACCCAGAAGGTGAAGAATCCACATTGCCTTGCCAGCAATATTGTGGAGACTAATACGACTTTCCCAGAGTCTCTCTTTTCATGCAAACTTAAAAATAGTGTTGGGTTTTTTTCACCTTTGGCGCTGAAATCACTGTTTGACAATGCCAAACCCATCTATTGTGTATTATTTTAAAAGATCCCTTAAGCCTAAAGAATTTAAAACTCATTGGTACGGAAAGAAACCATTGGATCTGTTTGTATAAACCTTGCAAAAAGAGGCCCGCGTCTCCTTTGAGCATTTAATAGCTATATTTATAGCAAGAAGAGGTTATATTTGTAACCTTTGCAGTAATTAACAGCAGGACAAGAATTCAGATTAGTTTTAGAATGACATCAGCAACATAACATCGAGCAAGACTGCTTAAAGCTGAATGTGTATAAGTGCAGACGTAATTACCTTAATCCTCAGCCAATATGAGTTTTAAAGCCAGTTAACTTAATTGCTTATTCAGTTTCTGTTTATTGTGCAGTGATCTTGAAAAAAATTCAACAATAAGCACTCTCTCTGCTCCACTTAAGTTCAAGCTTCATTAAGCACCCAGAAAAATGTGTGAAATTCTATCATAAATAATTTTCTCTTCCTGCTGTAGGAATTGCCTTTTGCAAGGGAAGACAAGGAGAGACAGCATGCACATTTGTCATAACTCTCCAGGGAGTCCATTTGTCGTAACTCTCCATTCAGAAAAAAAAAATAGTGCTTTTAGTGGGATCATGCAGTGAACAACATGCAATACTTCGGACTGCTAAATCTACACTCTGCTCCTCTGCCCCTCTCTAACTCTGCCCAAAATAGAGCCAAATCCTTGTATGCTGAGGAATTTAACCTTCTGCAGGAGGCAATTCAAGGCATTTGCATCATTCTAGTCCACTTACAGCCTCAAAAGCAGGCTTAAGTGGGGCTTGATGATTGCTAGATCTCACAGACACGGTGTTCAGCCATAATGAAACCTGTCCAAGTAGCCATTTCACCAACCATTTCAATCGATACAGCCACTGTAAAAGGAGATGATTGTCCACCAGGCAGAAGTACCCCTCTGGCATGTGGAATACCTGCACAGGCTCTCTGGCATTTCTAGAGCTTCTTTAAAGCTATGTGTTCACAATCAGTAGTTGATGGCATTTTTTATTCGCTTTGACATATTTCCTGTTTGATTGTTGATTATTCTTTACTGCTTTCCTACCAGATTTGAAATGAATGCAATGACTATTTTATAACTAGGTGTTGGAATACAGTGCCTCATAGTCTGCTATTGGTAGTACTGTTGTCTGTCTAAAGGAAGTTCAGAGATGTCAGTTTATTCAACAGGAAATCCAAAACAAAATTTGGCTCACTAGCTTCATGACATATTGAATTTTCCTTCTAGTAATTTTCTGTGGGCACATTTTGCTAGAGGTTTGGGGTTTTATAACACTACAAAACTATCCAGTAAAAGCCCAAGTATAGCTGATGTGTTTTGTTGTTTGTTTGTGTGCTTTTTTTTTTCCTTCACAAAAAAAGAGAAAGATGTGAGCATATCCACTATCATGTTCATGTATTTGGACTTGTCTTTCTTTCTTTTAAAGCAATGTGTTTCTTATGCGCCATACTGTATCCCACCTTCCTGTCTCCTCAGCTTCACTTCCAGACAAGTGTTCCTCAAAACTTGACACTCATGGAGTGGAGAAACTGAAAGAGATGGCTAGAGCCAGGTATGCTGTGAGCAGATATTAAGGCAGTTTCCTTAGTAACTGCCAGCATATCACAATGCTGACCTGTGAAATACTTCAAACATTGCCCAACTGGTGTTTTTGTTTTTTTCTGTTTTGTTGTTGTTGTTGTTCTGTTTGTGTTTTTTTTTTCCCCTCAGGTTGTCTATGAGCAGGCTTTAAATAAGATTTGAACCCAGTCTTAGGGCTGCTTTGTTAACCCGTACACCACAGAACCATAATCCATGCAGTCCTAAAATAATGCTGTTAAATGAGAGACCCTTTTTTATTGCCAAGTAGGTTTTCTTTCCAGAGAATTTGAAGTGATTAATCCTAGTTGACCCTATGAGTGATATGTTAGTAGAAGGATGCTTCACATAGAGCTACCAATGGATAATTGTCAAGAGATACCTTCTTGCATTTCAGAACAAGAGAAAGAAAATAGCACCTTGAAAAATACAGTAACTGTCTATGATCCAAGGATCACACAGGCCTGATCTTGAAACATTGCCATATTAATTGGATATCTAATCCCCCCTAATAACATCCATCTTTTCACTTACTTGTGCAAAATATGCACTATTAGCCTTCCAAGGGCAATCTCTCACATGATATCTCCATTTTGAAAATGCTTATGAAATGAGAGATTAATCATACAGGGAATGACAGATAGAAAGTGTTTGTGGGAATTATTTTTGGCCTAAAGAAGCCCACAAAGATTAACTACAAAGATCTCTCTATACTCTTCTGTATGGAAGCATTGATAATAAATATGGCTGTACAGAACCAGTTTAAACTCAAGTAAATCAGTGCATCCATACCAGCAGCACTGAATCACCAAGCATCTTGAATATAGAGGGACCAAATTAAAAAATAAAAAGGGACCAGAGATGGTTTTCTTCACTAGGTTACATGACAGTGACCTGCCACCCACATTTGATCATGTAACCCAGTAAAGCAGTTGACCTTGTCCCGGTCACATAATCTGATGGAGGTCTCAGGATGAGGATACAGCCCTTGCATTGATTTATACAGCCACCAATCTTAAGTTACTTAACTGAATGCATGGATAGAGATCAGGGCTGGAGCATCTGTCCCTCTCTCTCTCACTGCACCGTGAAAATGGAAGACAGGGAGAATCCCGTGTCCTGTGCCCCAGTTTTAAAAGCCTGAAGAAATTCCTTGTACCAGGAAAGGGGAATTTTATGCCATGACTCTCCAAGCCGAGACAAAATTTCTTTTTACCTTACTGCTGCTCCTATAACTCTTCTTGCTCTAAGTAGCTCAGATGAATAGCTGAGTATATCTATCCTAGTGTAGTCCCAGAGACAGTGAGCTGTGGGAGATTGCAGATGGATACAGCTGCACCATGCTGTAATTGCACACATGATGAAATCTTTCAGCTAATCTGTATTGGTGCTAGAACTTATGTTTCAAGCAAGTTAGTTTAAAAGACACTGGTTGAAACCCTGATCCCTCCTATTCAATGGATCAGCATCACAGTTTGGCTGACTTACCAGTGAAAACTGTTAAAAAGTTTTGTTGTTGTTCCACGCTTTTCTTTCCTTTTCTTCCCCACTAAAGAAACAAAAGAAGCAAATGTACAATAACAGGAGCATTATTTAGCCTGTCCCTTCTTTTGGAATGGCACTAAAGTACTGCTCTGTCACAGCTTCACAGCCAGGCAAGAGACATAAAGGGGATAGTAGCAGAAATATTATTTCTTAGTGTTTTTTTTTTTCTTAATATTTATAATACATTTTTACCTTAACCCACGCAAACCTCTCTCTCAGGATGTCACACTCATGGTTCAGGACTGGACTGCAGCCAGTGCAGAGCATTAGCAAGCCTTAAGGGTGCTGCTCTCTGTGTCCCTGCAAGAGAAGGCAGCAATGGGGATGAGGAGCTAGCAGGCTTACAAGTCCCCTCACTGACATTTGCCTGAGTTTGCATGTGCTGTAAGCTGTAGGTTTTCAGCAGACAGAGAAAATATCCAGGGCTTCATTTTGCTCTCGCTTATATAAGTAAGAAGGCTACTGTACTTGGCAGACTTCTGTACTCACATTGCAGTCACACTAAAGGAATCTGCTGGTCCTCATTGCATTAAACCACTTGAACAGGGTGAGTCAGTGCCAGTGCAGGGTTGACTAATGAGAGAAAGGGATGAAGGGACACAAGCCATTTGTGTATCAACACTCATTTGTGTGATACACATGAAGGAGAGTGGTTTTGCCTTGATGCACTTGTCCCCTCACCAACATAAGATAGCCATGCTGTAAGATACAAAATACATTTTCTTGATTTGGACTGATTTGCAGCCAATCCAGCTGTGTCTGGCCCAATATGTTTGGTTCTATGCACATGTGGCGTACAAACAACTGTGCTGGTTCAGCTGCTGAGGTAGGTCGAGAACCAGGAAGAGTCTGGAGTGCTGGAGGCGATCCTGGGAGCTGCTTGTGGAAATCAGTGTGTCTCACAGAAAGAAAATTTGAGATGATTTCCCTGTCACTGATCATGTACGTTCCCTATGCAGATTTTCTGTAAGGCACTGTGTGTCACTGAGGCTTGCAAAAATATCTTGCTTATGACAGGCACCATATTGCTTCTGGCATCAGGTTAAAAAATACGCTGCTGGGAAGCAACATGTTACATTGTCAATAAAAGGAATACATCTCAAAACCTTTCTGTTATACATGGTGCTTACTCTTGGTGTCAGTGAGATTGTGAATAGTGGTACAGTCTGCCTCTGTGAGAAAAAAAGGGCTGCAAGATCATACGCAGAGACAATAAATACCTCAGGCATAAATTATGAACAGTTCTAGCCAGTACAAGTTTGTTTGCCAAGTGATAGTATCTCCCATGTTGGTTGTAGCAATTATGTCTGCTGAAAGGTGAAAACAAATACATTCCCCCCCCACCTCCAGTTCTCCTCTCTTCAGCACATACAGATTTATCATGAGTTAAAAGTAAATTTTGTTTGGTGGCTGCTGCTTGGAAGGAATATTAAACCTCATAATCTAGGCTTTAAATCAATTTCTAATGGGATGAGACCTAATGTGGGGAGGGCAGCTGGGGCAGGTTATTCCACCTCTGTTTTCCCATGAAGCTTCTGACACGGGCTACTGTTGGAAGTAAGATACTAGATTAGTTTGACCTCAGGTCTCATTCAGTATTGCAGCTCTTGTATTCCCGTGTTAAGCTCTGTAACGCATATTGCTATAAAATTGCTTTCTACAGCTCTGTCTGACCCCCCCCCCCCCAAGTGATGTTGTGCGTGGGAAGCCAAGCAAAACGTTCCGTTAATGTTTAGAAGGAGAATTTGAGATATATTTTTCATTTGATGCTGTAGGATTTAGTACATGCATAGTGCAGAAATGATTTTACTGGATTAAAATCATATTATGTATTAATGAATTACCAGGATATGAGTCAGCCTTGGAATAGTTTGAGCAGGAAAGTAGCATTGTTCCACAAACAATAATCTGTTGATAAATAGTGGTGAAAGCTGTAATTCAATAGGAATGGTTTTTGAAGAGAACCAGAGAGAGACTCTATGTATATATACTCTCCACTATTGCAGTGGTGCACCTTGAGATAATGCCATGTTACAGCTCTCACTCATTTAATAACCTTAAGGGCAGGAATCCTTTACACTAAGTGCTGTACAAAATTGCAGGAAAATGGCAATCCTATCCCAAATGTTCAGAGGAGCTCCATCTTCCTGTGCTTGTTTCTACCCTTCTGGGCCTTTTAAAAGTGCTCAATTTTGTGTACTTTTTTCTAATGAGAATAAAATCCCTTAAGATCCTAACTCATTTAAGCAAAGGAGTGTGATTTTCTTCCAGAAGCCATGTTATGAACTGTTACTACTTGTGCTGATAATTTTCTGATGAGCCCTGCGTTAGGACAGGTGAGATAAAAACAAAAATTTAAGCCCAAATATTAAGAGGCAAAGAGATGGAGGAGTATTTCCTGGGTTATTGTTGGGTGGAGTTTTTTTTGATTCATATTTGCAAAAAGCTTCTGTTCATGTTTTTGGAGTGATACCTGCCATTCCTGGACTCCCTGGAGGCCGGCCTTCCTGGGTGGAAGTAGTGGCGTGGAGCAGAGCACACATGAAGAGCCCAATGGAGGGTACACTTTTCTGCGGGCACAAGCCACAACTCTTGGAGCCTGTGGCAGACCATGAGTTGCAGGCAAACAATCAGCAAGCATGTGGCAGAGACAAGAGGCTGTCTATTTTCATGGCCTCTTCTGCTTTTCTCATTGCCTTACAGTGGCAAGCATTTTCACCTCTCTGCTTCCATATGCCCTCCTCACACCTTGATCTGATCCTCAGATTGAGTGCTTGCAAAGAAGGAGGTGACTTGTGCTAGTTCTGGACCTCAGGACAAGGTTTCTAATTACTTTTTAAACAAGCCATTGAAGCAGAGCCAGAGAACAGCAATTATTGTTTATATTAAGTGGCCACTGACTTCATTGGGAGCTTGAAGTAAGCTAGGGATGCACAATCAGAATGACAGGAGGTGAAGTGCAGCATTTGATTTTTCAGTTGAAAGCTGAAACAGTGTTGTTGTACTTGCTCTTTCAGCACCATCAAATAACACTAAAGCAGATTTTGACCCAGAGCAGCCCCTTATTCCTTCAAGAAATCTCACTAGCAGCTACTACTCAGTGGTGATGGAGACAGCTTGGCAAAGAGAAGTTCTTTCTTTCCAGAAATATGTCTAAAAAACAAATGTATTGCAAGATAGAGGGAATATTCCTCACTTGATACACAGAGGGTAAAGCCTTTTTTGTTTGTCTCATCAGGCTGTTAAGTTGCTCTTACAGAGTTGCTGTGTAAATAGTGGCTTGAGCAGAGTGCAGACAACTAAATATGTTTATATTTGTAGGAAAACAAATAAACCTGCCTGAAGTTTCTTTTAATGCATTTCTGCAGTTGATATATGGCTTTTCCTACCCCAAACACTTGATGCTGTAGCACAGTTTATTGCTGTAATAGCAGTAGATAACTCAACTTGCCTTTGCCTTGGAAAATGATTGATTTTAGAAAAGAATACGTTTGTTTATAAAATCTTGGCAATGATCTGATGAAAGTACTTTGTTTTCTTAAAAAAATGTTGGGAAAGTAGTGACTTTAATTGCATTTTAGATTGTCCTAGCAAAACAATGGTAAGAGGATAAACATAATAGGAGCTAAAGCCAATTGCCTCCTACTGGGTTCCTCAGGTTAATAGAGGAGCCTGAGCACAACAAAGCCCTCATGTAATGGAGAGGAGCTGCAGGGTGGGAAAGAGCTCAGACAGGTAAACATAGACCCAAGAGCAAGGGTTCTGTCTGGGAAATCTACAGGCCATCTAGCGTTGACACTATTTCAGTTGCCAATATTAAGCTCATCACACAAAAGCTTAGTCTTTTGCCTTCTTGTCTCTACATTTCTCCCTCTTTCACCTTCTATCTCAGCAGATTCAGCCCTCCAACAGCCCTCAAGGCTTGGAGGCCCTTATGTTTCCACTAAGGATTTGTGTCCAACTGTCACATGTAGAAATACCTCTACAACCTATACAAGCAACTTGACTCGAGAGGATCTTTATTTTGTTACCATAGATAAGGCTGTGTTTCAAAAGCTTGTCTCAAAGACTCTCTGTTCATAATGTGTTGGGGCCATGAAGCTAATAAAGGCAATGTCAGATATGTGTTGGCGGTGGTGGCCCCCAAATGCAGAACAATGCATTTGTTAGCATGTGCATATTCTTTTCATATTAACAATGCAGGTGTGATTGTTGAAATGCTCATGCAGGGCACTGAGAAGAGCTGTCATGAGAGAACTACACATTCTGATGCCCACAGTGCTACAACTTTGTTGGTGCTAGCATGCGTAACAGATTAGACTGATCACAAGTGTCACTGAGTGTAGTTGCACTTGCATTCTCCAACCTAAGCATTCAGAGGTGTGGTTTTAACTCAGGCTCATTTATCATAGCTTTGTTAACCTTTCTCTGATTTGCCATCACCTAAAGGTTCCAAATGTACTTACTCTTTCTTTGCTCTTGTACATGGCCTTTCATCAAGCAGTTTCAGCCCTTCCAGATCCAATAGTGTGTAGATTTTGTAGCTCTTAGGGGAAAAAAATAGCAAAGTGCTTAGTTCCACTCATTTCCTATTGATTTTAAAAGTAATAGGTTCTAAAAATGAACAATATTGTTGAAGGTACTTGTGCATTGCGGATATTATTATCTTTTGTTGTATTTAGCAGATAGCTGTGCACTACTCGGATTCAGATCCCTATAGTGCATTTTATAATCTTTAAAAAATTCTTTAGAAGTCCTTTTAAAAATTGTTACAAGGATAACAATAAACACAAAGTAGGATGAAAGCAACTGCCATGAGCTCATGGTGAGACTAAGTGCAATGAGCTTGACAGTGAAAACCATATTTGAAATCTTCCTTTCCAAATGCCTTTTTAGAACACCTCCCTTCATGTCTGTGACCTTGGCAGTCTTACTAATTTTATGCCATTGTGTCTAGTTATTAGTATGTTTTCTTCCTATTCCATAGGAGACCCAGAAAACTTTCTCACGTGCAAAAATAATATTTCTTCTTTTAAACTTCTTTATTTTAAATTATCTCCAAACCTGTCTCTGGTGATTGGTAAGTTTCTCTGCAAACCCTCCTCGGAGACTCCACTAGATGAGGGCTCTTCTGCCCTCTCTGCCCCCTTTCCCTGCCCAAGAGCGGATGGGGATCCCTCAAGTTTCTTCTCTTGGAGTACACGAGTACTCAGTCTGAGGGTGTCTAGAGGGTGTCTGTACAGACAGGATATATGGAACGTGTCACAGATGTATAGGCGCCTTGCAGTGCATGCTCCCAGGAGGTGACCAGCCTCAGCTGCAGCGCAGGTCTCTGGCCTCTCCCCAGCTCCAGAAGCTCAGACATCTGGTAAAGCAGGTCAGTAAATTACACACTACATTGACTAAGGTTATCTGTCAAGTGATTTCACAGATTGAGGGAGAAGCCATGGCAGTGTTGGTTGAAATATGGTGAGAGGCACTGGGAAATATCGGGCTAAGGAGAACTGAGGATGTGTTACCTGATGTAAGTGACAAGGTGAATAGTCTGCATATAAGAAACAAACATTTCTCATTAGATATGAAATGTACTGCTGCCTTCTACTCAGAGAGCCTCAGTACCCAGCATCTGGTTTCTCATTCCTCTATCAGTTATGACAGCTGGTCAAATTCAGAATTGCTGACCAGTTCAGCTCAGCTGAAGAGGAAGAGAAGTGAAGGAAGAGGCTTGGCTTAGCAATACTGAGGCCACGTTCCTTTTTCTCCTCAGCAGTCCCATGGGCAGCTCCATTCTCCAGCTCCTCTTGCAGTGCCAAGATTTAGCAAGTACCTTTGTGTTGAAAATATTGGAAGAAATGATTGTCTTCTAGAAAGGGAAATTATCGGGTAGTCCTCTACCATTATTCTGTTTTCAGTTTGCTGCTTCTTACCAAAAAAAAAGAATGTAGTGGGGTCTTTCATAGTGCTGCAGGGAAAAAATGTGGAAAACTTTTTACTTTGCCAAACAGCAGAGAAATAATAATGTAATAATAATGATGATGGTGATGATGATGTATTTCATTACAGAAATGTAAAAACCCTTGGGCCAAATCCCACCATCTTTATTCAAAGATACCCCCAAAGACCCCAAAGTTAGCTGCCAAGTTTTGCCTGGCTGAAATTGCCAAATTCTGCAGTTTCCATCCAAAACTATAAATCTTTCCAGCTCCTAAGGCAAACCTTCTGGTGATCCAAAAGCAAGCAAATGGGTCTGTGGCTGATGCATGAGGCAGAACAAAACCATATTGACTGGGAGCAGAATTGGCTCTGCAGTGCTGACAGGAAGAGGAATGTATGGTGGTCAGTTGACTTAGCACATGCATTAAGGGGAACACATAGGGAATAGATATTTACAGCACTAAGATGTCATTTTGCAGCCCCATTTCTGCAGATTCTGAGAAAGCCCTGAAGGAAGCTTGTGGAAGAGAAGGAGCTTGTGGACTGTGTGTGGATGAAAATTAAAAAGGGAATTTTTGAAAGAAATGGAGAAGAGAAGGGAAAATTAATTTGTTGGTACGTGAGATCACATAAAACTCCCTTGGAAGAATTCCTAAAGAAAGGATTGTATTTACTCTGGAGAGCGAGTAAACAGTTTAGACCTACAATTTTATTGCCAAGTCTCAGTGTTTAACCTTCTTTCCTTCTGCTTTCAACCCCCAGAGATAGCAAAGCGGTTTCCAGAAAGTGCAACTGGGTACTTATAATAGGTCTGATAGCAAAGATAAAGAAAACAAGCTGCTACTTGCCTTTAAAGACTCTCCCAATTGTACTGTCTTGTTCTTTCCAACTGCAGTTCCCTTTGCTGTAACTTCTGGGTAAACAGTGGGAACTGCTCTGATGTTAATGATGATGATGAGTTTGCTGGGTTAAGAGTTGTCCCCTTGGTGCATAGCATCAAAGAAAGATCTGACTACTGCAGTTCCCCTAATCACTGAAGGGGCCATTGAATGATTACCGTCTTCTGAACTTCACTGCTCTGGTGATATGAATTAACAGAGGCAGCCAGCCAGCCCAAGGGAACTACTTAGTTGAGTTTTGCTTTCTTGTGTGTAACCTCAGACCCAACAAGATACTACAAGAAATACATCAAGAGGTACTTGCTGATTCCTGGGAGGATCAGGTATGCACTACACTCTTATAAGAGAAATTATTCAGCCTTTACCAGATTTAGCAATTAAAAACGATTGCACTAATTTGAACTCTAAAAAATAAACTGATGGAGGGCACTAGGAATTTACTCCAGGAAAACATCTAGACCATCTGTTCAGGAAGAGGGATGCTTTTGGAGGTTACCAAGCAAAGTGCTAGATGCTGCTTAAGTGCAGGAGGTCAGGCTAAATGAGCATGGTCATCTTGCTAGTATTAAATAAACTCATTCTATCAAAATAAATGTCCAGTTTCTGTCCACAGTGGTAGGACTTAGAAGACTTTAGTCAGCCTTGGACATGTAGCAGAAGTGTGAGTACACACAGAAAGAAGAAATCAGTGATGTCCAGATATTTCTTAGAGCACAATATGAGTATCTGAAGTCATCAGACCAGAATGATAAACAGTAGAGACAACTGTGGCTCCCTAAATTGCATTTGCACCAGAGCTATAGAGTGGTAATTCTGCATTTAGTACTCTACAAAGACAGAGAAAGACACAGCCTTTCTTAAGAGTGATGATCAGCAGTTTGACAGCCTCAAGAACAGAGATAACAGGTTATTGAAGTTATTATGGGTACAGATAGCCTGACAGGGAGGTGAAGACAAGCTGTTTCCAGGATCTCAATATACTGGATAAACAGGATATACAGACATAAAAAGATACTGAGGCAGTGAGGTAGAACTATGTAGATGATAATACCAGCGGTCCTTACTGCAGCTAATACTAGCGGTCCTTACTGCAGCTATGGACTGGAAAGGATGGGCCTCACACTCTAGGCATTGCATACCACACTGACTTAAAAGGAAACCGTGGCCTAGTTGCATCTTCCAGGGCATTTGGCTGCTCAGCAGAGCGCTGCCTTCTTGCTAAGCCAGCCTGGATGGGCTGGCAGGCTCAAGGTCCGTGGAGACCCTACTGCTGTCACAGAAGCTTGGGCTACCAGGTAGCGTGCAAGAAAGCAGCTCCCTCAGGATGGTGAACCCAGAGGAATGACTCTAATTAGTGAAGTCAGTGTTAATCTACTGCTGTCCTAGAAAGTGTTGCCCTCTGGGGCAGCAAGTATCTTCTGTGAGTTGGAGAGCAGAAGCTAACTTGAGCCCAAAGTCCTCCAGTGGGAACATGATTGGAGGCACATCTGCGTGACCCTGGTGTCACTGCAGGTCCTTATCAATTTCACGGCTCCCATGTGGACAAAGACATGGACCTACTTGTAGCATTGCTGCCTAAATCTATTGCTAGAGATTGGAGACATGCTATTTGCTACTAGTGAAATCAAGGGTACAACTAAATGCTTTATTTAGACTAGGAAAACTAGATTAACTCTAATTTGCTATGGGCAAATTTTTGTTTGTGAACTGAACCAAGGCAGCATGTTTAAATAATGCATGGAGCAGTGGTCCTATCTTTATTAGAGCGGGTAGGAAGCAAAAATTCTGCAAAATTTGGCACTCACTGCTTCCGTGTGCCTATCCCTGATATAAAAATAGTTTCATTTTGTAAATCCTTGCCCTGTCTCCTCTATGGGATGCTTACATAATAAGTCACAGGTTTCTAATCATTTATTGCATCTGTCTCTAGTATATTTTGCAAGTTTCTTTTACATTTTATATAGATTTATTTGTTTTACTACCACTTCGCATTCTAAGAACAAATCATCTGTAATAAAAAGCACATTTCCTTGCAAGCAGAATCAATTTCCTTCAGAAGTCTTTCGTTCCCTGATTAGCATGTTACATTTGGTCTTCACTAATCACAACTGTGAGCAATAAAATTCTTAAATAAATAAATGCTCTGGTCCAAGTCAATGTTAGTCATAATGGACGATTTCCTACTTATATTTCTGAAACACAAGATGTGACTGGGCTACTTAGATACTTACATTCACATTAAAAATATAACAATTAAGGCCAGATCTGTTTTTCTGCAGGTCATTAGTATGTTATTAACAATTAAGTCTCAGCAGCAAGTTGATTTGATTGCAAGTCAGTATTGTTGTGGGAAGCCTAAATAGGTGTGGTTTTTCAATTACTTTTAAGGGTTTGGGGTTATAGGTTGGTTTGGTGTTTTTTTCCCTATTTGTTAGCCTGCTTCAGAAGCACTCAGTGAGAAAGCAATGAAGTAGAAGTTTTGCATATTACTAGGTCTTTCTATGTTTCCTCTTCATTCGTTTTATTTTTGTAACCATGAAATGTAAGAAGTTAGCTATAAGCCGTTCCTTCTAGTTGGTGCTGTATGTGTATTGGAGAGTTATGTTCTCAGATGGAGGATGTATTTTTACTAACAGTGAATAGGAGTAAGTCACTGTGGATCAGAAAACGAGCTGTGGTGGAAACCCCTCTTGTGGCTGCTGTAGCAAAATAATACCTTTCCCAATAGTGAATTTAAACCAGCATTTGTTGGAGAGCATAGTTTGAATCATGGCTCCCTATGGTCCAGCAACCACTCAGATTAAGATACATGGTTTCCCTGGTGTCTGTCAAATATTGTTGGAAACCACTCTGGCTGGGCTGTAAGGTGAACAACGTTACATGGGTGGTATGAATTCCCTGCAGAAACTGGAGGATGGAGGTGGGGGGGTAAGACAGAAAATCACTTTCAGTCAAAAATACATATAAAAAAGCATTAGTGTTTATTTTAAAAACATCATCTAACAGTTTTTTAGAGTTTCTATGTACGTGTGCTTAATGAATGAGAAAAAGGAGAAGCGCTGTTTCTTAGAGGAGCCAGTGACTTGGAAGCTGAGGACTGTGAGCAGAAACATTCTGCCTAGCCTTGGGTTTGCTTTGTGTGCGTGATCAGTTGAGTGGGGTACTCCACAATGAGTCTGCATTTGGCTGGGGCTTAAACGCAAACCGAGGGTGTGTGAGAAGGCCGAAACAAAGCTATGTGTTGCAGACTCTTGCACAGGGAGAATGACTCCCACTGTGGTGCCGCACTGGGAGATAACCCCTCTGTACTGATCGGTTGCTTTGTGTGTCCCAGTGGGACACCTGGGCCATCACTACCAGCAAGGGGCCGAACACTACTGGCACATGAATCAGAAAGCCACAGATTCCTTGCTGCGTATATTCTTCACAGCATCCTGAGCAGCATTGAAATATATATAAGTTTTTGCTGCAATAATGAAGGTATACTTAACTGGGAGAAGGATTGGGAGCGTATGAAGTAATGACTATGATAGCACCTCAAAGTATTAATGTGATATTATGACCTTTTTTGGCTGAGGTCATCTATCAGCATTCAGGGTGTCAGGAGTCACTTTCAGTGATAAAGGAATTGATGGAAGAAATGGATATTTATTTTTATTTTACTTTATATTTCTGTGCAAAAAGTCATTCTATTCTATTTCTATTTAATACAGCACATTTAAATTTAATCTATATATTTTGTATATATGCCATGATCTAGCGTATATTCCATGTCTTGCCTTACAGAGGCAAATCAAATATAAGATGGGTTCTTTGTTTACAGTGCCCAGAACTGATCCGGTGTGCACCCACAGATTTTATTGATTGTCTCAGAGCCCCTCCTGTATTGTTCTCTATGGTATAAATAGTACCATCAAATAATAGTGACCTCCTTTACCATGTCTATTTTCAGACCTCATGAAAAATATGTCAAACAATAAGACCAAACTCTTATTCAAGCATCACGTGGCCTGTATTTTGGAAGGAGACTCCCAGTTTCATAAATGAACCTATTTGTTTAATGCATGTCTCTGAGAAAAACTGTCCTGATGGCCATTAGGTTACACTAACCAATTTAATCACTTGTCATTTTATTTGTTAATACTAATAACATCAAGGAAGAAAAAAGGGGGGAGGAGGGATATATTTTTGCAATAAATTTTTAACATGTGGTTGGCCAAGCTGAGCACTGAATTGTTCAGTTCTATAACCACAACACAAAATCACCTATGTACTATGTGCAAGGTGAATTTTGCATGTGTGTATTCTGACTGGAAATCATAACAGATTCTACATTGGTTTGCAGTCCTCAAAGCATCTCCAAATCCACTGTTCTTTATCAGCCTTACTTTTAAATATTTAGCATTGAGCTGTTTGCTTGCAGTGCTAATGCTTTTTGAAATGCCCTGCATTGCACTTAAATTTTCTCATCATTGATTTCTTTTAATTCCTCTGAAATTTATTGTAGAGGAAAAAAGCAATGGCAATCAAGAATATAGGGCACTGCATTTTAGGAATTGGAGTACAGAAAGAAGCCTTTCACTTCAGAGCTGCTGGTAAGAATTCAGCTCAGCTTCAGATTTAGCAAAAATCATTACTGTGTGATGGCTTCTTGGTGCCCTGCACTCTACATCCACAAATGAGTCAGCGTCCGCATCGCACGAACCACCAGAACAATTAATGCTACTGTAATTGGGAGTCTTCTGGCAGCATCAGTGGAAAGGGCAGGGACTGAGTGAGCATGGAAAAAGAGCTGTTTTCTCCCTGCTCCTTCAGGTCACCACTGAGACATAACTGTGTGAGGAAACCTTTAAGAAATTAGCTCTGTGGTAGCTCTCCTTCTGGAGAAAAATGGAAGACTTTACTTGCCAGTACTGACAATCTGACACCCACTTACAAACATTATATTCAAGAACAAGAAAGATCATTAAGAGATTGTTTAATGCGTGAAAGCATGAACTTAAAAAAAAAATGGTTGAACTAACAAGAAAATCCAAAGTGCTGACTTAAAATAATAGGAACAGAGCCCAGCAAATATTATAAAGCCTGACCACCATTGGCAACAGTTGTTTCCCTCGAAAATACAGAAAATCCTGCTCTTTTATTAAACCATTGAACAATCTCTTCAATTTGAATCTGTCTCCTTGGAGATGAGAATGTGGATTGATAGAAGTGATTCTGGACTACATTCAGGCTGAGATGATGCCTCAATGTCATGGAAACATTGACTGGAAGGAGAGCTGTCAGCAACACTGGACACCATAAACAGAGTGCCTTTAGGGAGCTCTGGGGCATCTGGTGTGCACATGGATCACAGAATGGTGGAGGTTGGAAGGGACCTCTGGAGGTCATCTGGTCTGGTCCCTGAAACTGGCACTTACACAGACCCATCTGCTGTGAACTGGGGAGTTCTTCACCTTAGAATTTTTATGCTACCAGCAGAAAAACTACCTCTGGCAGGAAACTCGTCCTGTACTATCAGAGATTAATTTAGCTCTATAGTTCCCATAAGCCTCAAACAGTTAAACTGTGAAGATGTCTCTTAATACGCTGAAATGACGCAACCACATCTACTGATTATAGTGGTGAATGTGATAAAGAATTATTGACTAAGTGAAAGTAAAAAGAATGTGCTAGATATCAGATTAGCAAAATAAGATTAGTGCTAGCAAATCTGAAAGGTTCTGAGACAGCTTAGGCTATTCTTGAATTCATGCCATATTCAACTAAAAATAGACTAGAGACTTCAAGGGTTTTTTCCACTGCAGTTCCTCAAAAACAAAACTTTTTGACTCCTCATGATAAAATGATTCAAAAATGTAATTTAAATGGAGCACCTCCCTCAAACCGAAAAGTTCAGAGTGAGTGACCCAATACAAAAAATTCTGTTTGTATGAGCATGTGCACATGTTTGTGGTGAGTTTGACCACAAAACCAAAAGACAATTTGTTTATTTTCAGTGCTTTAGCTGTAACCTGACACATCCCTGCTTTTGTATTTTTGGGTTTCTCTTCAGTAGATAACGCTAGCAGATTGTGTAGTTGTGCTTATAGAGAGAAGACGAAGATTAGATACCTACGTTCTTTCCCAGTTGTGTGGTATGCACAATTTGAAACCCAAGTCTGTGAGTGTGGAAAAGTGGAGTAATTCCCTGCTCTTCATTCTCTTATGAGATATACCTGTATCATGAGGGTAGTGGGAAATAAACGCATCTTTTCAGAGTAAATATGGAGAAGTATTGTGAAACACTACAAAGACATGAGGGCCAACTTCACCGTTTCTGGGAGATGGGGGATCACAGCACCCAGAACACAGCTTTTGGAGTTTAGAAGGAAAAAAAAAAAAAAAAAAGGCAAGAGGATTTCAGCATCCAGTATCACACCACGGCTTTCTTTTAGTGAAGAGCATGTTGTGCATATTTTTCCCTTTTCTATGACCAGTGCTGAATTCCTCAGGGGACTGGTGATTCTTCAGATACGGTGCTGTGGAAAACTTGATCCCTTGGGCAGTGCCTAGCCCTACCCTCAACAGGCATGGAGCAGAGGGGAGCAAAGGGCTTGTTGTTGAGCAAGGAAATGTCTGTGCGGAGGCTTTCCACATGCAATCAGCCAAAGCAAGAGGCTGAATTCAGCAGAGGTTGAATTTATGAGAACAGCAGCTGGAGGTGGGATGAGGGATTTAAATGGCTAAAAAATGCTTTTTATAGTGGTCTTTGTATTATAATAAAAGTGTTTGTTTCAGCATCTTTGCTAGTCAGTGTAAGCAATATTAAGTTTATGAGTAGCTGATATTTCATGCAATAATTCATGCAATAGAAATGAATTTGTCCATCTTGAGTGCCTGTTGCTTGGCAAGCAGATGACTGGTCTTATTAGACAGACTGTTGTTTCTACAGGCAAGGTGGGGTACATGTCCTTGTTAATGTGAAGAAAAACCTGTAAAGGTCTAAGCCATAATTCATTACAGGACAAAGCAGCATGTGTGGAAGCAGCACGTAAACTCAGTTGAATAAAATAGTACAAGATAAGGTCACTATTGAGAAATATGAAATTATTTTTGTAAATAGTGCCTTCCATGCTAAGTCAGGCCAGGAAATGAGCTGCTTTTGTGAATTTCCTGCAATACCATATACTGAACAAGGTTGCACGTGAACGAAACCATGATGTATGATGTGGCTTCTTAAGCATTAAAAAAACTTTAAAACTGTAACTGCAGTGTTCATTCCCAAATGATTTTGCATTGCGTATTTATTTAGAGAAAAATGAAAGTTTGCCATCTATGTATATTCAAAAGCTTCATATTTCCAAGACCATAACGAAAACCTTAAAAAGAAATTACTTTCACAACTCAAATAGTGATATTTTAAAATATATAGGAAAATGCATTAAAAATGAATAGGTGCAAAAAATAGAAAATCTCAATTGTCTTTTTTTGGTACTTAATCATAACAAGTGATCGATACGCATACATAGGACCAGATAGCATAGATTTTTTGTTCATTATATGTATTTCATTTTAGTATGCATTTGAGCACTTGTTTTCTGTGTCGTGAATTCTCTTTCTGTGCATGTTTTGAAACACTCAGAATTGTGGCTCATATTAAATATATCTGTTTACAACATTGTAAATTTTTATATAAACTCTCACAAAGACTTTGGTTTTATGTATACATACATAAAAGCTTAATTTTTTAGGTCTTGAAGTTAAGTATTTGCATTTATAATAGCAAGATGGGATCCAGAATGTTTAATTAAAGATCAAAACTATATAAATAATACCTGGATATAGGAAATGGGTACCCTAAAGTATATGTGATTTCCCACATTTTTTCAAGCACACATGCCTTTCTAAACATGCACAATGTGAAAGTCTGAGTTTATATATAGTAATGGTGTTGCTCAGGTTGTGTTTATGAGCAACTCCAAAAAGTGTGCAAGCTATTAAGAAAACACCATTCCATTCTATGTTTTTGTTGTTTGTTTTTTTCTGAAGTTACATCTCTATGCCATTGTATAAATTTATCTGTCCCTCTAACAGAAAAATTGATCATTGAAGAGGATTTACGAAAACCAATTGTTTAAGGATAAAATTCAGTCGAGTGCTGTTATTTTGCACACATTGCTATTTGAAGTACCTTTAATGTAATGGCTTTCAGCAAGTCCGTTCTGTGATGAGTGCTGTCAAATAAACCTTTATATTGCCCTGCTCAGCAAAACCTTTGTACTGTCTTTGAAATAATGTGCTGTTAATTGCTTTCTTCCTGGGGTGCTGGATGGAAGAGACTATGTAAATAAGGGTTTCACATTAGTGAGCACCAATAATTAGAAATGCCTTACTTTTTGAAGGGGAAGAGGTCAAATTCTCTTGACTTAGGTAGAATGTGCACTTTGGAGGTGTTCAGGGCCAGGCTGGATGGGGCTTTGAGCAACCTGGTCCGGTGGGAGGTATCCCTGCCCATGGCAGGGGGGTTGGAACCAGGTGGTCTTTAGGGTCCCTTCCAGTGCACACCACTCTGTGACTGATTCCCTATCTCTTAGGTGCAGTCCATCTGTTCCTAACCATAGTTTATTCTCAGGTAATATTCTGCTTATGCCCCTTGTATCTGTGCAAGTAGTGCCCCTTGTAGTCTTATGTAGGCAGAGCAGAAGTCTGAGCAGCTCCCTGTCCTGGTGAGTAAGATGTGAGGGGAATGGTAACTGTTCAGTAGTCAGCAAATCGTTGTCCTGGTGTGTAAGATGTCGGAGCAGTGGTCAACTGCTCAGTGAAGTTAGTAGTATTCACTGGAGGGATTGGCAGGCACTTCTTCTCACCCATGTAGACTATTAACAAGAACATGTGCCTGCAAGGTGGTAGCTGCTCCTCTGCTTTCCCTCAGCAACAGAGGAGCTGAGCACCCACATTGGTCAAGTGCTGGTTCTTGGAGCTGAGGTCAAACATACCACAGACCATGGCAGCTCTCTGTATTAGGACATTCTTCTCATTTGCTCTTGTGCAAGTGTTAAACTCATGCTATTCCATTTTGAGTGAAAACTATTCAACTTGGTGGTTATGCAGGAAGTGAAAAGAGGGAATGAGATGTGATTCAACTCAAAGCTTTTTTTCCATCGTGCCACTAACACCAACAACCCCAAAAAACCTAAATAACCCCCTAGTCCTTCTGGGAAAATATGATCAGAAGTTAAATGTTGCCACCTAATGGTGAATATCTATAGTACAGTTTTGATGTTTTGTCTTTTATTACCTTGCTCTGTGTACCTGCAAGTCCTTCCTTCATTAGGCACTAGAGGAATGAAACTGGTGTTTTATTCAGATTTTACCTGGGAAGAGATCTGCTAGCTTATCATGAACAAGATGTTGCAGCTGGATGTGAAATTGCAGCTATTCAGTACAAATGAATTCTAACTTCTTAATGCTTTTTCTGTGAATTCAGATATAGATGAGTGTTCCTTTGAAAGGACCTGTGATCACACCTGCATCAACTACCCTGGAAGCTTTGAATGTCTCTGCCATAAAGGCTACACTTTGTACGGGCTGACACACTGTGGAGGTTTGGAAACTGAATTTTTCTCATCTGTTTACTTGTTTGCTTTCTGAACTGTTTACTGAGCAGCTATTCTTCCACAGATTCCAGAGGAAGACATGGCTAATAGGGCTAGGCCTGCATATGTTAATTGGTGCAGGACCTAGGTGTGCACTTGACCCCAGTCCCTCATTGGCCCCACTTTCTACCTGTACCTCATGCTCTGGCGTTGGACTGGGTCACTAGACTCCAAACCTGGGGCCTGGAGGGAATTGGTTTGATCTCCAGCTCTGTTCCAGCAGGGTGTGTGGATTTACACAGGGCCAGGTACACAGCAGTTGGAGTTCAAGCTGGGGCTCAGGTGTGATTTGGAAAGGCAGGTAGACACTCAGCTTGTCAGCCGTTGTGGACAGACCTCCCTTAGAAACATGTTCAGTGACAATTTTTCTTTGACAGTTAAATTTTGAGGCCTATCATTAAGGTAGAGTTTGAGCAATTCAGCGTATTTCATGTTGACGTTGTCATTCCAGCTCACTTAAGCATACGTTAAATGGCACAACCTATGTGCCTTGTAGAAGTCTACTGAAGTAATGCTACTGTTTTAGCAAGCAGATGAGTAGGTATGTTTAAAGTGCAGAAACCACGTGTTGTTGAGGTTAGCACAGTGCCTAAAACAGGGCTATAGTCCATAACAGGGGCTTTTAGATTATGGCTTTTTTAGTAAACTAAAGAGTCTAGAATAGCAAATTGATGGTTTGCTGGTATCATATCACCATTTTGGCCTCTGCCATCTACTGCTCAAGATGCACCTGAGTGTGATCCAGGGGTAAGTACATGACAGCACAACTGGTGAGCATGATAAACATCCCTTCTGGTGAGGGGGGAAGAGGAGAAGAGAGATCAGACATGCTGGCACATATAAATTCTGATTGAATACGCTAAAAAGGTTATACCTCATATTGACCAAATACTTTTCTAATGTATCTAAAGTTGAAAGATTCTATGTGAAATATCAGTGATACGTATCTGGTAGCTGCTTGGCCTTCTTGGAAGCTTTCAGCTTTCATTTTTTTGTTTGAGGAGTAGAAGACTGAATAAACAACTACCTTTCAGCTCCTAGGTTCCTATCAAATATTATCATTTCCTTCAGCTGAATCATTTCTAAAAGCAAACTCTGTGAATGACTATGGAAAATTTATCTCCCTGATATGTAAAAGTGATTGAATCTCACAGATGTTTATACCTTTTACATTTTTCATATAATGGAATGGTTATTGTCCAGATGTTGCAGAGACTTTCAAGTATGTTTTGTATCCTGTCAGTACTTCCAAGAATTTCAGTGTAACTAGTCCTGACAAGTAAATTGTATCAGATGCATAAATCCTTATAGGAATAGGAGTTATGTGTGTTTCTGAGGACAAATACGTGCAGTGTGCACTAAATTGTTTGACAAGATTATTGCCTGTATTGCACACATTTATATAGGTGTAAATGTAGAAGATATAGTAGGTACAGATATTCTTATGTACATAATATTCCAGTGTACAGTATATACAGGGATACTGGGCACATATTATTGATATTGTTCTCAGTTTTAATTACCTTTTCAGATATCGATGAATGCAGCATCAGCAATGGCAGCTGTGACTATGGATGTGTGAATACGATGGGGAGCTATGAGTGTGTCTGTCCACCTGGAAAGAAACTGCACTGGAATAAAAAAGACTGCGTTGGTAAGTAAGTTACTGACTCAGAGGTGACTGCAGTGATGCTCTATTTCTCCAGGAGAGTGGAGAAGCCTGGGGCTTTGTCTGAGGATTGCTGTAGATGGACTGTAGAATGGGAAATACGCTGGATTTTAAGTGTTGGTTTTTTTTTTGATTTTATGATTCTGTGCCCACAAATCTAAGTCTTCCTACATTATTAGTTTACCTATCTTATAATTTTCTCCTTTTCTTGACATCCAACTCTGTGACCTTAAATGTAACTCAACTTTTTAAGAATCATTTAGAATACCCAAAATATTTAACTGTTTAAAAATAGGAGAAATTAAATTTAATATTAATTCAAGCTAACATCTATATTCACAGCACCATACCCCAATTTTTCAAGTTCTTTCCAAAGGTATCCTGCTTATTATAAAGTACTGACAGTAACTGTATAAGAAGTATTAATTGCAATAAGTACAAATCCCAAGTCCACTAAAATGATGGCACGTACTGCTAATGCCACTTACTTTGTGGCAAATCCAAATATCTGTTCCAATCATTGTTCTTGTTTATCTTATAAGTAGATTATTTTTAATTCTGGAAGCACAATTTGATACATGGCAAATCTTGGACATGGCTACACCTGTTAGAAATATTTTCTATGAGATTATAATTCTGTTTTCATATTTTTGGTGGGAATTATATACCTTAGGTCTTTCCTAGGCAAATTAAAGTTGTTACTTTTTTTTTTTTTAAACCATGAATAACTTATTGTGGATACATTTGGAACTGATGTCTAATACCTAATGGAGCAAGACACAAAAATAAGGGAAAGGCCTTACTTAAGGGAATCTCCTGATAGACCAAGGGAAAGCACTGTATTCTGGAGTAGAGGGCACTGTGCCAGGCTCTTACATGATCAGGTGATTGTGGCATTTTTTCCACTTACATGGATACAGCACTATGGAAAGCACTTTATAACTGGAAGGTCTTGAGTTGGCTTTCAGCCTTTGCCACTGACTTTTTTTCTTAAGCACCATTAAGAACTTCATCTTCCTCACTTCAGATATATTACCTTCACTGTTACATAGCAAACTAAGTACAATAGGAATAAAAAATGGTTAACTCTTTAGTTTTGGTTTGGTTTGGTTTTAAGCTATCTACTGCATCTCCCTTGCAAAGTACTGGTTAGTCCTCTGGAAAGGGGTTTCTAAACTAATAGCAGGGACTAATGTTTTCTGAAGTCTGGTATACAGTTAGACCACTGAAGTTTTATGTTATACTCCCCCTCTATTAAGAATGCTGTTCCCATAATAACAGACTGTATTGAAAATATTTTCCTAATTGTATATTTCTCTTCATTATTTGTAATACTCTGTTAGAGACACAAAATAGAATATCTTTCTCCATAAATACACACTGTTTTATTTGATGACTTTAATGAGGCTTAAAATGAGTGTCATCTCCCTGCTGCATTCTACATTTGCAGTAACAAAATCCTTTCAAGCTCAGGAATGACACTTTGCACTTGTGTTGTCTCTTCAGTCCAAAGAAATAATTTATTTATAAACATCACCAAAGCAACAAAAAAGGCCTTAGGAGGGAGGTAAGTGGAGGATGATTATTCCCATATTTCAGATGTGAACATCAGGTGTGTTTAAGGGACTTGCATTTATTTGTATTTAACCAGCAGTGAGGCCAGGCACACAATCCAAATGGCAGCTGCTGGAACCCTTCCTCTGCACTCATGCCAAACCAGGCAAGGCTTATGTCAGCTACCACATTTGAACTGGCCTTTTTCATCCCAGCTTTACTGGGCTTTTCCCAAGCCCTGGCCAACCCAAACCAGTCTGACTGCATCCTATGGGACTCAGATGCTGCAGCTCTGATACCCCCTACCTTGCTGTGGTTCAGTGGTGAGATGAGGGGTAGGAAAAATAGCAGGTGCAGCAGCAAGGCCAGTCAGGAGCTAAACAGGAGGTAGCCAAGTCCAACTTGCAAGGTGAGCATGACTGGATGAAGTATCAAATAACAGCCAGAGGAAAAGCATACGTACCTGAACAAATTTTTTTATGGGGCTGAAACAAGAACTGTTCTGCAGACACCTGCCTGAGATTCAGCCAGCTCACGCAGCATGAAGTATCTGCTTGAAGAAGTGCCCAGAACCTCAGTCAGCCTCAGTGCAGAGTTCTGGAGGAAATGACTGGAGGAAAGAAGCAAGCAGTGAGGCTGCCTCTATCTGAGTTGCAGATAGACATGGCACCTACTGGCTGTAGCTGAGAATGCATCTAATTTCTAGGGAAAAATATGTGTTTAAAGAATATCTGAGTCCCAGAAGATGTTGAATTAAAATAGATGCAGTATTATAATTATCAGTGGCATATCGTCACCTTCAGGGGGAAGCACAGAGACCGGTCCAACAGCTCAACAATTGTATGTAAATTCGACTAAAATAAAAACTGTCATTCACCCAGATAAAGAGAGCAGTGTGAGTAGACCTACAGGATATTCTGTCTTCAACCTGCCATGAAGCCATGAGGAGAAGCTGGACATTTCCATTGTATGAGCTGCAATGTGCGTTGTGTGGTGGGTGCTGATGAGAAATAGCTGACACTTATGTGCATGTCACAGTGTCCTTCCTAGCATAGCTCAGGGCATTTCAGCAGTGGCTGAAAGGACTGGTGGCACCATATACCCCCAGTCCCAGCATGTACTGCCTCACCCCGGCTTGGCTGGGAAGTTTTCTACTTTTAGAAGTTTAAGCATAGAACTGAGATGTAAGCCTGTGAGAGCTGGAGTGAGAAATAGAAAATGCTTTTACTGGTCATATGAATATATAGACCTTTGTGAGGGTGACTCCCATTTATGTTGTAGTGGGCCTGCTGAACCAGAGAGCTCTGCCTCAAAAAAGGGGGGACAGGACTTCTGGACCTATTGCTTCTGTGATCACACTGTGCATGCAGCATCATGCTCATAATTAGACACACCTGCATTTCACAGAACAGATCTGGAGTCCCAAAATGGAGGATTGGAAGAAAAGATTGGATCCAGTGTTTAGGCCTAAAAATGTGAAGGAGTTTCATTTCTAAGTCCAAGCACAAGATCCACATACTTCTCTCTGTTATGTGCTTATTTCAGAAATGCCTGGACCTGTGATTTTGCTTTGTTGCCACTTCTACCTTTCCGCACTGTTATAAACAAGTGGATGTTTGAGGTTCTGGGTTGTACAGTATTTGATTTTTCTTCCTTTTTTTTTTTTTTTCTCCTCAGAGATGGTTAAATGTCTCCCGAATGCCAAACCTGATCCCAAGGCTCAGCTAGTGTGTAGTAAAACAGGAGGAATAGAGAGCTGCTTCCTGTCATGCCCATCCAATACTCTTTTTGTTCCAGGTTTGTACAGAGTATTTGTCCTTCTAAGTCTAGGATGTGACTTGATGATTTTTCTATGCTAATATATTCATGATTCGTGCATTCAGTTTTTGGTATGAACAACTGTAATTGAGCAAAATATCATTATAAATTAAATTTGGGCCAAACATTAAATACAAGAGCTGACTGCCTGTTACATTAGAGGTTTGGCCCTTAGTTGTTTAAGGTGTCATTTGAAGAAAAAAAGAATGAAATTCCCCCCAAAAACTGAGATGTAACTACCGTAACCAACGTGGTGCAAAAGAAAAAAAAATAAATCGCTCAGTCAAAAGTGGAGGAAAAACTGAACAGTTGATTTCCCTGCTAATTTTAGATATCATGTTATTCACTGTAAATAGAGACCCCTGAGCCTATCCAGGCATCTTCTTAAAAAGGTGGACTCTGCATCATGTCCTGAAATAACCTGCAATCATGTGACTGAGCAGGAGCAGAAACAAATCATTAAGTGAATGGTTCCTCTGACAGAGCACAGCATGAGGCAGGGGCAGGAGAGGAGCACTGGGACACTAAGCAATTTAATGCTGTGGCAGCCCCAGCTCTCATGCCACAGCAGTATAAAAATGCCATCAGTTCATCTGGGGACACCGTGGAGCAATGGATGGCCTAGCAACCGCTTAAAATCTGTCTTACGGTCTCATACAAAATGAGTATAACTAAATCTGTCTCTGGAAATTGTATGGAAAAACCCTCTCTCACTTCAGTTGTTTCAGTTGCTGGGTTTTAATAAATTTTTTGGCAGTAGTTCAGCTGAGTGTTATAGAAACTCAGGCATCCTTTTTTTTTTTTTTTTTTTCCCCTCCTCTTTTCTGTATCATTTGCAACAGGTAATTTTCATCTATACAGTTTTGCAGGGCAGGGGAGCTAGGGGTTGAGATTACTTTTTTATGGATGTTCTCATCCTGACACAGGGTTATTTTCCACAAGAGTGTCTCTACTTTTCATGTTAGTCCTGGCATTATATGCTGTAGAGCTGTTCACACTTTATTTTCAATTTAGCAGAGATTACCCATGCATTTATCTAATTTATATGCATCAATACACAGTTTTATCTGTGCAGTATATAAACCCTTTTATGGTTCTAAGTATGTTATTTTTGTTTCTGCCAATAAGTTCTCTTGGTCTGAAGCTAACGTTATTACTAAAGTACATGGTTTACTCTTTAAATTACAGAAATGATCAAAGCACAAGGACTCTACCACAGACAAACACAGTAAAATATTTCCTACTTGTGCACCATGGAATTATTTAATTTACAGCTAACCGCATGCCAAACTGTTCATGAAATGTAAAGTTTCAGGGTTGGAAGAAACAAAATTTGTAGTCAACATTGAAGCAGTAGGCTTTGGCAAGCTATTTCAGCCAGTTCAGCACTTTAAATGTCTCTTCGTTTAGCAGTATTAAAAAGTTTGCTCAAGTGCAGTGTATTAGTGGTGGGAGTGACAAGCGGAGCAGGTGTTTTGTGAGGCTGTTGCCATGCGTGTTGACTCTGTGTTGTGCCTTGCAGATTCGGAGAACAGCTACACGCTGAGCTGTGGTGTTCCTGTCCAGCAAGGCAAGGCTCAACAGAAACGCAATGCCACCCTTCCCAGCTGTGCAGGTATGTGGTCTCCTGCTCACCTGGGCCATGGCCTCTAGAGGAAAGGCAACGGAAGTTCCCTGAGCTGCAAGATGCACAGCTCTGAAGTTACACAAGGCCAGACTTAAGGTAGCCTGTGTTTCAACCTACACGCGCTTGCTTTTTCACAGCCTCTCTTCTAGGGCTGGAGAGTGCTTAGTTGCCCTCTAGTGCCACATCGTGTTGGTAGGTCAATATAGTAGCAGTGGAGGTTTGATTTATACTCAGTGAAGACGAGCATCTAGTGTAATTTACTTTCCATAGTCCAGCAAGGCAATAATAAGCACATCAAAATGTCAGCTCTTCACAGACTTGGAATTGATTTAAGGGGGCCAGCACTAGTACAGCAGCAGCAGACTGCAGTGGGGTCAGTCCTCAGCTGCAAAGACCTTGCTTAGGAGCACAGAGGCTCTTGGCATTCCTGATAAAAAGGGTACGGGAATTTTATGAGCACATTTTGTTTCATTCATCTTGTTCATGGAAATAGCTGCATTATTTTGCAGAGACATTTCAAAATTGGTCTTAAAACTGATAACCAGCATAAAATAAAGTAAAATAATAAATAAAAAGATTCAGCTCAAATGATTGAAGTCTGGCAAACTTAGAAGCAGATGAAGTAGTATCCATCAGAGAGAAGTGTCAGCCCACTTTGTGTCATTACCTGCTATGCTTCTCTGCAATTTGCCTGTTCTGTAACCGTGTATTTCTTATATATTCGGAATGTATTAGGAATTACGATGCTGTGAAGTGAGTTAACACAGCAGCAGATCTGTCTGCCTGTGCCACAGGGGCAGGTTACCTCCCAGGGAAGGAGAGACCCGCACTATGGCACTTAACCTGCAACCGTCCTCCGCTTGCTCTGACTGCAGCGAGCAGCCCACAGCAGCAGGCAGGTGACAGGTCATGCCTAGCCTTTTCCACCACAGCATTTGTGAGAAGGTCAGCCAGCAGCTGCATTTTCTAAGCAGTGTGTGCTTGGAGCCTTTAAAGTCATGACTGGCTTGGATCTAAAGCTGAAGAATAAACCTAGCAAGCCATAGACCACAGTCAAATAGAGACATTTCCTTTGGATGGTTTTCAGTTGTCAACAGCATAACTTCACTATCATTCTTATTACTGGCTACCATTAGCAAGAGCAGAACTACAGCCAAGTAGCATAGGACGTCACAGTTAGAGCCAGGAAAAAACAGTAACAGTTAACTTTTCTCATAATAAGAGACAAATTCAGCCAAATTCCACCAAGATATGCAGGTTTGCTGGAGGGGAAGAGTATGGGCAGAGTATATGCAATACTAGCAAATGCATTGATCTTTATGGGCTCAGGAGTAAGTGTTTATGGGAAAAAAATAACCTTAAGGAAATGGATCCTTTTGGACAAGGTGTGTATCTCTTGGGCTGCCTGTTTTCTGTGTTGCAAGAAGACTTTTGAGTCTGTTTTCAAAAATAAGTTTCAGATTTTGTTTCATCTGCATCACAAACAATAGCTTTTTTATTTTACATCAACAGATTCCTTAGCCCCTCCAATCAAGCAGAAAGCTCGTTTTAAAATTAAAGATGCAAAGTGCCACTTACGGCCTCGCAGCAAAGAAAAAACAAAAGATACTGGGAAGCAAGCTGTTTTAGGTATGTTGTTTCTTCCAGCACATAAGCAGCATTCTAATTTTTTGCTTGCTTGTTTGCTTGTTCATGTAATTTGTTTTCATACTGCAGACAGAAAAAAGTAATGCTTTCTGAATTTAAGATCAAGTCAAGTTTCACACTTTAGCTGAACAGTGCCATGAGTTTGGATCTGGCAGTGCTGAAATGTCACCAGTTGCTTTGAAAACTCTTCATCCAAAATTACACAAATTTGGAATTAAGCTGATTCTTTTTCAGACATTGGTAAAAATGAAAAAGAAAAATCTTGAGACAGAAAATTATGACCAATGCAAAGTTACATGAAATGTTTTCAGTTTATTTTTTCCAAGTTAGGTTTATAAAAGAAAATATACACTAGTGAAAGCTATTATTTGCTTTGTTCTGGATTAGTATCTCATTGCAGAAGCAAGACAACTCCTATGCATCAAAGTTATAATCAAAATCTGACGTTACACATCCTTAGACCACTCGTGATACTGGAGTGAGTAGTTGTGCTGTTTGAAAATTTATTTTTAAATCTTTATTATTACTAGTTTTTAACTTCACTTTTAAAGTTAAACAGGATTATAAAACTGATACATTTTTGACAGATCATCATGACATTTATTTTGATATATAATAGAAGAAATTAAGCAATTAAAGAAGGTCTTGGTATTTTTGCTGTACATTTCCACAGCAGTTAAAATATTTGAAGTTCATTTAAATTTAATATTAACTTGGAATTTTCTGGATTTTAATACACAACATTGGTGTAACTGAAACAGTTCATGTTGTTGCTTAGAAGAGCTTAGCAGCTTACAGAAAACGTCTATTGGTGACACATTCTCTGTTGTGAATCTGTCATATCACTTTTGCTAGTGAGAAGTTATATGAATGTTGAACAGAAAAGAGTAAAAATAGGTAGCCAAAAAATGTTAATGGCTTAAAGATTTTATTTTTAAAATTTAGACATGTATTTTATCATGCAGTCTAAACATTTATCTTTCTAGTTTCCTAATTTTCCAAGTATTTGCTTAAAGCAAGTCTCACTTGTTAAGATGCTTACCTTGTCCTTATGTATTGTCTTCTAATAAGATGTGGCTATTGGACTCATTTTTAAAGTCATAAATTATCTTTTTTTGTCCATACAGTCACCATAGGAATATACTTCTCGGATGCATTTCCTTGTCCTTTGCTCTCTTTGCTGTGTATCTGTTACATGCCTGAACTTCTGGGTCTAACAGATTATACCATAAATATGCACACTCAAAATGCAATCCTTCTGGTGGCTTGGGGCTAGAAATTTCTCCCTGAGTTGGAATTTTCATCACTTATCAAAAAAGGATGTTTTTCACATTAACTTATTTATATAGGGAAAGGATCCTTACATGATTGTGTCCCAATGGACTGTGGCCTTTGTTCTTGTCTGTAACACATAACTGAAGAATGCATTAAGTTCCTCTTGCTTGTGACTTATCATTCTGTTCAAACCTTCCAATATATTTTCAAAACCTCCTAATCAAAGGGTTTTCAAGTCTTTTGATATCTGGTGATTTTCATTGCTGAAAAAGACGTAACAATAGTTTCTTGAAGCCCATGCTTGCTATGGATTAGTCTCAGGCCTGCTGCTCTCATGAATGTATGAAAACTGACTCTCTTGCTTGGTTTAAGCATACAGTGACTGTATATAGCTGATTTTAACTACTCTCTGTAAAGAACTTCCTAATCCTTGCACAGAAAAAAGACAAAATTAAAGTTACCACTACGCAGCTGAGCACCACCACACTGTACTTTTGCCTCCTGCAGTCACCAGCAAAATGAGCAAACCAAAAATTGCACAGAAAAGGTGTCTAACTGCATGTGAAATGTTATGAAACCTGTCGCTGCATTCATGATAATCCAGCTGAGATACCGCTTATTAGACTGTCACTTGCTACTTTGCTACTTGATTTCTGTGTTGCTTCTCTCACACAAAGGAGGTCAATTCCCTTGTACAGACAACTGCCATGTGACCTTTGTGAATCTCAAGTGTGATTCCTCCAAGAAAAAGCGCCGGGGCCGCAAGTCACCGTCAAAAGAAGTGTCCCATATCACTGCAGAGTTTGAAGTGGAGATGAAGTCGGAAGAAGTCTCAGGTTTGTGAAAGATCTCTGTCTAAGGAGAGAAACCATAATTCAGTTCCTCTGCGTGTTAGCATCTTTTTGACGCTACTTCATCAAGCTGCCTTCCAAACTTTTAATACAAGCCTCATTCAACAGCTTTTCCAAACTCAGTTTCCAAGATTTAATTGAAAGGAGTCAGGTATGAAATTACAGAATAAAGGAACAAAGATTGCAGCAAAATTCCCTCAAAGCCTAGAGTTAAGTCTTGTATTTTAATTTAGTGTGATTTCTTCAGGCAGCAGAAGTGTTAATTGATGCACAGAGAACGTAAAGATTAACTAGAAGTTTTGTAACACTGACACTAAAAATATCCTCCAAAATGTAAGTTGTTGGGAATAAAACATTTTTATCACACATTTGGTAAATTCATGTTTTCATAACAAACTTCAGGAAGAAAAAGAATTGCTTCAAGTTATTCATGAGGTGAAACATTATGCCATAAAATCCAGCCAAAGAAAATGTGGGTTGAATTCTATAAACATGTCAGTCCTCAAAGGCAGGTTTCTTAACCTCTGAGGGGTATCTTGCTAGCCAAGTGGTTCAAAGTTACCGTGCCAGAAAGTACCCTTCTTTGCGTCACTTACATATTGTGGTCAGGGAAGCGGCGAGAATTCCTAATCAACTGAGTAAAGCGTTGGCTGAGAAAATTCAGAAATAATAGTGACGTCAGATGGAACACATATCTGGAAATACAAGACAGTGGGAAATGCACCATTCCTATAGCAGTGCACAAAGCACCAGTCACTGCTGCTCAGTACAGCAGAGTGCGGCGTTGCCGCACAGTGCCAGCTTGATTCTGCTGGCTAGACTGGTGTCTTCTGTAGCCCTCTCCTCTCCTTTGTGCACTCAGTATAACCAAATTTCTTAATGATGGAGAGAAGATCAGCACTCAGTGTACACTTACAGGCCAAGAAGCTCAGTTTGATAGATCACGGTGTACTACTTGATATGCCCTGTAAAAGGCCTGATTTTAAATACAGTGAGCTGCTTCTACAGTTTATATGGAGAAGACAGTGAAGCAAACAGAGGTGTCATGGTACAATGTAGGCTAAGGTTTTTGTTAAGCACCTCTTTTTAAGCATGAATCTCAATTGCTTCTAGTTTTCTTATCATTTCCCATCTAGACACCTGTAACATTGACTGTGTTCGGAAAAGGATGGAGCAGAAGCTGCAAACTGCAATCAAAACATTGAGGAAATCTATTAATAAACAGCAATTTTACATTCAGTTTTCTGGGACAGAATATGAAGTGGCTCAGAAGCCAGCTAAAGCTACTGAAGGGCACGAAGCTTGCAGTACAGGGCAAGTGCTGCAGGATGGAAAATGCGGTAAGTCCCAACAGCTCTGTTCAGCCATACCCCAAAAACCAAGCAACCCCAAATTAACTTGTTCCTAGTGAGTCAGGCGGGAAATCTGAGATAACAGATGATTTAAATTAATACTACTTGGTGTATGTCCATGGACCATTGAGGTTCTTAAGGTATCAGAAGAGAATTTGTTAAATGATTGCAGGAAAACAAAATAAGTATGTACATACATACCTTCCTACACTGTTAGTTGATATATGTCAAGGCCTGCCACAAGGCACTGTTGGTAATTATTTCCCACTTGCTCCCAGCACCTAATGAAAATACAGTTCTGTAAAACTATAAAATGGTGTTTGCCTAGATGCTGTGTATTTAGTTTGGTATTGTCTCTCTCATCATCACGAAATAATGTATGACCCATGGATATATTTATGTTTAACACTCAAGAAGTCCAATTAAAAAAAAATCTATAAAAATCTGTTTTAACTTTATGTAAAATACCTAATTTCTTTAAGCTTTTCCCCAGGTTACCAGGCTTTAGAGCCAAGGTGCTAACACAAAACTATTAATGGTAGTTCCCAGCAGCACGAGCTTTTTAATTGCTTAGAATCATATTTTCAAAATCAGCATATCTGTTTTTCCAGCTGCTTTCAGGCACCAAGTCATTTACAAGCAAAAAGGAGTTAAATGCAGATCTGATAGGGACCTCTAATGAATTGTTTCAGAGGCTATTTTCATCATGCTGGAACTTAGAAGCTGTTATTGAAAGACTGTTGGTGTTAGTGTCTACAAACCCATACATTTTCATTACCTATATCAAGCAGAGAAAAACATTTAATGCAATTATGTATCCTGTTGCCGTAAGAAGAGTATGTGGATTCATATATACATATATATATATAATGCCTACTAATTGGGCTATTTGAGTGTCAAGAAAGAAAATATTACATGGGATACAGTGCCCTCAGAGAAATCTCTGGAACTGATGACAGGAGATGGATTTTTCTGTTGTCTTCTTCCATAAAACCAATGCATAAATATACCTAGTATAAACAAAAAATTCACATCATTTCCCATACATTATAAAACTCTGTCTTAATTTAACTGCAGTATACTATTTTCAGACTGCATCAGTTTTATTAACAACATATGTCTGATAGCGCTTCAGCATAGTACAACTTCATTTGATAGCTTAAGCAATAGAAGAAGGACCTTGCACTGATATAAATTGAGCTAGACCACAGATCCTAGATCAGCCTGTTTACATCAGGTGAGGATCCTGCCTAACGTGCAAAAGTGCCACTAATAATACTGGGGCCAAAGAGACTCATCTTCTCTAAATGTTTGGAATAAAGGCAAATGATGTGATCAAAATTCAAGTCCTTATGCAGATTCCCCTTTTCTTTTCTCAGTTACCTGCAGCACGGGCACCTTTTATAGCGGAGAACATAATCAGTGCGTTCCTTGCTCACCAGGAACATACCAAGACACAGAAGGTCAACTTACCTGTGAGCCTTGCCCAAGTAACGATGGACAGGGAGTAGCGGGCGCCCGGAATGTGTCAGAATGTGGAGGCAAGTTTAATTTGGTTATAAAAGGATTAGACGTTGCCACACAACCTGTGAGGCATGGAGGCTAAAAGAAGGGAGAAGAAGGCCTTCCACATTTCTGTCTTGTAAAGGTAACAGAAGATATCTCTGTGCTCTTACAAGCAATACACAAAATGTTTTGGCTTGTTCCATCTGCTGACATGCTGGCATTGCCAACACGAAGATGGGACCTGCTGCCACAATGTGAGTTATGGTATGGAAATGAACAAGCCAAGCAAACCGCCTTGCTTCAAGTCAGGTATGGAATTTGGACAGACATACCTCGACTTGTAAGGACTCGTCAGGTATAGTGTGAGCTAGAGGGATAGATTACTTTGGGCTGGTATTGGTGAGTTTAATGAACCTGCTGATTTAATTTTTTGCATGGGATGTAGTTTACCCAGTCTAATCAGCAGCAATCATAATTTTGAGATAGTTGTGCTGCAAGGATCTGTACCTTGGCTCAAAGCTAATGACTACAAGGTTCAATGCTGCATAAATTCAATGTAGCTCTTGGCAAGTGACGTAGCATCTCTGACTCAACTTCATGATATATAGATTAGATTATAATAATGATAATCCCTGGTTTCAGAAAGGAGCTGTGATATTCAGCTTGTTAATGCTGCTACTGTAACTTGATCAATATAAAGTTTTGAACACATCCCTGTTAATTATTTTCTCTACCTTATTTCACTACAGATGAGCAGAATCTAGTTTATAGCAGATATATTATTTGACTTTGAAAGAAATCTTCCTATCTGCTTTGCAAGTTCTAACTTTAAAAGTCATTCATGTAATTTACATTAATACTTGTTTCAAGGATATCTAGAGTGAACACACAATGAATGACACTTGAGAAACAGCCATTTTCCCCATCCACTAAATAAAAAATAACTCTAGTGTCTCAAGCCAAACGTATGGTAGATTTTCCTGATACCCTGCATGAAGGAACTATCACTGGAAAAACCTTGAAATGCCCATGCATCTTAATTATGTTGACTTTACTTAGCCAAAATCCAACAAGAATAGATTAACAAAATACAGTCTGAGTTTAGAAATGTTTGATATAGTATACTGACCAGAGCAGCACAATGACTGGCAGGAAAAGACCGTTTTGTGTCACAATTGGCGAGGCTTGCATTTAAATTTTTGTTCTGCACAACAAAAAGAAAGCTTTCTGGTTATTTTTCCAGAGTGGATTTGTCCCAAAATATTTGTTGTCAGATCATAAGTCTTTTTCTCTGATCAACTGTCCCATTTTCTCTTTCTCTGAAAGTTGCAAGAGGATATCCTTTGGACTTCGTGAACCTCCCTGTTAAAGATTTTATCAATAACAGTATAAAATGTTTCAGTATATGTAATGAAACAATTTGTTTTGATGAACATTGTTAGAAACTTCACCACCTGTAATTAATAGTGTTTTCTTGTCTCTTCTGGAGCAGTAAAGCCTTTGTAGTAACAAATAGGCTATGACTGAAATCCTCTTCTGTACAGGTGAAGCACATACAAGCATTTAAGAGACTTTAACTGACTGTAATAGAACCCTGTTGTAGCTGCAAGTGAAAAAGATGGTTTGATACCTAAGTTACATGTGATCTGGGTAGATAGAAGCGCAAAACTCAATTAGGAAGCTGTTCATTTGGGTCATTTTTCAGGGAAAACAAATCAGATACATTTTGTAGGCAATTTCAATACAAAAGGCATGAAGGAAACAACTTAGCTCATTTCTTTATACATTTCCAGGTAAGGACTGAGACATATTAGTGCTGAAAGCAGCAGGTATTTTAGCAGTATTAAACACCTTCTCTTTAAAAGGATGTCTGTAAACCACATTTCACAAGTTCTTAATTTTCACACTGAAGTCACTAAAATCCAGATCCATATCCATTCTTCATTAACTGTCTTCATGTGAAAGTCCAGTGACCACTTGGACTAGACCAGGTCGATCGGTTTTGCTACAAAAACAATAGCAGAATTGCCTTCAAATTAGCAATATTATAACATGTCTCAGAGGTCTGTGTCAGTAGCCAACTTGTACAGTCATATTCCAAGCCAGCTGGGATGGGAGTGAAACTAAATCCCAGAGATCCTGGTCCCACCATTGAACATAAGTTTGACTTTTGTAGGGACAGAACTTGAACTCTTTTTTTGCTCAGGAGTTCTTGTTCATCCTGAGCACTGATTACCCAAGATACTGGAGGTCCTCAACATTTCCCAGTGTCAGGGTTGGTAAGAGACCCCAATCCCACCCAGGGCTCTCAAAACCTTCTGGTTTTCAAGTCAGTTGTTTCTGTCCACTGTTCAGTTTTTAGGGAAGTTAAATTACAAAGTATCATCATTAGGCAACCTCAGGGAACACCTAACACATCTCAATGTGCTAATCTCCTAGGCTGGGGTGGTGTAAAGATATGTACTAATGCCATCATCTTGAAAAACTTGACATCCTGATTCTCACGTATGTTGTCAAGGAGTAAACTACTCAAGCTAGCAAGAACCAAGCCAAACAAACGCCTATCAGAAATTGCCCGGAGAGCAAGTTTTGAAACTACCTTGTAGCTGTCAGTAGACTCGTCCACAAAGTGCCTTGCTTTTCATAAATTGCCATTTTCTGGCAGAAGAGCTTCTGACAAACACTAGTTTTCACTGCTAACTAAAAAGCTGCTGGTGTCAGCTATTCTCACAGACAAGTTTCCAGAGTGTTCCCATCCAGTTTGGCAAATGCCATGATGTACTATTTCCATATCTATAAAATAGAGATATAAAAAACAATGACTTGGTTCATAGATATGATGCAAAGATTCATTTTTTTCCTACAGAGCACTTTGAAATCTCAGATGAGAGAGTCTGTGAAAGTGCGAAGTATTATAACAACATCTCAATAGAGCCCTTGTCAATAAGTAAATAATAATAATAAAACAAACAACAACAACAACAAGAAAAGAAAAAAAGAAGAAAAAAAACAGCAAAGAGTTTATTAAGAGAATAGTTCTATTTCCTGGCCCTGTTTTTAGGAAGCAATTACAGGAGCAATACAAACTCAGTAGGTAAGATTAAAATTTGATCTGCAGCTGTCTTGATGGTACATTTTTAGGGAAAAGAAAGCATTGCTAACTATGAGCTGTATTTATACCTTGTGCAGAAAAGTAGTCTCACTGATACAGATGATCATTTTCAATTTCTAGGCCAGTGTTCTCCTGGACACTATTCTTCAGATGGTTTTAAACCTTGTAGAATATGTCCTCTTGGTACATATCAGCCTGAACCAGGAAGAACCCTCTGCTTTCCTTGTGGTGGAGGGCTTGTGACCAAGTATGAAGGTGCTGCTTCCTTTCAAGACTGTGAAACCAAAGGTGAATTTCAAATCTTTCTATGATTCATTTTCCTGCTGCTTGCCCTTTTGTTTCTAAGTTTCTGTATGAAGGGACTTTGAAAGTCTCCAAAACAAACATAGTCACTGCATGTAGCAACACTCTGTGTGATTAAATTAAATGCTCAGGAAATCTGTAAATTTAGGCATGATCTCCTGAGATTGTGGAGACTGAGCAGGCTTTATGGTATTCTTTGGAATTTACCACAGGCACATATTGCATCAGCACTGCAACTGGAAAGTAAATCAGCATCACTGCATGGCAAGAAATCAACTTGCATCAGAGAATGCTTTGGTCTTCACATGTTGCCTATTTTTATTTACCAAATTAGAAAAACTAAACACTACAGAAATTATATGAAGTTGAGAGTTCTTTACTAATAGGCTGGGCACAAACTGTAAGTGTGCAACATGTGTGCCCAATGATGACGGCCTCCAGTGCAAATAGTGAAGAAGGAATCTGCATAAATGTCCTCTGGCTTAGTTACTTGAATTACATGCTGATCTTGGCAAACATACATAATGGAAACTTCTCTCTTACTATTGTGAAAGACATTTTTGTCATTGAGGCAATATGTATCAGCTTCCATTTGTTATATACTCATTAGAAACCACTGTATTAAATACAGTGAGAGACATATGTAGCATGTGTTACTAGTTCATGAGGATTTAGCTGTAGTCTTCAGAACAGGATTCTAGTTAGAAGGTCCTTTGTAATTGTAAATAGAGTGAGCTGATGTCTTTTTTGCCTTTTATGGCCTAGTAAGTATATTTCAGTATGGGATCATGCAGTATATCCAGGGTAGAAGGAAGCTGTCTCTGCACTGAAGATTGTTACTTTCTGAAAATAATATATCTCATACCTTGCAGTTCATTGTTCTCCTGGACACTACTACAACTCCACAACACACAGATGTATCCGATGCCCTGTAGGAACATACCAGCCCGAGTTTGGCCAAAATTACTGCATCACCTGCCCTGGGAATACAAGTACAGATTTTGATGGCTCCACTAACGTTACACACTGCAAAAGTAAGTTGCATATGTATTAGTTGTGAGGTGACGCATTTCTGTGGATCTGAACAGCAGCTTGAAGGTTCCATCTGTCAGTCTGGACTCCAATTTTATATTTCTGAGAGCATACACCTACTGCCATTTGGAACAGTAAAAATTGTGAAAGCAATGAGAACAAAACCTGGAAACGTATCACTTGACACATATAATTGTTTTAGCATTAATATAATTTTGTAGAGTGCCCTCTGTGAGTTATAACTATTGAACTTTCAGATTCCCAGGTCCCATAAGTTTTGCAGTTATGTGTATTCCTCTGTGACTCTGTAGAGCACAATGTCTTCTATCAGAGTAACTGCTACTAATCATTATAAAATAATAGGAGATACAGTCATGCATACTTTTGTAAATGCCAGATAATCGCTCATGACAGTGAAATCTTCTCTTAGGCTTTTTTGCAGTACTCAGCCTTCTATCTTCAATTATCATTTTAAGTATCTCCAAGGTTTCCAGTGCAATTTTATTTGATCTTTTGTGAATGACTGATTCTTCTAGGCAAGCATTTTATTTTCATGCCTACCATGCTAATTTAAGAGAAGCTCAATATGATAATTAGGTAATGTCACCTAAATTAAATATTCATATGCAAGGCTACCGTAAGTTTTTATTTGGATTATGTGCTGTATACCTATGAAGCTCTTTGTCACTTCTAATGTAATTTGATAAAAAATTAGATAATAAGAAGAAATTTGAAGAAATTTGATAATTTCCAGAAAAGCAAACACATCCACAGTCACTTTGCTGGCTTAGATATTTTCTGTTTTCAAGCCAGCTTCTGACATTGCAGAATTTTTGAGGCTTGGAGTAAGCAAAATATTTAAACATTTATTTAGTTTTATGTAGATGTGTAGGTCTGGAGAGGTCAAGCTTAAGTAACTTGGTGAATCACACTTCTGTGGCAAATTCAATAGGAATTTTGAAAGCTCAGAATGCAAAACTGATCTGCCAAATGGGATTCTTTAGTAACTGGTTTAATCTAAAATAAAGCAAGGTAAATCTGTAATCAAGGTTACCTATTAGAATCTTCATGCTCATTCAGCTAAATCAGGTTAAAAAGCATGTGAAGTTCAGCCAGAAAATCTGCATGTCAGCATGGTCTCAGTCGTAACAACTGTACCTCCACAATGGGATAATGTTTACTTACCTGCATTGGCTTCTTAATCAAATGTCAAAGCAGTCTAAGTGAAGAGTTAAATCGTTTTACACACTGGAGGTTAAGGTTTTGTGAATCAGTTGAAGCAGTCCTGCAGATTGAGCATTCCGTTAAAGGCTTTCTACGCTAAACACAAAGAGGCAGCTGAAGAATGTATCCATTTCTAAAGCCACTGGGAGGAGTTTAGACTTGCTCTTGACAGATTTGGAAAAACACCTCAAATTAGCTAATCGGTTAATGCAAATATTGATTTATGTTTCTGCACAGACCAGCACTGCGGAGGAGAACTTGGTGATTATACTGGCTATATTGAATCACCCAACTATCCTGGAGACTACCCAGCTAATGTTGAATGCATTTGGAATATAAATCCACCCCCAAAGAGAAGAATACTCATCGTAGTACCTGAGATATTTCTTCCAATTGAAGATGAATGTGGTGATGTTTTAGTAATGAGAAAAAGTGGTAAGTTGCCAGATATGGGCTATGTTAATATTTATTGTAAACAGATGAGTGGAAAGTTTGTCTTGAAGGGATAACTGGCTTCATCTTTCCAGTGTTTCTGAAAGGACTGTTGAATGAACTGGCATAGCATGTTAAAACAGAATGCTGTACTAATAACAGTTAACACGGTGGTATTAATTATTCAAGTGTCTTGGCTGAATCACAAAGCAATTAATGGGCTTCTCTCTGGCCCAATTATCATGTGGGATAAATCACCACCACTCTTGAAGTCAACACAGCTGTGCTGTGTTATATTAGAAGATAAATTTCCCATCATCTATACAAATTATGCTCTTAGTTATCCTTTGCGAGTATATATATATGCTGCAGTTATTGCTGTGTCTGTGTAGTGACATAGGTTTGGTACACCTGACACCTTCAAGAAATACAAAGTTTTCCCACTTCTATGTGGAGTGGATATTGTGTTCTGTCTTTGATTACAAAGCTAATTCAACTACTTCTGAAGTTAAGATGCTATTGAGATGCATTTCTCCTGAAGTCCAGTGCAGGCATCCAGCTTTTGGTGATCTATTGTTAAATCTCCAAGATGCACCAAACCTGAAAGGCAATTGTTTATACGGAGTTTTGTTTAAAACAGCACATTTTACTTGATAAAACAGCATATTTCACTTGCTAAAACAATTTTCATGACTTTTTCTCCTTGAGAGCTTGTGTTGAGAGCTCTATATATCAGATTAGTACAAAGAGAAACCTGCTTACTACAGATGGGAGGAAATTACTTCTGTCTAGAGCAGTTTTTAAAAAGCAAAACATTGTAGCAGAACAAATTAGTTGTTCTTCTAATCCTGAATTGTAGTTCCAACAGTGTCTAAAGCAAGGCAGATGAGTGAAAAGTTTGGCTTTCACTTGAGAACCAATAACAGTGCCACAATATCAATGCTAGAAAATGAGAGTTTTTCAGAGCTTTTCAGAGCTGTGATTTGTGATCACTGGATGTTTAGCATTGTTAAAGTAGCCCTTACAAATATTTATCACAGCTCATGGAAGATCAGCTGCTAATGTTACTGTTGAAAAACTGATTGCAGTTCCAGAGCTACACTTGGATCCACTTACTTGCACTGTAAGAATGGACTCAACCACAATATTATGTATGTATAATATAGCATGTTCTCCCCTGTATGGTTATGTTACAGTAGGGCTCTCTCTAGCCCACTCACCACCCAGTCACATCACTTACACACACACAGGCAGAATTGGGCTGAGGCAGGCTCCAGCTCTGTGGAACTGTTTGCACAGGTCAGGTAAAAGCCATGAGCACAGTCCTCCAGCCTGCTGTGGATGTGTTCAGCCCAAGTTACATGGGCAAAACGAATGAAAAGTGAGCAGGGTTGTGGAGTTTATTCAGCTGTTAGCCTTGCTATATCACCTTAACTCTGCTTCTTTTGTATAGTAAGAAATAACTTTTAAAAATTAATTCACGCTAGTCTGGAACTCATTAAAAACACTCACTGTACAGGTATGTTGCAGGGCAATACTATAGGTAGATGTAGTGTTTATGGGATAAGTTGGTTGGATATTGGTATTTTTCTGTACCTGGACAGAAGTAACACTTCCAAAATTTCTACAAATCTTTAAGAAAAATAGAATTTCCATCTTCTGTCTGGCAAAGACTGTTTGTCTTTGGACATTGTAATAGTTACATCCTTAAGACTTCTTGATAAATAGTGAAGTTTAACCTCAGTTTAGTATAATCTTTACTCCAGAATTCATCCAAGATCTTATCCAAATTCCATTCAGTTGAAAAGGTCTCTTTTTGCTAATATTGGTGAAAGTTGTCAGCCTTAGCAAGTTCAGGTTTTAGGTTAGGCTTGTTATTTTCCCTAATTATCCTGTGGCTATGGAGTGGGATTTTCTTTCTGAACTGGGTAAGAAGCTATTTTTTTCTTTTGCTTGTAATTCATTTCAGCTTAGAGGGGCATACTGGTACACTTGTAATGATTTGAAGACATCCTGCACCCTCCATCTGTTACTTATAGTATGAGTAAATGAGGGTCTTTCTGGTTCCCAAACTGTCAGCTTTATTTCAGTATAGATAAATGATATTTTCTTTGCAGATTTACAGACAGGTGTCTTGCAGCGGGAGTTGTTTGTCCATTATGATAAAGGCACTTAGTCTCTGTAAGATATTACTTAAAATGCTATTAATTAGAACTAGCACTATAAAGAGAGAATAGTATAGATAATCTTTAGATGGTGGCAACCGTAGGCAGTGTAGCATCATGTGGACCTCTGATCCACACGCAGCATGCCGGGCAGACCCTGTGTGCAGAAGAGATTTTCCCCTTTCGGCTATTCAAGCTATTATGGGATTTTCTTACAAGGAAACAACTCTATCATAATTTCCACTGTCAAACAAAAACAATGTTCTCATGAAAACTTGTTGCTGCACTGCTAGATAAAGGTAAGGACAGGCAGGGGGCATTGTCACAAGTGCCCAGTCGGAGCTGCATGCAGGCTCCTCTTATTACCAGGCGCTGGCTGAGGTGATCCTGCAGCTATGGGGTTTGTGCAGCACAGTACAGGCCCAAAGGCCACGCTGCACATGCAGCACGACACAGGCCTGGGCATAGGCACGTTAATTCTTCTGCAGGCGGTAATTGCTTGTTACTATCAGGTTAACTCCCCATACTGGAAGTGTTAGGAGCTGGTCACCACATCTGCCTGGGGTGCAGCTGACTTGTTCTGGTCTGTCTGGGGCCAACAGTACACAGAATGAGTAATATTGATAGTAATTTTGCAAATATCAAAAACAGTCTGGTGCACCTTGCTGTCTACGTAAGCATCTTGTCTTGGGACAGAGGGGAAGGATTTCCATTACCTTTGTGGAAAAACCTCCTTCCTCTCATAGACAGACAAAAAGTATGTGCCTTCTATCACAAACACTTCTGCTCTTGGGAATATGTAAACCAAAAAGTGTTTTTTCAATTTGACATTTTTGACATCAAGATCAGGAAGGGTGAAAAAAGTTATTTTATAGAGAACATTTATTTATTTAATCTTTCCTAGCTTCTCCTACTTCAATTACTACATATGAAACATGTCAGACTTATGAGAGACCTATTGCATTTACTTCAAGATCAAGGAAGCTATGGATTCAGTTCAAGTCAAATGAAGGAAACAGTGGCAAAGGATTTCAAGTCCCTTATGTCACTTACGATGGTGAGAGTGGGATTGTTTTCCATCTTTCTGTTGTATCTGAATTGCAGAAAATTGTCCTTTAGAATCTCTCTTACATTGATGACAGGGAGCGAAAAATGACAAAAAAAATCAATGTAACTTAGGTTTTCAGTGCATTACTTTCAAACTCTTTACAACTGGTTTAAATAATACCTAATTTTACACTTGTGATTTTCCTAATATTTGAAGGACAGATGGCAAGTTACACAGAATTCTTTATAAACTTCATCCTTCTCCCACTGAGTTCAAAGAGACTCCCTTTAAATGGTCATTTAGTATATGCATAACAAGAATACTCTGAATTTCTGTGCATTTCAGGAAGCCCCTTCATCAAGCCCTACTGGTAACCCACAAAATCATGAAAAGTATAAATTAATAAAATCACAAGTCCAACAGAGAAAAACAATGATGCAAAAGGATCCTTTCACTAAGGATTCATAAATCCAACATGTTTTAAAACAATCTTGCTTCTCATATAGAAATATACAATAAACTGTATATTTTGTACTCTGGGATGATTCTGTTTTAACAAAACTAAGACTTTTCTGTGATACCTCTGGCAGCTGTTAGCCCATCTCTTTTCCAAACACCAAAGCAATTTTGTGAATGGTAGGAAAATCTGCACTAAGCTGGTGATTAGAATTGATTCAAGAATTAAAATGAGAGCTGTTCTCAGGGCAGAAAACAGGGACAGTTCCTTACTGTGTCCCTGACTTCATGAGTAATCTTTGACAGTTACTTTCTATACGTGACGCTGTTTCTTCATCTGTAAAATACAGATAATAAAGCATTATTATCTGGAGGGAGAAGTTTTCTGGGGTAAGTTAATATTTATATAGGTAATTCAAGCTTACTGTTCGAAAGCAGTACAGAATTTTAAATTTTAATGTGAGGACTAATGTGAGGTAGGACTACAGCAGGATGAGAGACACCGAATAAAGAACTTGATACTAAATTTCTCAGCTCTGCATTGAAGAGAAAGTCTAGTTAATCAGTGTTTGTCTGGCTATTATCCTCCCAAAGGATGTCACAAACAGTCTCTCACTGATCTTTATTTTTCAGAGGATTACCAACAACTAATAGAAGATATTGTTCGAGATGGACGATTATATGCATCAGAAAATCATCAAGAAATTCTAAAGGTACAAAAATTCTGCTTTAGTTGAGGCTAGCCAAGGATTCATTTTACTAAATACTTTCCCAAGATAGCTCTCACTACCCTGGTAGGATCATAATATTTAAAGCCTACATGTGACCCCAAATGAAATTCTCTCTCTTCTGAGGTTTATGCTGGTATTTGTAGTAACAATATCAGTAGTTCAGCTGGGATGAGCTCATCTACATCCTCTGCTGAATCAAGATCTAAATGAAACATATGCTAACATGATTGTATGTTAGAATAATTACTCAAACAAGAATAAAAAACCTATTATTTGAAGAGTCTTCTTCAGCCTCAGTCTAAAATTCGTTTAAATGAGTCATTAAGTTAGAATTTCCTGTGCATTAAAAAATGTATCTACCTAAACTTTTGTCCTGCCTTCACAAGGTACAGCCATAATGTAGCATTGCAGGCTGTCCATGAAATGATTTTCAAAAAATATAAGCAACAAATTGGAGAGAATTGTGGGGAAAGGCTGCTGGGCTGCCACCTATAACAACTAGTTAACGAAAACTTTTTTTTTTAAAAAAAAAGGAAGAAACAGAAGGCCAAATTCAGCCTGCTAAATGTGTAGTTTAGAAGGAGAGGAGCTGATTAACAGCCAGCTCTCCTGGCCATCCCTGCTCCAACCCTGCAAATACTCACTGACTAGAGTTTTGAGGTCACTCAGGTTTCAACTCCTGTGCTGAGAGGCTCAGCTGATTCTCTGAATCAATGTTTTACCAAAGTGCAGGAGAAGGTCTTCAAAGAGATAAATGTTGCTGGAGACCAGCTTTCTCTTACCCTCATAGAGGGAAGGCCCTGAGCAACAGCATTAAAGAGGCAGCCAGAGGTAGCTTGTAGTACTAATGCCAATCTTCTACAGCTGGTTTGTGGTTAACCCAGCTGCTACCTGCTCAATTCCGTACCTTCCAGGAACACTAACTGGAAAAAAAAAAAAAAGGCACAGTAGACAGATTCATCAGTGTAAAATTCCACACAACATTAAGTAGTTTCCTTATATTGCTTTACCCAGAGTCAAGTTTTGCAGAAAGAAAAAAAAAAAAAGATTGTTGTTCATTAAATTTAAAAGATGTGCAGAAAAAAAATCCAAACAGTATTTTTATCTAATATATATGCTGTCTCGTAGGACAAGAAGCTGATTAAAGCTCTCTTCGATGTTCTGGCACATCCACAAAACTATTTCAAGTACACAGCACAAGAGTCAAAAGAGATGTTTCCAAGATCATTTATAAAGCTACTGCGATCAAAAGTTTCCAGATTTCTACGACCGTACAAATAGTGGTATTCAGTTTGGGGTTATTTTGCATTCTTGTTGAATATTGTCTCTCCTCCGTAGTAGAAACATTTGGTAATTTGAAGGCTCTTTTTTGCAGTCTTTATTTTCAGTTGTATATTGAAGAATACCTACAATGTTTTATAATCATTAAAAGCCAATGTTCTAAATGGAATTTTTACTACAAAAAAAAATGTGGATCCCTGAGTGCATCTAAGTTGAAGATAAAATTTGTGTCTGCACTAGTGTATCTTCACTTTCCATTCAAAACTACATTATGTAGAAAATATTCTTTCTAGTTTTTTATTTTTCATTCAAAAGTAATTTTCTGCAAAGCAAATAAGGCATCCATTCAAATCTGATTAAACTGCCTGCCGGTAAGTTCTGTTGTAGAAAGGAGTATGTAGTATAAATAATACTTGGATTTTGAATTGTACTTGAAGTTTATATTTGAATCTTTAGAAGAAAACAAAACAATCTAAATTTCATTATTTCTCATTTGTGGCTTAGTGGAACCTCTGTCCAAGTAGAAATCAAAAGGGAAGAAAAAAAGAAAAAAAAAAAGAAACATGTTTAATTTTGTTTTATGAATTAAGTACGATTGAGTCCCATATCCTAACGTTTTTGTCTGTACTCTTCTAGACTTTTTCAGAGGTTTTCCAGCTGTCTGCAATAGCGTTGAAATGGATTGAGCTAATGAATTCTATACAACAGTTGGTCCCTTTGGAGGCAGTTAAAATAGGATAGATGAGAAATGAACAACAGCAACAAAAGTAGCGTTCTGTTTTTCTTTCCCTTAATAGAGCATCTAATTAAGTACAATATATAAATATATAAATATATACTTCTATTTGTGGGTACATTAATAATGTTATCTTTAGTTACTGTAAATATTATTCATGCTTAAATCTTTACTCCCACACACACTATTTACTCGTATCTATCTGTAACTTTGCTTAGACGATTAAATGACTTCTCCAAGTGCTTGTCACTTCTGTTAACACCAAACTGAAGCCTTTTAGAGTTTTATAACACAGGATAATGGTTTACTTTGGGGCATTCTCTTTTAATGTATTATTCCAAGAAAATTAACATCTGTTTAGATGCAACTGCTGTGCAGTAAAGGGTCAGTTATTACCTCTTTCTTGGGCACCCCTCACACCCAGACGAGCAGAGTTACCCCTGAGGACAGCATACTTGCGAGGAGCTTACTAAGGAGGAAATGTTGTCAGATCTGCCAGCTCAGAAATGCTGGAACATACCTCTGCCGTGGGCCCAAGCTCCAAGGGGGCAGTGAGGGGACGAAGTTTTGAACCCCAGTTAGATGAGTTGGAGGTCAGGCCCTGCAGGCATCAGAGACCCAGCGCTCCCTTTTATCACAAATTTGCAGCCACAGTCCTCGGCAAACATGCGGACTGTACAGTCTGCAAGATAGCATTAGCCTTGTGGTCAGGCCTTCCTCACAGAGTGACAGGTGCCTGGGGGCTAAGACGATGATAAATCCTGTTTCCTCCTGTTTCCTGACACAGAGGCTAATTTCAGTGGGAGAGTAGCCTCTTTATTTTCAAGTCCCTTCCTCTTTTGTATCATTTTCTTTTCTGATCCTACAAGTTTATGACATGCATAAATTAACTATCATGCCAACATCCTTTCAGAAAAAGACTATTATAACTGTTGTGTTTTTTTTATCTCTACCCTGTCATTTAAATTACCCTTGGATTCTCTCAAAGACATACATTAAGTGTTGTTATGGTTAACTTTTGTCTTCGAGCAAGTGCTGTTTAAGTTTACAAAGTTGTTTTCTGTTGGCTACAACTGGTTGAATATGCCATTTCTAAGATACCTTAAATATTTTGTTGATTTTTTCTACTTGGCCATCTTGTATTTTTGCTTGCCTTCTTTCCTTTTCTGTTGAAGAAGATTTTTTTTTCTTTTCTGTGCCTAAATGGTTTCAACTTAGTCTAGCAACTCAGTTTTTTCACTTGTGGATCTGCAGTCTTCGAAGAGCTTTGCCTTTAATCTCTATATATTTATGTATTAACCCTTGCTTCCAAACGTAACAGCTCCATACAAATTATGTTTTAAAGGCTGTTAAGCTTTCTCTTTAGATCAGGGCTGAAAGTAACTGCCCTGAAAGGTCCATAAACCACTGGCAGCACTGTAACGTTTTCCATGTTCTTAGCTGCATGAGAAGTCCAGTGCCACATAGCAACTACAACACAGGCTTGTCCTGGTTGTGGCCACTGTTACTGGGACCTCGGTACAGCTGTGAGAGGTGAATATAGAAAGAACTAGCCTTGTTTTGTTCTGGTACAACTCATCCTCAATTACAACCACATTAGACAAAAACAATGTTTTGTGTAATTCATTCTGACAGACAACTTCAGATGTGTGTGTTAGCCCATGCTCCCTGGAGCCACATGAGGGCATGGACTCCACAGTCAGGACAGAGCACTCAGTGACTTCTGTAGCAAATGCAGAATTTGTGTTGCTGAGAACAGTGAAAGAATTAATTTAGTCTTCAAAATTATACAGTTAAATGCTTCTGAATACATAGGAGTTTCACAAGCCACTGCATGCAGCTTAGCATAGAAATGCCACTGAATATGCAAATTTCTCATGAAAAAAATAATGGCAAGTGGTATATAGGATCTTCTGAACCAATTTCAGCTGATTTTTATGACAGCACATAATTTTTACATGAGCTCTGAAAGTAAAAAATGGTTTGACAAACCTTATCCAAGAATATCTTAACAGTTTCAGAAGGATATAAGGATTTTTCATACTAGATTTAGAGTTACAGAAATTGGTATTCACCAAAGAGAAGGTGAGCTGAGCTCTTCATTTGTTAACATAGCATAGGGTGTTTTTACCGTAAGAAGTTAGAGAGCATATTGTTACTATATTATAACAGCATAACAACAAGGAATGTCATTTTCTATGGAAAAGATTTAGATAAATTTAGAAATCAGAAAACATACAAGGTGAAATACTGCCTTCTTTAAGAAAACTAGCTTCATGAAATGAATTGACATATGGCAGAAATTTTTGGCTTTTACCCTGGATGTGAAATAGTGCATTTAAGCATATTCAATAAATACCTCCCTCTATCTATTGTTGCAGAATTTCACATTGTGTCCAGGATAGGTTCAACAACACATTTGTATTACTCTGGGAAGGCTGAAGGGGTGTCCATTGGTGATCACCCAATTCCACATCACAAACAAGCCAAGCTTTTTATTTTCAATTTGCAAATGCCTATATCCTTAAAAGCTGCACCTGTAGCACTTAACATTTTAAATCTCTCCTCCTGCTTTAAATACTGCACTTATTTTTAGCAAGGTGGTGGTGAATCATCCCTAAACATTCTCATGTGCCACCAAATAACAGCCTGCACACCTGCTGCAATCCAGGAGATTGCAACAGTCAGATGTCGCTAATCAAGTCCTAAGTCATGCCGTGAAAGTGCTTGTTAGTGATTGCTGTAAGCAAGGCGCTTGTGTGTGTCACTTGAGTACAGGGAGCACTGGGATTCTGTGCTCAGTAGGAGATTGCTGCCTACATCTTGCCTGCAACAGTAAGATTTATACTGCCTGAAGATTTAGGTCCCTGAAACTGGGTTTAAAGCCATTGAAGTCTTCTTTCAGCCCATTTTCCTGCCATGCCTTCTGGAATGTATTCCATCGTGTATTAGATTTCCATCATGTATTAGATTTTTACCTGATGACTGACTTTTCAAAAGAAAATTATTTCCTTATTGTGCCTCCCCCATACAATAAAGTGAAATCACAGTGTGTTAGACATACTGAAGATTTAGACCAATCCTTCCTATACATCAGCCTCACGTTAGCTTTATGTAAGCTTACTCTAGTAAGCTAATTTTACCTTAATGTTGTTTTAGACCAATGTAAGTAAAGATAGGTTTGGTTGCAGAGCTCTCAGTCTGCATTTTGATTTGTCAGATGTTTTTTAAAGAGAACAGCTCATCTGTAGACCTCTGTCTATATGCAGAATGAACAGATGATGCCCCATGAACAAAAACATGCTTATGTGCATTAAACATTCAAAGAAGAAAGTCAAACCTCACCCCGTTCCCCTTTGTAAGTGTCCAACAATTTCAAATTTCTCAGATCAGTCTTATGTACAAACAACCCAGTTTTAATCTTGTAGATAACATGTTCTAATCTTCAAGAGCAGAAGCAGTGGTATGATTCTGGTCTGTGGCAGCACCCGTGTCTGGACTCTAAATACCTTTGAGTGCTCTTAAAAAAATGAAGTTGCAGTGAAATCTTCCATAACTGAATTCAGTGGCAAATTCCTCAGCCACCTCAGGAGTCTGGGTTTCCCCTTTTCTGCATGATGGGAATGAGCAACATGCTGTTATGTGTACCTGTGTCATGATTCCAAGTAGTTGCATTTTTTTCTATATTTTAAAACCACTCTTTGACAGGAATGGTAGTAACTGGAGAGGTTCTATAGACTCTCAATACTTTAAGACATTAATAAAATAGTTTTCTAGTATGAGAGACTGTTGTAAGCACTTGCAATGAAGAAAAAAAAAATGTCTCCCTTAAGAATTTATGGAAGAAGGGAAATAAATCTCTGTAAGGTAATATAAACTTATTCCTTGGTATCAGACTTGAATTCAGAGAGAAGTCTTGTGTTTTATTCTAACACTTTTCATCTGAATAGAAACAAAGTGGGAAATAAACTCTTAAAGTAAAAAAAAAATAGTTATCAAAGTATCTGAATATATACAATTCCAGTTTGTTATTTCATTTATTTATTCTGTTTCATCACTAAACTTTTTAATCTATAAAAGTAATATGTAATATACAAGAGTAAAATGTACAGAAGTACCTTTAGATGTAATAATTTAAACCATCTGTATTCAGAAAGGTGAGATAAGTTTAAAGATCTACAAACAACTGCAATTCAACTTTAGCTGAATTTCTAAATATCTAGGAAAAGAAGTGGCTTTGCTTAATTAAACTTTATTTTAATGATTGTGAAAATATCTTTTTTAGTTTGTTTTTATTACTTTTTTAATTAAAATTATTTTGTAAATATTGTTTTCTATGTTTTATACCTTAGAAAGGCCGCTAATTTGCATTGACAGCAGCAGATACTTAACAGATGATTTAAAAGGTACTTATAGTGCACTGGCATGTGGTCAGTAGACAGATACATCCTTCCAGACTACTGCTCTTCTTATTTCTGCAGTCTCACTGGCATAATAGAAAGAATTTTCTGGGGCAACTTAACCTGCTAATTTTCACAGAACTGACTATCAAGTGTCATTCTGAAGTGCTTACCATTTTCACATCATATAAAGAATATGTATTTTAAAGTTAGTGCTAGTTCTTACTAGGGTAAGAAACAACACAAAATTCAGAAATAAAAGGGAATTCAAACGATTATCACCAAATATAGCATAAAGACAAGGAAAGGTATGGTATCTCTGTGCTCATAGGTAGCAGTGGAAGTGATAAAATAACATACTGGAGGAGATCATGAGCATTTTTTAGGCAAAATTGTCAGTGAGATCTATGGGATTTTTACCTACATTAAGCTCACTATGATCGCATCCATCATGTATTAAGCAGGAATTTCTGGTAGACTAGATTTTGAGGAAAAATACCTGGATGCGTAATAATGATTTCTGTACCAATTTGCTATGTCTAAATCACTGGTCATGAGTGACATTTTGAACTAAGCCCTTGTAGATGCTGCTGGGACTTCTAAGCTTTATTATCAATGTAAATTATGTACAAACAGCTATTCCCGTATGAAGTGTACCGTGGTAGTTTAGAGTAAAGACAGTGAATAACTGTACAAAATTTGATACTTAGAAACTAAAATACAGTGATCTAAGCTTTACCAATATTTTAACACTACTGTCAGATTCATAGTAGAAAATGTTGTTGTAAATGTACCTTATAAGAAAATACATTTCCTTTTGCCTCTGTATATTAATAGCTTTGTTTTGTATGTCAAAGCTCAAAATGAAGCATGTAATAAAAAATTTGTTACAATCACTTTCATAATAAACATTAAATGGGAATAGGTATCTTCACCTGCCATTTTATTCATGTATATGTAAAAGGTATACAAGGTATACGTACCACACACCAGTGTAATATAAACAGGAATCAGAAGAGAAATCAAGTTTTTGATAATGTTTATGTATTTCAGTCTAATTTGTATCTTTATGCAACAGAGAGCTTTTTCTTTTTTATCAAACAACTGGAGCACATGAGTGCTAGAACAATGAGTTCCTTCCAAGCAGACTTCAAGGAGAGTTGTGCAAAGCAAAAAAAAATAGAAAAAGTGGAAAGTAAGAGTCTCTGTAGTGACATCAGTAACTCAATTAAGATTATTTAAATAATCTTTTGCAGTGCAAGAAGTGCAAAATGTCATTAAGGTGTGCTAGATCAGACAAAAAGCAATTGTCAATTGACTTAATTGCTATTTAATTGTTACTTGTCAATTGAATTAATTGCTATTAAGGCAATTGACAAAAGGTGAGGTTTGTCACTCAGGAGTGCTTGTTAAGAGATTAATGCAGTCTGCAGAGTGAACAAGCAGTACAGCAGCCACCTATTGGGGAACAGTTAGAAGACCTGGCACAGAAGCATGGTATTCCACTGATACTCTTCTGTAAGTGGTTTATCTCATTAACAGAAAGCATTTATTGTATGATAATACGCTCTGCTGATTTTATATATGTTGTACGTGATATAAATTCTATCAGTATGACTGATGACTATTGGTGTCACTATGACAGCTTTGGAAGGCATAAAAAGAGAGAGAGCTACATTCTGACTGGTTGCAAAAAATCAATTACCGCCTTTTCGAGCTAATAGCAATCCATTTAGGTTATATTGGTAGTTATCTTAATTACACTCCAAGAAGATACATCATCGTTTTTATCAGACTACAGACAGTGCCTCATGATGGAGAACATCAGATAGTGCTCAGCTGTCTTTGTGGCTTCAGAGCTCTGAAGGAGTAATAAGAGAAGTCAGCTCCTATTGAGGACAGAAGAGCTGAAATCAAAAGTTCCTAAAGGTCGTTGCAAGACAAATTAATTTCTGGTAATGAAGTAGCTGTGTACAACTACATCAGCCACTGAAACCTCAGCAGTCATGACAATATGCATTTGAGTACAAGATTCTAGTTTACTGAAATAATATTGCCTGGTAAGAATCGCAGTTATGCAAAATCCAGATCTCGCCATGACTTCCCAACAAGCTCACAAAACATCATTTTAACACTTGGCCTGATGAACAGCACTCCTGAGTGACCCAGCAGGTAAGTGAAGGCAGACTTGTCAGAGATTTACTTTCTTCTTTATTCAGCCATCAACCATGACCAATTCCTGATGTCACAGAGGGTGTCTGTCCTGTACAATCATAATAACTGGCAACATGTTGAATGATAAGTGATTTCTTAGTCTCTGCCTCTTTGCATGCTGCAAAGAAGACATCATTATCATTCCCTGTGCATTTTTACGAGATACTCCCCTGTCAGAGTGCATTTTCTTTGTCCATTTTGTGTAGCCATGCCTGAACTCCTATAGCACGTGAAGACAACATGGGCTGCAGTCTACTTTCTCCTGCCTGTAAGCACATCTTACTGTTGCTGCCTAGAACCCTAACAAATTCTCTTCTGTCATTACTAGGCAGGCAACACAAGCATAGATGCTCTTGCTCTAGGTTTTGCTGCAAAATGGTTCTATGCTAAAGCATAAATCCAGAGAAAGCACCATAAATGCCCATCTAGCTTTTTATGCCATGTGTTATTTACTTAGGAGTTGGCATTATTATTGCACACAACTTTTTAATGATCTTTTGAGGAGATCCCTCGCTGAGTAGCTCTGGAGAGCCTCAGCACTGCCCAAGGCGATGAACATGGGCACCTAGCCCCTCAGCATCCCGTACCACTCCAGCACAAAGGTGACACACATACCAACTGCCACCTCCACTGCGTGCCTGCTGATGCATGGTGTGAGACACGCTGCACTCCACTAACACTTTACATGCAGAGTAACACGCGATCCAGCTGGCTTACCTCCAGCTCACTTGCACTCTGTATACAACGCTATTCCAAACATAATGGTCATACTTTTATAAAAGTAATGTGTTAAATGACATGCAACGTGTGCCTCAAGACACAGAAATAAGAAGAGCAGGGACCTGCCTTTCTGAAGACGTCCAAGAAGCTTGAGACAAACTGCAGTCCTGGCTGCGGATGTGCAGCAGCATGTATCAGGACTAAGGGCAGCAAGTCATATTGCTCACAGGTGTGATGTGAGGTACAGATCCTTGGAGCTGCCCAGCAAGCATTTTTTTCATATTGCACCTGCTGTATGAGGGCAGCCTCCCTCCACCACAGCACTGCTTGAGCAGTGAGAGAGCATCTGTGAAATTAAAACACCTACACTTGCCAGTGCACGTTATGTCAGTGCATTATTTAAATGCAGTAGCCACTTTTTTCATGAGGGACACAAAGAAATAAAGTATTGTTTGTGCCAGACAATTTGTTCTACTTACTACCTTTGAGATATTCATCTTTTGTCAGATCTCTGTAGTGGCCAGAAACTGGGTCTAACCCAAAAAACCACATCTGCCTGCAAGCTGCCCTCCATGGCTCTTGTTCTCTGGGGCTTTTTCCAGATTCCACACCCACATCGGCACACCTGCCCCAAGATCAAATTGTAGGTTTCCCTAATCACTTCAGTTCCTGCCTAGGCACACAACAGGACAGTGCAGCCCCACTGTCATGCAGAAGAGACCTGCAGTAGCCAGGGTACAGAAAACAAGTTTTGTATAGGACCCTTGACAGATTCCAGGTTACAGATGGGTGTTATGCATCTAACCAAATCCTGGCTGCTTTCTTTTTCTTTCCTCCTCCTTCTCTCAGTTGTTCAGCTTATAGCCATAGTATAGCCATAGTATTTGCAGAAGCCTGTTCTGCAGCTGTACATGCAGCATTTGTGTGCAGCTACATAGCAGGGCATCACTACAGTTTGAAGCTCTGAGCTGATGACCCCACTGTTGTCTAAGCCTTATGTTGCTCACCACAAAGTCCTGCTCGCAGCTTCACAACTGATTGCTGTCACTGCCCCCACACAGGTTTCTTGCCACACGAGCACAAAACACTGTCAGTGCTGTTCTGGATATTCTTGCAGTTAGAGAGATGCAGTACCTTCCCAAAAATATATGCCTCCACAAAAGCAGGTAGGCAAAAGTTACTAGTAATCAAATCACTGTTATCTTGATGTAGAATAATAAGGTTAGTGTCATTATAACAGCATGTATGAGGTTTTAGGTTCAGATACACAGCTGTGATAGAGTGTTTTCAGCAAATTATGTTCCTCTCATCTAATTCCCATCTCAGCTTTCCGTCCTAAAAGTTCTAGTTTTACTGTTGAGAAAGTTGTTTATCTGAAAGCAAATGGTTTCACTGATAACATATTAAGGCATTTATTGTAAAATGCATCAGTAATGTTTTCTCACATCCTTTTTTTTTTTATTTTGAGGGTCCCCTCCATCCCTTATATCCTCACCTTCTGAAAAAGGTTTCCGTGACACTGTGTCAAAGATGCATAGTTGTTCTAACCTAAAACAACAGGAAAAGAAAGTAGGGAAAGCATATCAGCCTTTCAGGATCATATTCATAATGATATAAATATTCATAAAATATATATATAATATATATATATGTATATATATGTATATGTATATATATGTATATATATGTGTATATATATGAATATATATATATAATATATATATTCATAAAAATATTCAAAATATTCATATAAATATTCATAAAAAATGGAAACTGACAGACACAAAACCTTACAAGACTCTAGTTATATTTGCTGGGGGGCAAATGCTGCTTCACATATGCTAACTCATGACTAATTCTTGGCTGCTACAGGGCAGGAACTAAATGAGGTAGTGGTGGGTAAGTCATCAGGACTGCTGTGACCAAAAGGCACAATGGCTGCTTGGGTTGGCCCCCAACAGACAGCGCTGGAAGGCTAGATCCTCTTATTTCACACTGGGGTAACACAAGTAAGGTCAGCCTCCCCCCCCCCCCGGAAATACCCATATAAAGCACCCATTCAATTCAACAAGCACCTTGCCTGAGTGAAGGCTGTTCAGGCACCACAAATTAGTCATTATTCCTAAGAAAACAATCAGAATAATATTTGGAGGTAACTTTTTCTTAACAGACACTACCAAGAAATGCCTACTTTCACAACGAGGGGCTGCCAGCAGTATCTCTGGACTACTACCCTGGTATCACAGATCACAGGTGATCCTTGCTATGGAGTAGGAATGCTTGCTCCCAAAAGTCTCACCGTGCAGCCCAGCAGCTGAGGTGGTGTGATGTGAAAGGGGAGAGTGCCGAACACTGATTCCTGCTCCAGGAGATATGCCTGTTGTGGAAAACCAGCAAAAAAGTGGGGTGGGCCGCTGAGTGAAGCAGTCAAACAAGACCTCATTAGATAAAGTCATGAAATAGCCCACTTACCACTGCTTCTGCATCTCAGGGTCTTACCTGCTCTTAATCCCAGTGCTTCTGACTGTGTTTTGTTACTACTTGGATTTCATCAGCAATGTTTTTAGCCTTTCCCCAGATCTGCAAACTCACCCGAACAGCCTGGAACCACAGACAGCTGGCCAGCAGCCAGAACTCCTACCCAAAGTGAGATGGAAATGCAAACAATCAGTGAGAAAGCACCTGCCCACACTTGGCGAAAACAAGAATTATGTAAATCTCAGGTTGAAGCAGGATCACATTCCCTCGCCTCTGGACAGGGCATATTCAGTGTGGCTCTACTGAACAAAGAAATGAAAATACATCCTACTTTTCTTACTTGGTTTGTTTAGGGAAAAAGACTGTTTTTCAGGTAATTTTTAAAAAAGGTTGACTTAACTATAAAAATGATTTTATTTTCTGGGAACTTTCTCATTTTTATAAAGTCACATGGCAGTAGTAAACATTCACTGCTTGAGATAACATTTGGTGTACTGAGCAAAAGCTATGCAAAAAAAAGAAGTCTTGTAACTTGGCATACATGATGTAGGCTCTGTAGAACTGTATGACAGTGTGTGCATACATAATATGCCATCCTGTACTGCCAAGCTGTACTGAGTGTACAGTGGAACTAGAGGTGAGGGAAGGGTGGCTTTGGGAGCTTTTGTAGTAAGCAAGATCCACGTGAGGACTGGTAAGTGATCTAGTTCCCACATTTTATAGTATCAGTCCAAGATCACCACCACAGACTTTTTTTTTTTCTCCAAACCAAAATATTAGCAAAAATATCCACAAACTTAGAGAAGCATGGCAGGAATACAGCTACTTTTCAAACTTCTGTTGTTTAATCAGGTAGGTGTTCCTAGTGACATCCTAGTAAAAGCTTTGTGCTGTGAAAGCATGGGAACACAGCACACAGTGGGGCAGACCATCTCAGGCAAAGAGGAAGATTTGCCTGCATTTACTATTCAGATATCCAACCTGGGTATTTTGCTAGATCCTCAGCTGCAGAACGGTGGTGTATCGTTACAGTATGCAGGCATCAATTTTCATCTCTTTATACCGTCTGTGCCTGACCAAGCTGTCACAACTCTAACATACAGACCTGCCTCCTGATAGCTCTTTCATCATGTAGAGAGAGGGACTGCTGTGCTGGGTAGTTATTTGACAAAGAACATCAGTCCAGCTACACAAGATGGGCAAAGAGGAATTTCTTCAATGTGCTGTTGACGTTCATTCTCTTATGATTGATCTCCATGAATCTGGGTCTTTCCTGACCAGCTCCTGGCCCTACATTCCTACTTCTAGCTCCTGCCTTTCATTTGCAGGGCTGTAGGGCACCCGTCCCAGTGCTGCCAGCAGGAGCAGTGCTGAAATCAGACCCTGACTCAGTTTGAGGGTGGGCTGGCAGGAAAAGCCACTTGCACAGTCCTGGAGCAGACAGCCCAGCAAGTAGACAATGCAGGCGTTCTCAGCAGCAGCTCTTGGCTAGCCAGAGCAGCAGGCACAGCGTGACCCAGCACCGCCAGCCTGTGCACAGAGTGGCCACAAGTATCGATGCCTTGCTTCTGCAGCTTTGCAGCCACACCTGAGCACAGGCCCAAGCTACCAGCACAGCCCTGGCAGACTCAAGTCAAAGAGGTGGTGGCTATTCCCTGTTAAATCCGGGGGGGAGGAGATTTTCTCAGAAACTTCTTCCAAACAACCCAACAGGGCAAGCCACCTCCCTCTTTTCCTGTGAGAGGGCCGCATTAGTGAAAATCCACTTGTCACCCCCCCCCCCCCCCCAAAAAAAAACATAAAAGTTTAAAAATGAACTCGTTCAGCGCCGTACACGGTGCCTCCTGCTCCCCGTGTACACCCCTCAGCCCTAAACCCCAACAGCTTTCCCCAACCGTTTCTAACGGCCGCCCCGTGGCACGGCGAGCCCCGCCCCGCCGCCTCCCTCCCTCCTTCTCGGTCAGCCCCCGGCGTGTCCCGATGGGCGGTGGGGAGGGCGGAGGCAGCGGCTAGGGGTGGCAGCAGGAGCCGGCCATGTCGGGGGACGGTGGGGAAGACCTAGCAGCCTTCGTGGCGCTGCACGGCGCCGCGCTCCGCGCCTCCTGCGTCCCGGCGCGCTACTGGGAGAGCCTGCGCCGCAAGCTGCGCGGCGAGGTGGGTCGGGGGTCTCGGGGGAGAGCCAGAGCAGCCGCCGCCGCCTCCCTCCCTTCTGGCCTTGCCCTTCGGGAAGCGGCCCGGCCGAGGGAGTAGAGGCGGCGGCCGCCGTAGTGGGGCCGGGAGGACCGCCGCGCTGTGCTCCCCGCGCGGCGGCGCCCATCTTAGCGCCTGCCCGCGGCGCTGGGGGCGGCTTGCACCAAGCCTGCGATGGAAGCCGCCGTGGCCGTGTTTAAGGCTGGGCGTTGTCGGTGTGTTATGGTTTGAGTTGCCTTGTGCCCTGGTTGGTTGGTTTTTCACTAATTTTCCTATCTCTCTTCGCTTTCACGCCGGTGTTTTCAGTCGCACGCCCCTGCGTGGAGTTGGCTTGTCCAGCACGCCCCGCACACGCGCGAGTTACCCGCTGTAGGTGGAGGTGGGCAGAGGGTTGTGTCCTGGGAGCCACCGTGGCTGGCTGCTTCTTTCGTGTGTTCGCTCTGCTCTGCGTGTTCCTGGTCCGGGTCAAAGCCACCCAGCCCTTTTGGCGAGCAGGGACAGCAGGGAGAAGGTTTTGGCTGGGGTTAAACCACCCCCAGCAGCATGAGGGTTGTGTCACACAGCATTGTGGAGCAGCTGTGCAGCATGGCTTTTTGTCAGGATAAATTTTGGGGAATCTGTCAGCCCTTGTCACCACTCGAAGATGCATCAGTGTAAATCTGCGAACCTCTATTGAGGAAGACTCCCTCCTGCTGTAGTCCTACTCAGGCACATGCACACCATCACTTTGCAAGGGCTGGTCTGTTTCAGCTGAAGCTGGTGCCAGGAGGAGTTTGTGAAGTAAAGGGGCTCCGTACACCAGCACAGAGAGTTCATTTTCCCCCTGTTTGTTATCTGGAGAAGTGGGAGAGCTGTGGGGAGTCTAGAGGAGTATGCCTAGAGAGGGAAATAAGAGTGAGGTGATCTTGCAGTCCCAGAGGAAGAAAAAGCACCGATGAGAACTTCAGGGTATGGGGAGAACAGTGTGGGATGCAGGAGGGCACCACCAGCAGTAGAGAAACAGGTGGGATGGGGTGAGAAGTTTGGACACAAAGTGCAGGACAGTGGGCAAGGAGAAGAGGCTGTGGGTTAATTCACTTGTACAAGTAGACTAACTTATCATTACTTGGATGCTTTTCTTCCCCATCTCAACTTTAAAGCTGGGATGGGAGGGATGCATAGAAAGATGTGATACTTACAGCACACTCAGTCAGGAAGATTTGAGTACGTTCCTGGTGCTTTCTGACTGTTGCTTGTCTGGTACCGCAATTAAGAGGGATATGTGTGTCTCACAGAGAAAATAAAAAAAAAAAATAAGTTACATCAACTCAAGCATGTACTCAGTCACAAACTTCCTGTAATATTATACCTCTCTCAGCAAGGATGTGTACAAGTGACTCGGAGCAGGGAGTATGCATTGCCCTATTTAAATAGGAGGGTAAGAAAAGCGACATGCCGGAACAGGATGAAGGTGAAGGCAGTATAAAACCAGTAAAGAAACACAAAATTGCAGGCTTTTGCGCTGCCATATGCCAGTATTAGAAAGCTAGAGGTAGTTGACAAACTGGATCATTGATTGTGCTGTGATGCAGCGCAGGCTTAAGGTTTGTGGCCAAAATCCATGCACGTTGTTGGGGGGCCATGGAATTTAGAGGGGGAAGAGAGTAGAATGAGGAAAACCATAGCTCTGATGCTTTCATAGGGGCTAGGACAGAGAAAGGTGGGGTGGAGAAAGCACATGCCCTAGGGTAGCAGAATGCTCCATCAGTTTCATTTTGCTTGCAGCTGTAGCTGAGCATGCTCTTTTGTACTAAGTGCCCTGGCACATGTGGAGAGAAGTGTAATGATTTCAGTGTGCTTAGGAAGATAAATCAGGCTGATAATGGCATGTGTCTCTACTATTGCAGCTTCTGTATTTTATCCAGAAGAGAGGAAAAAAGGATATGGAGAATACTGGGACATCCTGGGAAAATTGCATTGAGGAATGCAGTAGACTGGGATGAGCTCTTGAGGAGGTAGATAAAGAGTTGTGGTATGTTATGACTGGAGCAGCAGCAGTAAAGACAGCAGAGGAGGTGAAGGGAAAGGATTAAAATGTTTTGGGGCTTTAGGTGAAGAATAACTGGGGAAAAGAAATCAGTGAAATGTGAAGCATAGTATGAGCTCCCTTGCTTCACATGTGAAGGTGGGAGGAATTCTTCATCTGTCTTAACCTGTTGCAAAGATTAAAACTAGCACAGAACTTGGAAAACTTGCATCCATAACACAGATAATATTATCTTACATACCTCCAGAACCCAGGCAGCTGTTTTCCAACACACGTGTGCTTTGACATACAGCACCCTCCTTCCTAGCTGTATGCTAATGCCTGCAAGAGAAGTGGAGGGTTTTTTCATTTTTCCCTCATCTGGTGGAGCAGGTTTCCATCTGAGAGCATTGTGTAACTGCAAATTAAACTGCTCATCCAAAACATAGTGTGTCTGCTAGAGCAAGAAACCTGCTTTTATTTATTTCTTTGTTTTGTATTAACATGCAGTGCCTCTGGGAAGCAAACTTTTCTGGGTTTATGGCAAAAACTTGAAAACTTGCAAGTGTAACAACTTACACTAAAATTCTATTTCCAATATAGTGATTGTTTTCTATTTTACTGAAGAAATCTCATGTATTTTGGTTAGCAATACATGCTTCTGTGGCCTGCATAAGTCTGGGAAACACTGTGTCTGCATCTAATTTTATATGTGATCTCTTCCTTTTCTCTTCAAGTTGTATGTGAAGTGGAAGGCTCCTGTGCATTGCAGCAAGCTTTTTGTGGCCTTGAGAAGTTACTGTCAAAGGACTCCTTAGAGTTTTGTCCAAGTTTGAAATGAAGGTTTGTAATTGATTGTGCTACTAAACGTGCTGTTGCTCACAGGCTACCATCGCCTTTGCAGCAGTCTGCAGTGTGCCTGAAAGGAATTTGCTGAAGATGCCTGTGCTTTCTAATTGTCATCATGACGTGCCTGCTTTGTTTCACGTTTTCTGGTTCACTAGGTTTGTTAGGTTGGAACTGCACCTGAATAGGAAGAGGCAGGGATTTTGCCCAAGTATGTCTTGCTTGCAAATAGTTGTGCCACCAAAATGTGTTGCTACCCCTTTGCTCTTGTCTTGTAGAAATATTACTTACTCTGGTAGAGTACTTTGTGTGAGTTCTCCCTGTTCTGCTTCAAGCAAAAGGTCATGCTTTTCAAATCAGTGGTGGGACCTCACACAGCTGATCTTTGTCTTGAGCAGTTTAAGATTCCCTTAAGAGAGCTGCTGAGTTGGCAGAATGACAGGATTGACTTATTTTTTTAGCATAATTCTGCTGAAAAGGTATTAAAAGTGGAAATTACTGATAAGCTACTACACTTTTGCTAAATGAAACTGATGCAATGTTGGAGGGAGAGATGAAGACATTGGCTCAGAGGGTCTGGAGTCTCTTAGTTCCCAAGCGCTTAGTTGGTATTTCATGAAACATGCAGCCAACAACTTCCTTGTTATTAGCATTCACTGTGGGTGCTTGGTAGATGGGTAGAGGCTACTCTGGGAGCCAGCAGCAGGCTGGCCCCATGTCCGTGCACTGCCAAGAGTCTAGTGACAAAACCTTGTGAGCAAGAAGCATACAGGCCCACTGTGTAGCAGGTGTCAAGTAGACTCCAGTGAATTGCACTTGTGGTTTTAATTTCCTACCAATGCTAGTCATCTAGCTGCTGTTTCTCCTGCTGGCTAACGAGCTCCGTGGGGAAAGCTCTTGATATAGCAGCAGGAGCAGCAAAGAATCACTTGGCGGGGGGAGTGGCATGTCTGTGCTCTGCTGCGCTCTTTGGCTGCCTGCTGTGGTCTGGGATTAGTGCTCATGCAGAGAGCTGGCTCTGGAGGCTGGCCCACGCGGGAGCCAACCTGATGGACATAAACCATGAGCACTGCTGGCAGCCACCCACGGAAGAACGCCACATGTTGCTGAGACCTGCCTGCGGTTAAATCAGCTTGGAGTGCCTGGGAGTCATACAGGCAATCGAGCAGGGACTTCAAGAAATGTCGGTGGCTGCTGTTGTAACAGCAAAAGGTCATAATATTGCTTGCTATTGAGTAATAACCTTTTCTAGAAAACTGGAAAGCTAGGAGTAAATTAGAATTGGTAGCTAGTTTGATGCTTTTTGAAGTGGGTGATGCTCAGTTAGCTATTAATTTTTTAATAGTTGTATTTTTAGTCTCCAGTAAGGATGTTTGCAAAATAATTTTATTTACTCAAAAAAAATAAGTACGTTTGGAGTTAGCCGATGCATTGTTGGCATCTTTTTCCACCCCTCATGCCAAAGGAAAATACCAGCCCCTAATCCTCACAAGTTGCAGGAACTTCTTCAGCTTGGGTGCTGTAACCTGAAGTCTGAAGTAGGTGTCATTTCCTTGCTGCTCTCCTTGGGCAGCTATCTGCTTTGTCGAAGTGGCTTTGCTTTACAAACATAGGGTTGAATTCCTCACCATCCTACTGTGGTTTAGCAGAGTTTATCATCTTGGAGGAACACTCTTGAAAGAAAGAAATAAAAGCTTGTTGCTACCTCTGGGATTTTCCAGCTAATAAGTTGTCAATGTCTAGAAGTAATGACTTGAAATAACGATGCATCAGGGACTTACCCAGGCTTGACATGTTAAACCAGTACCTCTAGAGGTTATGCTTCTAGGTCTTTCACCTTCCCAGTTACCTTCTAATGAGGTTACATGGAGAATGTGCTATTAGGAGGTCTGATGCCTCTTTAAAAATTATGTGTAAAAGGCCTAATGATTTGTCTGCTCCTGCCTGGTTGGTTATGTAGTGCAACTGACTTAGCAAAATAACTCCCTTTAAAAGGATTTGAAAAGGCTTCTGAGACTTTATACCTGTTTTGTTCTTAAAATTACATGTCTTTTTCGAATTCAGAAAAGTTGTAAGTAGCATCTTGGTTCTGCAAAAGGTATACAATCCCACCATTTGGCAAGATTTGTGGCAGAAAAGAAGCTTGTGTAGTGGCCTACTCATTTTACGTAGGTTTTTAATCAAGTTATTACATCTAAAGTGGCAAAGAATGCAAACCCCTTTTAGCATATCAGTGGAGGTAACTGTATAGACTTTAACTTGCAGCAGTATAAAGAGTCTTCCAACTCATCCAGAGGTGAGTGAGCATATGCAGTTCCCTGAGTACGGAAAGAAGTGGAGGAAACACGGTAACATGTCATAACTGGTTTAGAACTTGATTGGTAAAACCTTTTTCTTTTTCAGGGGTCCTAATATACTCAGTGTGGTTCTGGAGCCTGGGTAACTCCTGGCTTTGTTGGGCATTACATGCCATAATATGAAACTATTTTTGCAGGAATTAAATTGCTTATTTTAGCTAAGTTTAACAAAAATACTCAGTTCTCATTTTCTAAAAAGTCTGAGGGGTTAAAGTTATGGACAATCATCAATAGATCTGTTGATGCTAAAGAAACCAACAAAGCTTACTGTCATTTAAGCAGAGAAACTTCCCGAACAACTAACTCCATTACTCTATTAAAATGTGCAAGAATGAATGCTGTAGTCCATCTATCTGTTAAGAATGCAATAAATGACAGGTTACAGGCCAAATTTGTCTACAAGTGCCTTTCAGTACTGCATTGTGCATTTCATGGTAGTGCCTCAGCTAAGTGTTTGACACTCTGCATTTTCAATCTCAGGTGTTTGATGCTGGTGACTACTTTGGGATAATGCAAGTAGAAGAGGTAGATGAGGAAGAAGAGGGTGATGAAGACATGGAAGAAGAATTGAAAAAGAAACCAAATCCTGGAAATGAGCCTTGTTTCAAAGTTATTGTAACAAATGAGAATGGGCTTCAAGCCTCCAATCCTGATAGGTGAGTAGTGATTTCAGAACTGGTCTTCGGTCTTTGAGTGGTCTTAAACCCTGAACATTTGGAAGTCTTTTTTTTTTTTTTTAAACTATGAAACATAGGCTTCATAGCAGGGAGATTATTTAACTTTCCTGAAACAAGCTGCCATCTTGTAAAGAGTACCTCTCATAATTTAGTGTTAAATTATGAATTGTTTCCTCTTTAAATTATGCAGGAAGATGCTTATAAATCAGTTTAATATAACAGAGAAAATAGAGTAAAGGCTACCTTAATGAGTTCTGTAGAAACTTTGTATCTGCATGTGTGTCCTTGGAAGAACACTGAAGAAATAACTGTATCCTCCACAAATCTCAAGCTAAGGTTATACTGAGTAACTTCAGTAATGATGCATGGCCTATTAAATTTCCTTCAGTTGGCTAAAATATAATTCAAGTATGATGGTGTGATTGCATGATATGCATGCATACATACTTAATTGAATGTATCAAGTTACAGTTGGTTTTCTTCAGAATCAGCTTATCTGTCATGAATATGACATTAGCATGCATCTGTAAAATTAGAAAAGTCGCATAAGATTAATAAAAAGAAAAAAGATATTGTAACACTCATTTAATTTCAAACGTAGAGGAGATTATTTGTCATACATAAATAATGAAGTCTAAACTCTGCTGGAGGTCTAAACATAATTATGTTCAGCTGTTTTTTAAAAAAAATTGCCAGACTTTTCATACTTTCTAGGTTTGGGAGTTTTAGACTTTGTATGTTTACCTAAATTTAGCCTTGATGAATAAAAAAAAAAAAACAACTTAGAGCATAGGCATCTGCCTTTACATGCCTGCTTTAACTGAAGTCTTTGCCTTTCTAAATCTGAGAACACATGTAGATTATAAAATTCAAAAGAGCTCATATGATACTTGTGGGCTTCCTTGCAGCATTCAGACATGTCTGTTTGCTAACCGAGACGAAATAAATTTCCAGGGAGCACAACCTTAGCATTAAAGGAAGTTTCTTCTTTATCTGGAATCTGAGATACAAGAACTGTTCAAGGATACTCAGCATACATGATAGTTGGCATGTTTTTAACTTACTGAAAATTGGGGAGGGGGTTTAGCAAGTAGAATTCAGATTTTTCTCTGATGTGATTCAGTAAGAGGATATAACCAACATGTGGAGAACCTTCTGTTTAAATGAGTAGGCTTTTGCTGTAAAAATCATCCAGGTTACACAAGGAATAAACTTGTCACGGAGAGGCATGCCAGTTACGTATGGTTTTGATTTAGCTGGTAATTCTTTTAAACAATGCTTTTTTTCTAGGGGGGAAAAAAGCCAAAAAGAAACAATCAAAGACCTTAAAACTGTATTATTTTTGGACTAGTCTACTATATAGGCTTCTAATGATCACACCATTCCACATAATTTTAAAGAGTTCATGGCTAGCAAGGTCTTTGAATACTTTCGCAAAACATTGTATTTACCTTCTTCAGGCAAGAATATCAGGTTGATGCAGTGGAATTAATAATGGTCAAAAAGAGTAAGTCTTGTATTCCAGGATAGTAAGAGGAACTGGGCTAACAAACTGAGCACCCTGTTCCGTGTTTGCTCCTCATTTTCATAGAATTGCTAACTAATGTACAATAAACTTTCTAGAACAAAAGCAAGTTGTTCTTAACCTGTAATGTCACGCTGTGTACTCGGGGAGTTACTTTGGGACTAAGAGAATACTTAGTTATCAAACTGTCTATAAGGACCTGTAGCTCTTCACAGAAAAAAAAATGGCCATTTGCGTATAAAAATATACTGTTGTAATGCTACCAAAATTGTCTTTAAGCATTTTCCTCATCGACCATGCTTGGACATACCGTGTTGAACACGCCCGCCAGCAGCTGCTTCACGTACCTGGTTTACTTCACAGAATGGCAAATCTCATGCGCATCGACTTTCATGGAGAGATCCCAGATGAGGGCAGTATTGAGCAAGTGTTGCAGGAAATGTGGAAATACAATCAGACCTACCAACTTTCTCAAGGGGTGAGTCTCTAAAGCCTAGTTGGGATGCTAAAAAGCTCTGAGTAATTGTGAGTGAAGACATTGTGGTCTAGGGGATTGTTGTGGTAGCTTTTCTTTTTATTATTTAAAAAGCAGATTTGAGCAGTACATCTCAGTCTTTCTACCCTGTGTCTTTGTTTCCCATATTGTCATGAGTGGCTTATGGGTCAGGTGAAATTATCTGTGTTACCACACTTTCCTGGAAGACAATTCAACCTATAGTTGAACGTGACTTCTGCTTCCCTTTCTGGCACTGAACTCTTTGAACAGCTTAAGTCTAATCCCCATGCCTCCATGTCTGTATCTGTAAAAGGTTGACTGTAGTGTTAATGATCAATTTAAGGCTTATTCATTCATTCTGGGTTTTATCATAAGTGTTGCAGGTAGGAATGTTTTGATGCAACCTCCAGTCTCACAGCTAGCTGTTGTAGCGTGGGGCAGCTCTGCTCTCTTTCATTGCTACAGCTGTGGACTTCAAACTCCTCCTTGTAGCAAACTCCTTCTAATAGAAACTGAAGGAAAACTATCCCTGTGAGAAAACAAACAGTATTCTGCTGCTTTAACTCCCTGAAATGATTTGTTTGATACAGGGGAAGTTGATCTGGTAAGCAATAGATATGCTGGCATAAGGAGGAGGATGGTACTGTGCCATTGAGTTGGGAACAGGCTTGCCAAGCTTTCACAGTGCCTGGATTCTAGACTGGCTTAGTCTCAGACTTGCAGAGATGAGAATGTTACTCTGTACTTAGCACCTGCTCACGATCTTGAGTAGAGTAGGAAACAGAGAAATGGTGTAGAGAGTACTGCCGGTGCTCTCTGTCTTGCAGTGCTTTGCTTTTCTAGCAATTGCTACGTGCAGAATGTCTCACTCTATTTAATTGTTCAGACTGCAGAGGAGAAGGTACCTGTCTGGTATGTTATGGATGAATTTGGATCGCGCATTCAGCATTCAGATCAGCCTAGCTTTGCAACAGCACCACTATTCTATATGCCTCAACAAATCGCTTACACTGTTCTCTGGCCCTTGAGAGATCTTGAAACTGGCGGTAAGCATGTGTGTCTGTTGAGTCTGTTTTTTAATGCCCACAACAGAAGTTACGCAATATTCTTATAACTAATCGAGCACTTCACAGCACAATAGGTACTTCAAGACTAAAATGCATATTTCTGAAGCTATCAAATTTCAAAGTTCTATCTGATATTTCCAGCACCATAATTTATGTGATGTCTACCTCCTAGCAGTCCTTTATCCATCAAATAATGTTCATGTTTTATTGACAGAGCACTTAAATCTTGCATCACTGCCTTAGTGAAACTACTGCTTCAGGCATCCAAAAGTTTAAGACAACTTCTTTGTGTTTGTATCTCTGAGTCAGTCAAGCACATTTCTCAAGTGGAGAAATGCCAAATCAACTTTGTGCCTCTATCCTTAGTTGTAGGCCACCTTATGCCCCCATCATGTAGAGGGTGTGATTATGTTCAGCTGTGTGATTAAACTGTCATAAGTCAGCTAATTTGGGATTAATTTTTGTATCCCAGGTAATGCCCTTTTAATATAGTTCTTTAAATGCAAAATTAGATATAATTACAAAATTTGTGGTATTACTAACTGTTCAGCCGTCATATGTGTGTTGAGGTATGAGGAGGATTTTAAGTGGAGAATAGAAGGCTACTCCTAAAAGACTCCTTGTTTTGCTGCAGAGGAAGTGACTCGTGATTATGCTTATGGGGAAAGAGATCACTTGATCAGGAAGTGTGTTTTGTTACCATGGGTGTCTGCTGGGGTATTGGATGTCAACTGTTTTACCCCAGAGCCATCGGATGAGCATTACCAGGTATGAGTTTAATAAATCTCATCTTTTATATCTTTAAAGAGACAGTGTCTAAAAAGCTTTCAAGAGTTCTGTTTCTTTTTAGGCTTAAAGATTAATTCAGAACTTATGTACTAACTAAAAAAATCAAAGCATAGTGAGACAAGAAGTATCTTGTATATAATATGTAATTTTCAAAACTGAAGCAAATCAAATGGCTTATAAATGTTACTGCATTATTCCCTAGTATTTTTAATGTAAGCACAGTGCAAGGCATTGCCTAATAGGCTTGCTCACTGGCTCTGTTGTTATAGCACTTCTGGTCAGTCTTGAATTACAGGAAGATTCATTTTGGTATGCTAGGAGTGGTTATACTTTTCAGCCTGATTATTCACTGAATGTGGTTTAGAATCACTAAATATTAGAGTAGCAAAAACGTATATTACTTAATGTATACGGAGTATGCGGCATGCTGTTCTGTGGTACATAGCAACTATACAGCAGTGTTACTGCTGGTCATGACCCCACTTTCCGCTGTCAGACATGTACCAGCTACAGTTACTGACTCATTTTGCTCTTTGGATACTGAGAAAGAGACGGGTTTACATTGTGAATCATTCATGTAAATGTGAGATTTTGATGACTTTTGGTATAAAGCCTTGTAGTTACACCTGTGCACTGTCAAGTAAAAAGTATACATTCAAGGCTAATATAAACAATCTTCTCCATGTACTTGTAAGAAATTTGATGCACCTTTTATAAAGTACTGATCTAATCTGTTTTGAGCTCTCCTTTCTACCTTTCTACTAAGGGTTTGTGATATTTTAAGAATATGAAATAAATGTTGCTTGGAATCTCCTTTTCATGAACCAAGCTTGCATGAGATTCTTTTTTAAGACGGCAGAAGTGTGGTTCCTGATCCATATAAGGATGCTGTACTGGCTGCTAACAGTGTTCAAAGATGGATCTGTGCCCTATACCAACTGCCTGCTGCTTTTCATGGAGGATGGGCAGAAAATGCTGGATCCAGTTTGTTATTAACTAGGCAAAAATGAAGTTAAGCTGCTTCTGTCAAGTAAAGGTATACACTCAGAAAAGCTAGGCTGTTTTGTAACCCATGTCAGATTAGTTGGTTGGGATTTTGCACTTTTTGGAAGCAGGATAGATGTAAATACTTTGTATTTACAGATGAGGAACAATGCTCGCATAGTTCTGGCCATGCAGATGTTCTCTTAGGAAGAGTGCCTGTATCTCAGATAAGGCACTCTTTTGCGTGTGTTTTAATTCTGTTTTGGGATGATCAGTGCAGGCTAAAGAGCTATGTGTGGCAGATGAGCCAAATATCTTCCTTTCCCACCCCACCTTGAAAGCATCTTTTCAGAGCATCCTTTTGTCTCTTTTTGTGTCTCTGCCACTCAGCTATTGAGATGACAATAAAGTATTTATGCTAGAACCATACAACAGAGCTCTTTTACTCTAGAATTTTCAGCTGTAGATTAAAGTCTTAAGCTGGCGACAGACCAGTGAAGAATAACTTGGCACACACTCCTAGCTGTCTTGTCTTCACATAAGCAGAGCTATATGCACAAAAACTTGCGGACTATGTCAGAGACTTGTTTACAGTGTTAGTATGTGAGACAGCAATTTTGCAAGGAAACGTAGTTGTGTGAAAAATCTTTTTGTAAGTCATACTGTTTCACAATGACATTTGTTGCTACCTCTGTACAGTTTTTGCAACTGGGAATGCTTCACTCCTGTGTACAAATAATTACTTGTTAAATTATCTGTGGTGTTGTGTTTTAAAACGGGGGTGCTACTTTCCTGGTTCTCATTTTTCTTTAGATAGAATCATAGACTCATAGAATGGTTTGGGTTGGAATGGACCTTTAAAGATGATCTAGTGCCAAAAAAAAAAAAAATTCAATCTTTATAGAAGAATCAGAGTTGTTATAGCAATATTGCAGATTAAGTTTCACCTGTTTTTTGTCCTTTTACCTAATTCTGTTCTTCAACACAGACCACAGAGTCTGTGACTTAAATGGTACTATGGGTAGTGTGATTGGGCAACGATTGCAGAAAGCAGAGTCAGAGGAGGCAGTTTCTCACAAAGTGTCTGGAATGGAAGAAATACCTCTTGGGAGACCAGGGTATTTGTTGTTCTGCCGTGGCTCCCTGAATTTGAATTTCAGGATAGATGTTAATGAATCCTCTACTGCTCTGAAAATTTTAGTCTTCTCTTAAAAGTACAGGCTTCTTTCCTTATCTTAGGTGACTCCAGGAGTTATTATGTATTTGTACTGTCCAGTCTATTTTTAGAAGATCTCTGATCAGGATTTGCTTTTATTTATGCTTTCCCATTAAATAGGATTATATTCTCTGTAACAGCCTTAAAGATAGAGCGGAATGTCTGTGGCTGGACAGACGCTTCAGCACTGCAGCTTGCATGGTCAGCCTGTGGCAGCCAGAACTCAGGGAGCTGTTGCAGAACAGCAGCTACTCAGGTTTCTTCCGTTGCATTTGTCCCATCCCAGAGTTCTTGTAAGCTACTTCATGTGTCAGGATAGTAGTAGTGGTTCAAATGTGTGCTTTTTCATCAGAGTTGTAAAAAGTGGAGTGAGGTGCATGCTTACTCTTGAAGATTGCAAAAAGCCTTCTGTTCAGTTTTACAGGAGCAGAACTTCCAGCCTTCTGTGCTTTTTTTCAGTTATCCATAATAAAACATAACTAAATGGTCAGTCTTCCTTCCATTCCCTTGGACATACAGTAACTTTCTTTTAGTGTGTGTGACTGTGTGGTTTGGTGTCTTGTTTAATGCTTAAAAGCAGAAGTTTCTCATGGTGCTTGGATAGTGTTGATAAGCCCTGGTCTTAAAGCCATACCTCTTGTTCCTTCTTTACCAATAGCCTCTTACTCTGATTCCTTTCTACCTCTGTTCTTGTACTGGCTTTTTTCTGGGCATTATACAACATAATACTCTTTTGAAAATGCAGCTTTGGTGGAGTTCTCTTGAACCAGGCAGTAGACTAAGCAAGACATGTAGTGGACTGTAATTTCTACTGTGGCTACAAATGCACGTGTACATGTGTATTTTAATATTTATGTGAGGATAAGCAATTACAGAAAATTATCCTTAAAGTTTTGTAAGTTTTGTAACACTTAAGTTTTACAAGTTTTTAAGTTTTGTAACACTTAATCGTGTTGAATATTTTAGCTGTAGTTTTTCTTTAAAGATTGTGTTAATTGTTTTTCAATCACTTCTATAAACCTGATTATGCACACTTTAAAATTCATTTTGATTTAAGTTGCTGTTCAAAGTTGCTGATTATTGTGACATTTGATCCAAGACTGCCCACTTATTGTAACTCATATTAACTTTTTTTTTAGGCTATTTTAGCAGAAAACAAGGAGAAACTGCCTATAGCAATAAACCCACCAGTTTATGACAAAGACAAAGTTTTCAAGTACGTATCTGCAAACAAAATGCTTTCTTGCCAAGGTTAAGTATAATAACTGCAGTGTACTCAAGTAGATCAGCCTTTTCTAGCTTTGAGCAACAGAGGCAAGTACCCACTTACCATTCTGATTTATGAGTTCTTGTCAGATTCTTTGGGGTAAATGGATTGTCACTTACAGAATTTCTGGAAAAAACAACTAATTTTTATTAAAGTGCCACCTTCTGGGCAAAATAAAAGTTGCAAAATGTTTTCTTTTAATGTTTGTTTTCACTAAGAAGTATAACTAAAGTATATAAGAGACTAAAGACTTCTCTGCTGCAGTATAGCATGTGACTGTGGTGCAGGTGCTTTTCTTTGTGTTAATATAACAGACTAATTCCACGCCTCTTCTGATGAGATTGCTGAACAGGAGAACCATGTCAAAGCCTGTTATGCTTAAAATTGTATATGTGCTGTAGTAGTGTATGGTATGAAATTACTTCAGAAGAAAGCTGGAAGAACATTGTACGGATAAAGAATTTCAAAGGGCTGTGAGCAAAACCAGTGGCGCTGCATGACTAGACTGCATTATTACTGGTTTTATTCTAGAAAAACATATATTACATAGTATGTGCTGTGTATTTTGCTCCATGGTATTGCTGTCTGACACTGGGATCCAAGTCCTTGCTTGCAGAATTTTTGCATAAGGGATAAAAGTAGGTTAAAACATGGCTGGCAGATATACTTACACCCCAGCTTCATGTGTTTAAGGGGTTTGTTACTTACTAGATTAACTTTTACTTGAGATGTACTACTGAAAATTTGGTCCTGTAAGGTTGAGAGGCATTTCTTACCTTGCTCAGTGATAGTCTCGGTTTCATTATGCAATTGAGATCTGACTACCAGACTTGAGGATAAGAAGCTATTTTTTCATCCAGATTGCTTACCTCTATTTCAGATAATGGAGACCCAGGCATACATTCTAATAAAGATAGAGAAAAACAGTGGGGTTGCTGAGAAGTGTCAGCTTTTCACTGCTACCTCTTTCTCTTGTATCTTGTATGATGTTAAACATTAACACCAGGGAGGCAGGGAGGGAAACACATGCCAGATCCCTCCTACTCTGTTTCTGAGAAATGTTGTCAACAGCTTGTCCATGCACTAATACGGAGCGTCCTTTCCTCTTCGTTACCCAGCTCCTGTCTGAAGAGGAGAAAAAAAGAGCAGCTTAGCCTCCATAGGCCAAGGAGGACCTCCATAGGAGGTCCTTCTTGTGTTTTTTTTGAATTTCATCTACTAAACATCCTCCAGGAGCAGGGTAGTATGTCAGAGTCCAGATGTTCTAGCAGGAGTTGCAGTCCTGCACTGCATTCAGAGAACTAAAGTTTTTGAGGGTGTCACCACGGACAGGCAGATGGGGACATAAGAAGCTCAGTAGATGTATATAGCCCATATTTTTCTCAAATTATGCATTAATACTAATGTACTCGAGTCCCTAAAGGAATCTTTTATCACTCAGTGATAGGTGTTGACAGAGAAATGCATTCATTTTATATGGTGTTTGTGTGAGAGCTTAAGTCTTGAAAATAAGTCTTCTGCCTTCCAGAGCCTTTGACTGTCTCAAGACTTTTATGTTAATAGTATTGTATGTAGAATGTATGGAGTGATTTAAAAACTTTGAGTGGAATGACCCTCTAATCTTAACCTCAACAAGCAGCTATAATGCGTACCTCAAATAACTTATTTTGGTGGCCTTCTTGCTCTTAGTGGAGGTAGATTGAGCTACCCTATATCTTTTGTCTCTTGCTGCATTTTTGTATGCTCTGTAAGCAAGTCTTAAGATACTATAACTCTGGCATATGAATTTCTTTGCAAGAATTCAAGATGAAGAAAGCAGACTTTATTGCTAATGTGAGTAGTACTTCTGAAGTACTGTGTATAGCTATAAGCTATTTTAAGTCTTTTTAATAGTGGTTAGTAACTATGTATTATTGAATATACCACAATCTTCTGTGTGTCTGTAAAAGTAGCTCATTGTTATAGTGAGAAATTTTTGAAAGAGAGGTAACAATTTATTTAAGATGTTCTTTGCTCTCGATAGTTAACCAGGAAGAAAAAGATTACAAGAATTTCTAAAGAGCATGCTGTTCAGAGTGACTGAATGCAGGTCGCTACTTGTACTTGTGTGGTGTAAACATTTAAGTGAACTAACACTGGAAGGAAGTGTATTTTTGGATGTGCAAGACAAGGTGATCTACCTCTCAGCTGAACATCATGCTCTTTCTGCTGAGAAGAGTAGCTGTTCATGCCTAGCCAGCAATGGGAATTTGTTACTAAATTATGTATTTGGAAATGTGGAATAAGAACAATGCAGAGGGAGGAAGAAAACAATGACTAAAAAATAAAAAATCCCCTCCTCAAAAAAAACACCTGACTGATTAAATGATACCCACGGAGTGATGTTCAATACAGATTTATTGGAGTTATCCAGATGCTGCCTGATTTTCCAGGCTTCATTTTGTGCTGTCAAAGGCCAAATGCCTTGTCCTTAGGCCTTTGTTACAGCACTATATTTTTCATACCATCACCTCTTTATGACTTGAGTGAAGGGTTTTGCTATGGAGGTTGTTTTTGTTTGGTCTTAACCAATGATTAATCAGTTTTAATGCCTTAGGCTATGTTTGGTTCAGCCTTATTTTTGACCTACTTGGAAATTCGTTGCAAGAGCCATTGACTAATGAACCAGAGGTTTCAAAGGTGTTTTCTGTAGCTGCAACTGGAGAGAATGAAAGATTCCCTACTGACTTTCTTTCAATAATTTCAATATATATATTTAAAAAAAAAAAACAAAAAAACAAAACTTTACCTGTTAGTGCATCTGAAGATCTCTGGTGGTAGCTCATGCAAAGGAGTCTTACCTGAGCCTCTTCATAGCTTCAAAGTACCACTAATTCTGAACGACTGTTTCATTTTCTTCCTGGGGAAGGCAACTATAGCTGGACTGTTTTTGCACATAACTAACCAAATGACTGTACAGCCTCAGTCCAACCCTAGCCATGGTTCTACTCCAAATATATACCATCATATATGCAAGCTTTACCCAGGCACATTGGTATACTCACTCTGAAAAGCAAACTATTTGGTTGAGTTACTTCTAGTCCGCTTTCCTCAGCTAGAGACCAGACGCTGCTCACACAGCCTGGAGCAGAAGTGACTTCCTGAGTCACTTCCTGAAGTGAGTCCTGAGGACAAGCATTCCAGCACTCTACCACCAAAAAAGTGTAATATGTTGACAAAATATTTCCATATTATACTCAATGGGCTTAATCACAGGAAAGAAAAATAAACTAATGCTGGTCCCAGTTTTCCAGTGATTCTAACAAGCAGAATAGGTCTGTATGAATGTAGGTCTGATGATCCCCTTGCCACTAAGAGCTATAAGCTACATTTAGATCTAGCTACAGGGGGCTGGTGTTATTGTGGGAGGATATTGTGTATTGTAGGGTGTGCTTACTAGGGACTGATCTGGGACTGTATGAGCAACTTAAATTCTACTTTTTTTTTTTCATGGAATTATAGAATGGTTTGGGTTGGAAGGAACCTTAAAGGTCATCTAACTCCAACCTACCTGTTGTGGGCAGGGACACCTTCCACTAGACCAGCTGTATGTATTGCTGTATTTGTTGAGGATATGGGATTCTACAAGACTTTGTTACAGCATTGTAAGGCCTTTTACCTTCAGGTCACTGCTTTGAATCCCATTTGCTTCAGCAAGGACTAAAAGTTGCTCCAAACCAGTAGATATTTGTTTAGCATGCATATGAGATGAATTTGGTGGAACATGTGCTGGGTCCTTTATCAAATTTGGCGTTGTACTTTCCTCAGCTGTGCTGATCTAGAAGGAGAAGCCAAATATTGCAGAAAGAAATGCTGGTAGGGCTATATGAAGTTACTAACTTCACTCAGTTGCAGTAGTAGGGAAAGAAAGACGATTTCTTTCAACGAGGATGCCAGGGCTGACTCTCCTCATTTGCAGTGAATGTATTTCTCTTAATTTTAGACTCCAGTGTAAATAGTATAACCGATATAATATGTCACACATGGAGTTATGCAAAACATTTGTGGGAATAAACAAAGCATCTTACATACTGTTTTTTGAAGAATGTTTTGCCCTATGACTGGGCTATTTCAGCAGCTCATTATTCCAGAGAGATCTTTCTCAGGGGAACATATCTTCCAATCAGTTAGTAGTAGAAGTGGAAAGGAAAGTTACACATCTGATAAGAACAGGTCTGGAGAGGAGGAAGAATATAGTGGTTCCTCAAGAAAAAAAATAGTGGTTCTCTATCAGAGACTTAGTCGCTAGTCTCAGTTGCTGTTTTCATGAAAGTTGTAAGACCTAAACTTGTTGAAATTTTTGTCTCAAAACACCTTTTTCTAATCTTTCCCACTTTTAATTTTTTTTCTGTGGGTTGAGAGATTCTCACAGATAATGTGTTGGTAACGCATCACTCTTGTAGGAAGCCAAGCTTAAAAAAAAAAACTTTGCAATCTGTTCAGTTTCAGAAATTAAACTTCATATGCCTCTTCTAGGGTTTTCACAGACATTCAGCAAGTCCTCAACAGCCTGACACATCCCCGCTTTGTGTTCACAGACAACGAGAGAGAAGCAGACATCCTCTACAATTTCTCACACTTCAAGGATTACAGGTTGCAATTGTTTCCCTGATAATACAAATTGTTTTGTTGCTATAAAAAAAAGTGTTCCCAAAGGCCTTCCTGGCCCTTCCCCTCTCCCCCAAAACTTCTGTTTTGTAGGAAGCTGAGTGAGGAAAGACCTGAAGTAATGCTGAATCAGTTCCCGTGTGAGAGCCTCCTGACTGTCAAAGACTGCCTGGCATCCATATCTAGACGAGCTGGAGGACCAGATGGGCCAAGATGGTTGCCTCGTACTTTTAATCTCCAGACAGAATTGCCGCAGTTCATCTGTTACTTTCAGCAACGTGAGAGAAGGTGGTTCATGTTTCTGCTTCCTTACATTTTTTGCTTTCTTGATCCTGCTTTCCCCAAAGACCAGTATCGTACATACTAAGGTTTGCAAACTGTTGCACCACCGAGAGTTTGCTCTTGTTGCATTTATGGTCAAGTAAATTTTATGTGGAAAGTGGGAACTTTTTAGTTACTTACTGTAAGAGTAGGTAAGCAATGCATTTCTGAAACAAAAACCTTTGTCATGGTTTTAACAGCAGATTTGTAGCTGTTTCTTTTTTGAAAAGTCAAGTCTTAGATATCCAAAGGATCAGAATGTATTTGCAACAAATATTTGTTTTGTTTTGTTTTTTTTTCTCCAGGGAACCAGTACCAGTTGTTCTTGCACTGAAGTGAAAAATGTTTAGGGTTAAAGTAGTTCGGTTATGTATGGATGTGAAAGTAAAAATGAGTTTTAGTATTAGCATAAAGAAGTTGTGGAGCTTTAGAATTTTGAACTCGTGTTCTTTCTGCTGCTGCAGCTCCCTTCGAGTCTTAATAGGGAAGCTAAGATTCTCTTATTAAGAGAGAGTATTTGGTACTGCTAGTGGAATAATTTCTTAAGCCTGTCAGGAGGTCTAATGCCTGTCATGAAGTGTTCTGACTGAAAAGTTGCTTCCTTGGTGGCTCTTGTTTACAGTGTTAGCTGCCAGGAATTTGGCCATTCTTTGGTCTGTGGATTCTGTTCTTGACTAGCATAACCAGGAGAGTGCGTTCCTTCCATGTGTCCTTAGTCTGTGTTGTTTTAAATACCTTTTTAATATCAAGGATTGAGCACGAATGCAGTATGTATACTTAAGGGAGAAGGAAGGAGGAGATAGTGTTTTGTGTGAAACTTCCTGTCTTAAGTTAGCACTGCTAACTTCAGCTCAGTTTGTGCTGTTTATCATAAAGCCCAAGCAGTTTCTTGGGATGCTTTCATTTATTAACTGAGGAAAGAAAGACATCACATGTCACCCTGCCCTTACTCAAAAAGATGCATCAAATAAAGACCAGCGTATTACCCGTTGTTCTTGAGGGTATTTCAAGAAATACTGCCCCCTTGAGGTGACTGGGTACTCAAAAGTGAGATGATGATGGTACGTTCTTGGTTTTTTTTGCAATATGAATTGCTGAGATATTTTCTGACTTCTTCCCGAAGGGGAGAGTTGTGATGTCATTTAATGTGAATTATTTGGAGGTGCTATTAGGGAATCAACTTAAACTTGCATGAATATGTGCCAGAGCAGTCAGACTCTTGGCAGAGTGATGTCTGTACCATGACCTCTGTGTCATCATGGTGATGCTGTCCTGTTGATGAGGTGTTCTCTTTGGAAGAATATCAGAAAATCTCACAGAAGAAAATCAGCAGTGAGAAGATGCTAGTCCCTAACTGAAAAGATCAGTGAAAGCTACCACTACCTTTTCTCTGCTTCGCCTAAGACCACTGCTCCTAGCTGTCAGTCAAAAGTCCTTAGATCTTGCACTGTAGTGCACAGATTCATGAAGTATTTAGACAGAAGAGTACATAGATCAGTTCAAGTGGGTGTTGAGACAGATAAATGAGGTGGATGCTTATTGGCTTTGTCTTTCTGTCTCTCACAGAGGAGAAGACAATCACTGGATATGCAAACCATGGAACTTGGCCAGAAGCCTGGACACCCACATCACCAACAGCCTTAACAATATCATCAGGCATAGGGAAAGCAGCCCAAAGGTTAGAGATCATGTCTTTGATTAAGATTTAAAGGGGATAGCTGAAAAAACTGTTATAGGAGGTGGTTGAAGAATACAAGGAAAGAAATCTATTTTCTTCAAAATTGTTATGTTGGCTATAGGTGTACTACATGAATCAATTCAGAATTAATTACTCAAATCAGTGTCTCTTGTTGCAGTGATGAAGACACTTCCATTTGCCCGAAAGAAGCTGGTGTTTTCTTCTTTAAAATATGCCCTGACAGTAATGGATGTTTCAGCATGTTACTGCTTTAATGCTAATCCTCAGACTAAACTGAACACACATTAACTATAGTTAGCATTGGTCATGAATTTTGGAACATGATTGCTTCTGTCCCCTGTTGATCACTATTGTTGATCCACAGCTCTGCTTGACAGCATAAAGCACTCTTTGCCAACAATATAAAAAACTCTGTTATTTGTCTAGGGATTCTGCAATATGTGGTCATAATGTCAGACTGTCACCGAAGCTTTATTTCTGGTGAAGTGCAGACTGCGTGTATTTTCTGGAATAAAGAAGTGCATGAAGTGTGTCATGCTTCTATTTCAAAACAATAAGGTCACCAATATTACAAATACAATTATTTTTGTGACTTTTTCCTTAGAAACAAGTATATTCTGGCCTTCCAGCTTCCCCATCCTGGTTCCAGAGTTTTGATAAAACAAACTTATTTGCACAACAACATAACATATTCATGCATGCTTCTAAAGAAACTGAAATGTATATAAGGATATCTTCAGTCCTCATGATCCAGGGACACTTCAGCTGAATTATATTTACTGTGTGTTTTTGGTTTCTTGTAGGTAGTGTGCAAATATATTGAAAATCCAGTCTTGTTTCACCGAGAAGAGGTGGGGATGGTTAAATTTGACATCCGTTATGTTGTATTGCTGCGGTCCATAAAACCACTCAAGCTATATATCTATGATGTATTTTGGCTGCGCTTTTCAAATCGGTAATTAAATTCTTCACCTTGTTAGACTGAAGGGACTTAAAATTAAATCTGATACCTTGGAAACTAAAGAATTGTTTTATTCCTTAGGGCGTTTTCCCTTGATGACCTGGATGACTATGAGAAGCATTTCACAGTCATGAATTATGCGCCTGGTGTAACATTAAAGCAGGTAAGCAAACAGTCCAAAACATTCTGCTTTTTGTTGTTAGAAAACCTTCCAGTGCCTACTTCTGTGGCTATTCCCAAATACCCTATTTCACATCCACTTAAGCAAGCAGTCAGTGTTGGAACTATCCTAATCAAGTATTTTCCTAGGTGTTTTTTTACCCTCTGGACCCCTAATAATCTATGGTAGATAATACAAACCTACATCCTTGAATATAACCCATGTTGATAGAGATCAGTAAAAGGCTTTAGTATAATCTTTTATATAGAGACACTAGAACATGGAAGGGTTTTAGGAACTGTAAAATTCCCTAGTTCTCTACCTGAGCTTGTATGAATGGCAAAAAAAAATATATATTTTTTTTATTTTTGTGTTATCTGATCGCTCAGTCATTCATTCCCAACCAAAGCAATATATAATGTTGCTAAACTGTTTTAGGTACATTGTGAAGAATTTATTCCTATGTTTGAAAAACAGTATCCTGAATATCCATGGACAACAGTACAAGTAAGTCAGCAATTCATCTTTGTTGTGTAAACATTTGTGAATCCTTTTTTATTTAGTAAATTAGCTTTTCGAAAAGTTAGTTTTTCCCTTACAAAATGTAGTCAACCAGCTTCACAAAGGACAGCAAATGTTAACCTTTACTTTAGAAACATTTTTTAACTTAAGATGTTTCAGTCTGAATTAGTCTATTGTTAGCACTTGAATTTTATTTCATAGTCACATTACGAGAATTCTGTGTACTGGACTTAGTAATAAAGCCAGTCCTGTTTAAGACCAGGATTCTGGGAGCAGGATCTTTTTTCTTGTGAGTTTAATGCCTTTTGAAGAAGGATGCCGATTATCTAAACCCATGGTTGTGAAGATTTTAGTATTGGAATTCCCTTCCTTACCCATGGTTGTGAAGATTTAGTATTGGAATTCCCTTTCTTTTTGCATACAGAGTATGAAGTGTGTTGCAATTAACAGCTGTTGCTTATTGTGACTCTGGTAAAGTTTTCAAAGCTTTTAGTACCTTCTGTTTCAGCAGGTTATTAACTCTGAATCTGAAGAGTTGAAACCATGAAGTATTCAGGCTCTTGCTTCCTTTGTTCCAAAGAGCTTCATGACATAAGGGGCTGTCAAGACAAGTACAAAATTAATCTCCTAAATCAGTTAAATGACATCATGGGTTTTGGCCTACCTATCCTAAGCAGAGCTGCAGATCTAAAGATCTCCCTGTAAATTTTCACATTAACTTGCTGTGCAGTGCACAGTGAATAATTTATTCACAAAAAAATTATTCACAGAAGTGAATAAATTACCTACCTGTGGGTTGATTTGCATAAAAATAATTTACATTGGTTTTACCTAGAACCTCGTATCCAACTAAAGATACTCAAATTATGACAGGTTTTGCAGTGTTAGGTTTGAAGTAGCCTGGAAGAGACTGCTAGGAGTGAAAGAGGGAGATCAAAGAAAAAGATGCTGCAGGCTACCCAAAGGAGTGCTTTGTGCAGAACATGAAGTATTATTGGGGAGATTTTAGATTAGAGGTTAGGAGAAAATTCTTTACTCAGAGGGTGGTGAGGCACTGGAACAGGTTGCCCAGAGAAGCTATGGATGCCCCATCCCAGGAGGTGTTCAAGGCCAGGCTGGATGGGGCTTTGGGCAACCTGGTCTGGTGGGAGGTGTCCTTGCCCATGGCAGGGGTGTTGGAACCAGATGGTCTTTAAGGTCCCTTCCAACCCGAGCCATTCTATTACTCTATCCATCTGCAGAATGAATGATTCACTGCAGTATAGACTCCATGCTAAAAATCATGCCTGTATGTTCTTGTTTTATTGCATTTCCACATTGGCTGATGGTTTCTGGAAATACCAGTGCGGTGTACACAGTGTGAGTGTGTATACACACAACACTGTTTCTAGATGCAGGTGTAAGTGGGTAGAAGACTTTTCTTTGCAGAACAAAACTAAGCTAGAATACAAATTAACAGGCAAGAAAAAAATAATTTCAGAACTGTACTGCTGGTGTTTATAGAACTCTCCTGGCTTCTCTCTCTGCCTTCATCTACATAAAAGTGTAATAGTGTACATAATGCCTGAAAAGGAGGTTAATTCTAATACTAAACGCACTGTTATTAGGATTTCTGTCTTACTTATTTTATCCCAGAAAAAGGTCATAGATGTCTGCCAGGTTCTTCGTACTTCCATTGCGTTGGTCTTTGTCTAAATGTATGTTCTGAAGTCAATGCTGTGTAGATTTTTGTCTGTTGGCTAGTGTAATTAAAAGTTTTTATTACCTTTATGGAACTTTGCTTCTCATTCTGAGACCTTTTTCTGTCGTTAGGCAAATATTTTTAAGGCATTTGCTGAGTTGTTCGAAGTTGCTTCAGCTAAACCTGCACCTCTTGGCATCTGTGATTATCCATCATCAAGAGCAATATATGCCATTGACTTAATGCTTAAATGGGACACAAGCAGAGATGGTGAGAAGTTCATTTCTTTGAATGTTGAATTCTTATTTGTGAACCTTGTCAGAAATTTGTTTCCTCTGTCTGAATTCTGACTTTTTTAAGCATTGTGAGCTGTGTGCTCTGTGCCTCTCACCGACATGAAAGCATATCTGGAGCTGCAGGTTTATGGTGTTAGAAGCTGCTGTGCTGGTTAACTGTGATAATGGGGAAGTTGCTAAATGTGTTTGCTGAATCCATACCTCCCTTGTGTCCCTGCTACTTCCATTCTCTGGGTTTGTTTTTGCTTGAATGTAGCTGTACTGCAGTCTAGTCCCTCTGACAGTGACAAGTTTTCTTTTCCATTTATTACGGGAGAATGCCTGAAATAGGTCTCTGTATCAAATCCTTAGAGACCTCTTCCTGTCTTCACCAAGAGGGTGGTCAGCACTGGAACAGGCTCCCCAGGGTAGTGGTCACAGCCCTGAGCTTGCTGTAGTTCAAGAAGTGTTTGGACAACGCTCTCAGACATAGGGTCTGGTTTTGGGTTGGTCCCGTGGAGCCAGGAGTTGGACTCCATGATCCTTGTTGGTCCCTTCCAACTTGGGATATTCTGTGATTCTGTGAACACAAAATTGACTGCCAGGGATGATTAAAGAGAACTGAATTTCCAGGACACAGGCAGAAAAGAGTCTTTCCTGTTCAGATCAGGTGGAGCAAGGGCTTGAATTTGGGTCTGCTCAATCCATGTTGAATGCTCTCTCAATTGAATGGTTACTTGTCCAAGAGCCCTCTTAAATGGGAAAGGCAAAGAACCTAACAGTATCACTAATTCTGGGAAAGGGACTGTGGTCCTTCTACGGACCACCTCACATTACGGCCATGTCTGAACACGAGTTGTGTAGGGCCATAGCCTTTGGAAGTTGGGGGCATGGGTGGCGAAGTCACAGCAGTGATGCTGTTAGCAGCCTGCGGACAGATGGACAGGTTGCTGCTGTGCAGAGCAAAGCATGGCTTACCTACACAGCAGAAGGTTGTACCCCCACTTATGATTTCAGCACCAGACAGGAAGTAAAATTCTTTGTTTCTCTTTGCACAGAATGTATTTGATTCCCAACTCTGAACTGCACTGATTAAGTTGTAAGAGAAAATTAAACTTCCTGCTTTCCTCCTAGGAGCTGAGATGACGAGGCAGGTGGGGGGTGGCTGGAGGGTAAAGCAACAGGACTGTGAAGAGATTCCATTACATTGCTGCATATTCATCCTAAGTGAGGCATTGGATTAGCACAGTGATTGCAGAATCCATTGAGTAACTGTCCTCTGGATAACCATGGTGTAACAGACTTTTCTTCTTACAAAAACAAATAAAAGCAAAACAAAAAGCCCAAGCCCACTGAAACAAAAGGCCCTGACATTTTGTGTCATAAAAGATGCTTTTTTCTAGCCGTTTTCTGTAATCTCTTTCTTAACAACAGGTGATGATTCAGGAACTCTTTATAGCTTGTATTAAAAGGCAGTGTTTTTGTTCCCCTTCACAGGCAAGAGAATTATGCAGCCTCAGATCCTGGAGGTGAACTTTAATCCTGACTGTGATAGAGCCTGCAAATACCACCCTACCTTTTTTAATGATGTCTTCAGCACCCTATTTCTGGATGAAACAAAAAACTGCCATGTGACACGTATTGTCTAGCCGCAAGAGACTTGACTCTTTCCTTCACAGATATGCTTAACAGCAATATTTAAATTTCAGTTCTCTGAGCTGTTGATGCAATTGTTTTCCTGTATTAGTAACCCAGGAGAAAATGTCGTATCAGAAGAATATGCATATACTGTTTACTGTACCAATGATTATTTTGTCTGCATTTTCCTTGTCTTGCTTAATCCTATAAATCACCAGCTTGTGTTGACCAAATATCTTGTTTATTGAATATGGGAGACCTCAAAATAGGACTTTAACTGGAGCAATTGACTTGTTTCTCAGGTAGCCTAATCTCTTGTTTGCTTGCTGGGAAACATTGCATAAGTTCTCTGTGTCAACATTAAAATTATAATTTACTGAATCATGTTGGAGTTTGCATATCTTCCCTAGCCACTCCTCTCTTATACAAAGATCTAAAATGTTTATGTCCACAGACTGAGGTGAAACAAGTTATTTTAAAGTTGCATGTGGGAAATTCAGGGAAAATCAAATATATGAAGCGTGATTGAAGGAGGGGGGAATCAGTTGAAGGTGATGAAGCTGGTGAACACCTGCTGAAATCTGTGCATGAAGTTAATAGACTGTTAGTTCTGAGTTTTTTGATATGAATGTAAATCCTATGAAGTGAGACAAATCTGTTAACTGTTAGGCATCTCATTTCTGTCTTGCTAAACAAAGCTGAAGTATCTTTAAAGAGTGGGATAGACTAATTTACTTGAAATATTTTACCTAAGGACAGAAGGATGATACTTTCTCATGGGAGAATAATATGGTATTTCAGTGAAGTGGACTAACAAGGTAATGAGATGGAATATTTGATGGCTCTTCCCATTCTTGATTTTAAAAAAAATATATAAAAAAAATTAGGAACCCTGTATTGCATGATTGTCAGCCTGCCCCTTAAAGAAAAACTAGACTTGTGAGAAGGGATGAAGGCAGGAAGTGAGAGGGATGTTGTGTCTAGAGCAGCAACAAAAAAAAAAGCCTGAGGAAAGGAAATGGATCCAAGAAACTGCTAGAGGACCAAGCAGTCTTTGGATTTTCAAGTTAAGACCCTAAGACAGATGTTTGGGAGTGAGGTGTCAATTTCAAATTAATCATTCCTGACCTCTCTTCCTCCTTCAGATCAGGGTAACTAGCTGAAATTAGCAATTTTAGGCTGTATTATGTTGCTTTATGTATGGACAAGTTGCAAAAGGTGTTCTGTCCACCATGAAGTATAAGTTATGTGGGTAGTATATTCTTAGCTAGCTGCAGCCGTTGGAATCTGAGCGCAAAGTACAATTATAAAATTGTACAAGTGTTCGAAACCTTACTTCAAGTTTTGCTATCAAATGCACTATCCCTTGTGATCAGGAAGGGAAAGATTTCTTAGGCTATTTCAGGGTGCTCTTCTTCAGAAAGCTACTTCTTTTTACTGACTGGAACAGACTAGAGAAATAAACCATCTGTCTTGCAAAGATAGTCACTTCATAGGTGGGGCAGAAAGAAGAGCTGCATCAGTCAGACACAGTTGGTGCTGACAGCCATATCAAAGTCTGCAGTTCACCAGTTAGAACTTCTTTGAACTCCTGACTTAGGTGGAGTTTTTAATCACATTTGTTTCTTTATCATAGATGGTGTGACTACTTTCAATGCATATGATAGTTTGGCTGTGGCATAGAATATAGAAACAGGTGCTTGAGAGTGGATCTAAGGGGACATGCAGTGCTGCTCAGCAGATGTATTTGTGACTTGTAGGAAAGCAAAAGGCACTTTCTGCCTTCAAAGTACTTGAGAACAAGTAACAAAGTGACTGTGGATCTACAGTGGAGGGGAAGGTTTCCCTCATCACAAAGGGGAAAGTAACAGCATGCTTATCAAACCAAAAGAATGACCTACGAAAACTATTGAGATTTGTGCAGTTGGGCCACAAGCTGTGGGCAAAAATAATCTGTTCTGCTTTAGATAAAACATTCTTTGCCTTGTAGGAAGCAACTGGTTGAACTAAGCATTCCAGATCTTACTGTGTCAGCTACCATAACACTGAAGAGGAGAAACCCTTGTTTGCATTTCCAAGAAGCTAAAATGAGAGGTTGCAAGTAGTAGTACCTTCAGTGCTTGTGTGTGTAGCGCCTTACAGAGCAGCAAACCCACTTGTGACCTGGCTGCCCGTTTCATTAGACCTTGAAGGTCTAATGGTGAACTGGCTGGACACTTGAGGAGTCCACATGGAGTACGTTGGTGCTTTTAGGCCGGTGCTGCTGGTGATGCCAGAGGTGTGTGCAGAGAGCTGCTGAATATTTGAGTGCTCTTGGTTTCAAATTCAGGTGCTTTGAATTTGCTGTTTTGTTTGCCCATTACAATGTTTGGAAGAAAGGAAGGGGCCATCTTTGGGGCTACAGCATCCTGTTGCCTTCGGTATTTTTTTGTTCAGAAACAATAAAAACAGAGAAACAAAGTAAGTTTACATGTAGTTTAATACATTTAGCTGACACCTAGACTGTACAATGCTCCAAAGTGTCAAGGCACAAATTGTGAAAAAGATTTGGTCTCAAATACTTGCTGAGTACAATGATTACAGGACTGTAATATCTGGCAGCTGTAGTGAGACACTTCACAACACTAAAGCACTCTATAGTGCTACATATGAAAGACTTAGGCCACAATTATGGCTGCAACTGTTTGGAACAGCTTTCTGGAAGCTGTATTTATATGCAGCTGGATTTCTTCATCTGAATGTAGTGAGGTTGCAATTTGTGCTTATTTCTGGTAACAGTTAAAATGCTGCTGTCTTATAAAATGTAATACGATATTGAAAACTAGTACCTTTCAGTCAGCACTATCATATAATTTACTATAAAACTCCTGTGTGACTTTACCCAGCTAAGACACATTTGTTTCAAACAAGGACTGCTGTTATCAAACTGTAATTAGCAAATAGTAATGGTGTAAGTAGTTTAGCTAAAAAAAAAAAAGTCATAATTTTCTTTAGAAAATTCTTAAGGAAAAAATATTTTTGGCTAAAAGCTGTTTATTCAGATTTCTTGTCACAATTGTCTTTCCAGATACGGAAATTGAGTGCAGAAGCCATGGTTAGCCAAGCTAAATAAGGAACCATCAAATAAGCCGCTGTTTTGTTGATGTTATACCAGGAAGCAGTTGTAGCTGTTGCCGTACCAGTTGTGAGCAGGAGAGTCACGAGCCCCTGAAACACCAGGAAGGTGGTTAATGTTGTTTTACTTTTGCATTTTCTTGACTAGATAGTCGAGATATATGGCTCTTCCCAGCTAGCTCTGACACTTGGTGTATGCCTCTGTGGTTTATTTCTTCTCAGAAACTAGCTAGCAAAAAAGATTTCTTCTGAATTATGTGGTGAACTGACTCGTAACAGTCAGAAGAAAGGGCACAGCAGCTGGGAGCAGATAAAAATCCTTCTCACCTATATATACCCTATTTTTTTTATTTATTTTTCTTTTTTGGTAGCAGGAAGTGCAACATTGAGTAGAAGCCCGGTGTGACTTTGAGCAAGTAAGCTCACCCAGTGCTTTTCTGTTATAAATGCTTCCCAAAAGAGATGTCATAAGATCAAATTAATGATGGGTTGCAAAGTGTTCTGCTATTATAACGTTGCTTGTTTATTTAGGAAACCAGGCAAATAATAAAAACTACAAATTATTTTTGAGGCAAGCTGTTCCTCTTCAGACAGCAGAAAATTAGTCTGATCTAAAACGGATGCTGATTACATGAGTAATGATAAACTTCTTATCACTGCTGTTTGCCAAAGAGATAGCTAGGAATTTTACTAAGGCATAAATGTTTACATTTTCAAGTCACAGAATGCTCTTGTCAAAGGGTGGCAGAAAGAGCTATGTGAAATCTAAACATTTACGGGTGCTGTAGATACATAAATTCTCACAGGTGGCTGTTAGCATGCATAAAGAAAAACTTCTGCAAGCTGTATTCTATACTGATTACACAAATCAGGTTCAGTTTCAGGGAGACAAAATTATAACAACTTGAGTTTTAGCACATTGCAAGTGACTGCAGAATTGTATACTGAAGAGGCTTACTTCTCCACTTACCCATCCCATTTTGTGAGCTCTAAAAAATATCGGAGTCCACGCCCAGTTTAATGCCAGCTGCCCTGCATACAGGCCCAGAGGAACCACTGACTTTTCATTGAAGCCTCCCAATTCCTTCCATACCAGGTAAGAGCTGTATCTGAAAAAAGCAAATGTAAGGGGTAATTCAATACACCAGTTAGAAAGCAACCACATATTCTTAATCAAATCAAATTACTTCAGTGTCAGAAATTAAATTAATTTGGAAAAGTAGATACCCAGGCACTACTTGACAGAATAAATGACTGCACAGGTTTGATCATCTGTTGCAGACAGCAAGATGGAGGGAGGAAAAATTCCCCTGTTCTGCCAGAGTTCTCATTTCTAGGTATGGAGGAGCAGATGACCTACTGCATTTCAGTCTTAAAAGAGAATGCTGTGTTGAAATGGAAGCAAGTCTAAGACTCGAAGATAAAAGGTAAGTCTCTGAATAGGAGGAAAAAAAATCAATACTGGGAGATGTTGTTTTAAAAATATTGTAGTTTAAAAGAAAGCTTTTTTTAAATAGATGAATATAGGAGAAGTAGGAATTGAGGTGGGAATGGACAAAATGAGGAATACAAGCATGGGTGGTGGATGGTGTTTGAGCAAAGAATGAACCCTACAGTCATGTTTCAGAAGGGATGGTGAGGGGCAGAGAGGTACAAAGATGGGAAGAACAAAGATTTGACTTCTGTTGAAAGAACTGCAAGGAGCATCTAGCACCCTCCCTCTCTGTGGGACCCCACCTATTGAAAGCTCTTCCAAAAATGTTCTCAAGATTTTGAACAAGCCATCTTAATGCTACTGAAAAGCAGTTCACTGGAAAGATCCCACAGTGTAAGCTGCTAAAGACAAGAATTCTTGAGATTTGTGAGACTGGCCAATGTGAAATTTAGTTTTGCATGGAAGGCGACAGATTAGAAAAAGGAGTACGCATCATCCAAGACTCTTTTTTTTGCTCATTTGACTTTTTCATTAGACATTTCAATACACATGACTGCAGAACCATTCCAAGAGACAAGAGTCCCATGGACAAAATGCCAACACCTCAAATTATACTCTTGTTTCAGAATTAAAAACTGAATACAGAGTCTATCTTGGTAGGAGTCTGGTAGGCATGTGAACTGGACTGTGCACTTCACTGGACAGCAGGGGGATCATATGTATTTCTACTGGTAGTGGAGCAAAGATGGATACCAACTCTTAAGCATTATTTCCTTAAGGAGCAGACAAACACTTGTAGGAGTGTTCATATGTAGGTCATATAATAAGGATATTTTGGGTCTGACCAAGTTGGTGACCCCAGCTTGCTTCTTGACCACTTCTTTCATAAAAACTAAACAATGCAACTCTGGTATCCTGGCAGTTTGACTACAGAGAATATTTAAAAATATATATTCTTTTTGGGAGAGAAGGATGAGAAACTTAACGGTTTCTCTTTGTAAAAGGCATCAGGACCCAAGTCAGTTTCTAAGTGACTTAACAGAGCTACAGTGTAGACTTAAGAGTTGTTGATACATCTAACTTTCACTAAAGGCAAAGGTCATTGTGCACAAATTTATTTGGGAACTAAACATCAAAGAAAAGCATGGAAGCTTATTAAATCTTGCTTTTAGTTAGAATCTCTTGAATATATTAAAAGCAAGAAATAACTAAAGGAACTAGGAGTCTTGATTGTTCCAAGGAATATGTGTGCAGGACAGATTACAGAAAAAAATGCCTGACAATAAATATGCCTTTTCACTGAGTTAGATGTATAGTACACAACCGAGACCATCAATCTCAGAATATACTGCTTCTGGTATTTTCAAAGTAAGCTGATAAACTGTCACAATCAGGATTTTTAAAAGATTTAATTTGGTGTGCAGATTTAGTGATGAGAAATCAGGAAACAGGCTTATGAACTGTGCAGTCAACTTGAAGAAGGCACTTCATGGGAAAGTGAGTTTTTTCTTGTTTCTATTTTATCCCCAGGACAGTAATGTTCTGATTCAAATATTAACTCTCTGAATATACAAGAGAAAAGAGCAATTAAAAAAACAAAACAAACCTCTGTAAGACTGCCAATTTAACATTCAGGTACATTTTCAGACACTGGATCATTGCTGTGTTTTGCAACAGGTGTTTTAGTTATCCTGCAGGTTGTCTTAAATGCCACATAATATTGGAAAAGATTTGGTTTCTTTGAAACTTCGTATAGTTAAGCCAGTGCTATGTACAAGATAGAAATCACTTAAAATTCATTGACATGATGGATGAGAGAGGTAAACTATAAAAGGCATATTGTAACCTAAAAATTAATACTGTGGGTTTAACAATAATGCATATTTGATAGCTAGGAAGAAAAAAATGCTGAGTCTTGGATCATAGCTAGTTCTTGATGAACAAGTGCAGAAGGAACACAAAGCATCACTTACTGTTTGCTGGCTGCACCAGCCTCTGCCGAAGCTCTTGAGCAGACTTAACATAAAACCATGCTTTGTTGGGTGGACAGCTTCTGGAGCAGTCTGTGAGAAGTGACAAAGCTGCCCAAACAATCTCCTGAGACAATCTACTTCTATAAATATTTTTGCTACATCTTATTAAAAGTAACAGCTGCCAAAATATAGTAGTATTAAACATTTACAGTACCTGTGGGAATGGTATTTGGCCTCATACTTTCCTGTTCATTTGACAGTAACTGCTGTGCTGTCAAGTATTTTAAACTAGTTAAATAAAGAGGCAGCAGAGGGTTTCAGACATCTATAGTTTAACAGCCTGCCAGTTTTATTTGAAAAGACATGTATGTTAGTTTTGATTTTTTTCTTTTAATTGAGCTCTGTTAGAACAGTTCTATCTTTTTTCCATGTTCCTGAAGCTACTGAAGGACATGCTTAGAAGAAATCCTAGAGCTTCCTCACTCTATTGCTGCCAGCTTGGCAGGTCTTCCCCTCAGAATGAATAAGGAAAGCAAATTAATGACAGCTTTTCAAACTCCTGCTTTTGAAGTGGATACTTCTGTGTACAAAATATCCTATCAAACCCACACACAACTCCCCAAACATGTTCTTACCTGTTACACAGGCAGCTTGACACAGTTTCTTACAAACATACAGCTAGAGCAATACAATAATAGTTTTCTGGTCTAGCATTATATAAAAAAAATAATAACTTGAAGATCAGCTAAGTGTGTTGATACAACGTGAAAAACATACCCCATAGATGTATAGAGAGTTCCCCAAATAGGAGCAAACACCCAGTTAGGTGGATGCCAGGATGGCTTCTGCAGAGATTCATACCACACCGGGATTTCCTTTTTGGTTATTGTGCTTCCTAAAAATCCTCCTGCATGGGGCAAGAGTGTGAAGCCCACTGCGGGGGCCCAGGCTGGTACCAGTTCCATTGAGACAGTGAATCTGAAACAAACCCAAACAAGTTGATTAGCAGAGCAACCTTAAAATGAAACTGTGAAACTATTCAATTTTTATTAAGTAGATTTTAAAAAATATACACATGTAGGATCTGATCCACAGCCTTGCCTTGTCACTCAAAGAGTGCAGCTGAAATAAATGGATCTTTTATCAGCTTCACTGGACAATACTCACCTGCATATGGGAATCTATCATTCACATTCTGGTGTTTTTTGGTGTTTTTTCTGTTGGTTGGTTGGTTAAGTTTTCTTGAGCCTTTGCTTCCCCCTTAACTTTGTGCAGTAAGACTGCTGAATATAAGACTGCTGAATTTTACCTACATACTCATTCATGGGTGAGAATAATTATGCCAGAAGAATAATGCAGTTTGATATCATATTAAGTACGCTTGGAAAAAAATGCCCAAAGAAACTTTTATTTTTGTATTTACCACAAAGTTCATTCACTTACTGGAATGGTGCAGTCAAAAGTAATGAAGTGGATAAAGTGTGTGCTTGCCTGTGCTCAAGCAAAATAATTTTATACACTGTTACATTTTTAGCCTCTAAGGGTGCTGAGGATGCTCAGGGGCTAGTAAGATGGGTGTGGTAAGTAGCAGACACTTGAGAAGCTGCTCAGAAAACATGCACTAGGGAGGACAAGGAGAAAACAAGCACTTAAATGATGTTTTGCTGAACAAGGATGGAGATCTTAGTGGCTAAATGGGGCTTCTTCAAAACACAGGCAATCAGTTGCAGCCATCTCAGCTGCTAAAGACCATAAAGTATACTGGATTAAATTTGCCTACAGAAGTAACATGAAGCAAGGCCTTGTTCCGGCAGGCTGAGCTGCTTTAGTTGGAGTACAGGCAGCAACAGAAAGAGTAAGGAAGTAGGCAGGGAAAAGCTTCATCACAAGTTGTCTGGCAAGAAGTCAATTGCTACAAAAGATCTGTGTTTAGCTAGTTGAAATGCAAATAGATGAGAGGATTATAAAAGGGGCAGAACCAAAGCACATCATTTTTCAAATGTACAGTGGTCAAATACACCCAATTACTGTTAATCTGTTAGGCAGCAGGGACAGACAGCAGGAAGGGATCCTAAGATGGCAAGAGGCTAGGGAAGCAACAGGGAAAGGGCAGCTCTGGAAACCCTGGGACAGAAAGTGTTAGAGCCACCAGCATTTCAGAGGCACGTCAAAGGAAAGTGTCCTGTTGACTCAGCAGTTGTCCTGGCCTACATTTAAAAGTTTTTATTGCTACAGTTGTGTCTAATGGGATGGGGAGACAAGGTGGGAAAGCGGAAATCCCACTTGTAACAGGTGTGCTTAAACTATTACAATGTTGCACACATGATGTTACATTGTCACAGGGCTGCTGATACCTTGGATTTTTATTTGGGGAACAGGTAGGAACTCAGACAGCAAGATTGCTCCCTTTTTTGTTGCTTTACTCAGGGGTCTCCCCATCTGGTTACACAGATTTAATGAGGAGACTTCAGTAGCTGGGACCACAGACCAGGCCAAGAAGGATCGAGAAAATTTCTGGTGATAGGAGCAAACAATTTTTGAAGGCAGAACAGCGTAGAGGGACTGGTAAAGCATGCAGAATTAGCAAATTTGTAAGGAGTAAACAAGAAAGGGCACATAGGTTACTGTGCTCTGAGGATGGCCTCAGGGGAGAGTGTAGGAGGGCAGTGAGTGGGAGCGCGTGAAAAAAGACAGCAGCCAAAACAGTAAGGCTGTCAAAAACAGAACAAAAGCATGAAGTGGTGAAAGACAAACTGTAGAGAAAAATACAGAACTAAGACCAGGGAGAATGGAAGAGGGAGAATGATGTGCTAGCCTGCTGGAACTGCATCAGTTAGGTCTTGGGTGGAGGATGGACAGCAAGGAAGGGAGGAAAAGCTCTGCATAGCTCATTGCTGCAGTCATTGCTGCTGTACTTTCTGCCTCGTGTATTCTTCCTGCTGTTTTACTGGGAGTGCCTTAAGTGGAGCAAAGGAATTAATGCATTCTCTCACACCTAGATCTGTATGGTTATTTTCCTGCAGGAGCTGCAGAGCATGCTATTTGTTGCCAAGACTGACAGCATCAAAGGCTCTGCCTTTGGGATAAAAGGGAATTGCTTTGTGCAGGAGCAACAAGGTGTAATGGGAACAAGAGCTCCAAACACAGCGGTTCCCTCTGGTTGCCTTCTGACTTAACCTTTGTGAATTACTGTCTGAAGTAGAAAGCTGCTCAGAGCTCACCAATTCTTATTCTGTTGCTTTTACTGTGAAGAGAACACCAGGCCTTACTTCTGTACACACATGGTACAGTGCTGGTCATTGGTGCAGCTCCAGCATGGCTATCAAATGCTAGCACTTTTTTTTTTAAAGTGATAAGCAAGGACCCCAACGGTTTTATGCTTTATTTAGACATAAAAATATCAGGGTAGTTTCCTGCAGGTATTAGGCAACTGGACTTTGTCAGGTGTTGTTCTTTCTGTCAGCTTCTCCCCAAGGAAAGAAGTCTGAAAGCGTTCTGCTAGCCAAAAGTGCTAAATGCTATCAAATTGGAAAAATAATTCTCTGCTGCAGTCAGTAAATAAATGACGCAGCTGCAAGTCTGTCCCTGTACATGTCGGAGGAAGAATGCTAAAATAAGTGACATGAGGAAGAAAGTCAGGTAGGCAAACAAGTGGTAAAGGCACAAAGCAGAGAAAGGGAAAAATCAAGCTGTGCATGAACAGGAAAAGGGAACAGACAAAAGTGAAGAAATTAAACATACTGACTTGAATTCAGTGTTGGTGTCCTATTATTTTGACTACTGTTACTACTGCTTTGTATGGTATGTTTTCTAGTAGCATTTCTCAGGACTTCCTAAGCATTGCAAAATGCTCTCTCCTGTATAGTACCTAGCAGAAAGAAGAACAAAGCCATGCAGCACAGTTGCAGGGTCACTCCAGTAGACCACAGCTGTCCAACAGCAGTGGGAGTTCCTGTCTTTAATTCCCCAGAAGTTAAATACTAGTATCAATTTCCAATAAAAAGCAATAGGGGAACCACACTTGTTCAACTTGTTCACTTTGTTAGAAGCTGTGTCCATCTTTCTCTGGCTACTTGCAGCAGGTCTTTAGTGAGAGGAAGTAAAAGGAAGGGATACAGTGGAGACTCAATGGATGAAGCTTAACAGACAAGCAAAGCAACTGAAATGGCAAAAGATCATTCAGCAATGAAAGATGAACATAAGGGAAGGTGCTGTGTATGAAATCCCAATGTTGGGTGACAAAGAGAGGAGGAAAGTGGAAAAGGTGAGGGGTCCTGAGTGACACAATCTGGTCTCAGAAAAGCTTGTGCAAATAAAGTTTCTGTTTTGACCTTTCACCACATGCAGTTTGGCAGCCCCAGCCTGGGTCCATGTTGCCACTCAGTCAGTGCTGTAGTGTTTGTGCAGGTAGCTATGCAGCATGAGATCTGTGCCACCTTTATGGAAAGCTCAGAAAATTTGTGAAAGTAATGTAGTCAAAGAGTTTGTAAAGGATTACCAGCCATGACTTTCTTTTAATGTACTGTTCTACTCAGCTTCATTGGAATTAAGCCTGATTCTCATAGATTTAGGACTGAAAACCTTCTCAGTTTTTACAGTCAACTATGATGAGGCAACTAAGTTTTGTTTTGTTTTTAGTTAATAATACTATATTATTGTTACAACTAGAATAGCTTATTTGGAATCACAGTGTAGCCATTCAATGCTTGCAGAAATGTATCAGGGGACCAAGGAAAGCTCACAGTTACTGTACATCAGCTGGGGTGGCAGGGAAGGGGATGACTATACAGAGCAGAAAGGATCTGATGGGATCCTTCAACCATTTGTTTTCTAGGCTTACAAATATGCAGGGACTACATTTGGAAATATCCAGACTTTAAGGTAAACAATTTTCCTTCACTGATATGTTTTGTTTGGGGCATGTCCTGACTTTTAAGCACATGTAAACACCTGAAGTTACTCAGTGATAACTTGCATGGCACAGACTTGTCAGCACAGCCCCTCTGGCTGCATCTGCATTACAACCTACAAACAATTACTATTTTCCCAGTGATATCCCAACCCCACTTCAGGGTGAGATCAGGTTGCACAATACTCTCACACCCTGATTTTCATACTGAAGAAACCTGGGTGTCTGTGATTGGTAACTGCAGTGTGACCAGCAGGTAATTTTAACTCTGCTGCTAAACCACCACAGCTGGAAATCTTCACTCCCCACACACTGAACTTGCTTACTTCTGTTTCTGCCCCTTATTTCTGCCCTCCAACATTTTCTTCATAATCCCACCCATTTTCGATTTAGCCCTAGTCTGACTGCAGCGGGACAGTTTGTTTTACAAATGTTAAAACATTTTTTTCTAGATATTCAAAACAGCTGACTTGCCAAAAGATAGTTCCAGCTAAGTAAAGTACCAGGTAAAAAGGAGGAGGGAAAAAAATATTGCAGCTTGCTGCCTAATGGGCTTCTATCTTTTTGCAGGTTATTTCTCTGTGTTGGTGTTAACATGCAGAAAGTAAAACTGAAGCTTTCTGTGTCCTCCTCTCTTTTATCTGGAAAAGGGGCTGCCCAGGGAGAAAGGACAGGGTGTGGAAGGGGGGACAGAAGATGCATCGTGGCAGAGGAGGCTGGTGAAAAAAGAACTAGAACACTTCTTAGCTTCCAAAGGCTCTGCTGGACTAGGGAACAGGTCTCTGAAAGTCAGATGGGTCCCTTCCCCTCCTCAAGCCTGGGCGCTGCCAGAGAGAACAGGAGAAAGAGGGAAAGGCCAGCTACCTCCAAGGCATTTTTTATATCCCTGTTATGGCAAACTTCTGACTAATCCCCTTCTTGTGCAACTTAATGCTGGCTACCCAATCACACACGGCTTAAATCACAGCTATTGCATTTAAAAACACTAAGGAAAATTCTCAACAAGGCTAAATCCCCGATGCAGCTCTGGAGTTTCTGGTCCTGGGTGTTTTGAGATGGATTGACAAAGCTGCAAAAGTACGGGGGGAGGATGAAGGGAGACAGGGGATCCCCTAAGATATATACTCACCCTCCCATCCTCCATAGTGTCTCATTTTGAGGGCAGATATGTTCCTACCCAGGGCTGAGAGGCAGCATGCAAATCTTAAGTGGAGTAAAGCTTTTCCTTACATAGCTATCTGAAGAATTAAAGGTGCATGTTTAATTTATGATAAACCTTTGAGATCTGTTGTTGCTTTAATTCCTGGGAAACTGTGACACTAAAAGTAAAGTGTTGTCGCAGTCTGTGATGCAGAACATGGCTACCACAGAAAAAGCAGTCTTATCTTTGTTGATCTTGAGTAATAGCTAGAACAGTATCAGGTATGTTTTTCAGAAATAAGGGACTTCTACAGTCAATTGTATAAACAGAATATAAAACAATATATATTACAGAATATAAATACAATATAAATGCCTAACAAGTGTATGTTTATAATATGTATTTATAAATTAAAAAACTGATTGTATTTATTTAAGGATACAATGTGAGTAATATAGGTATCAGGTTTAGAAACAAAACAAATCTTACCACCCAGGTTACGCTTCTTTTGGGATGGCAGATTTATGATTTACTGAAGTGACCAGATCCACATACTGTGAACAGAAACTTATGCTAGAATACCATCTTCCCAGGTGACAATTTGCTGCATACTGCTCAATGTCTTCTAACTTTTCCTCTGTAAATTTGTATAATATTCTCTGCACGCATTGTATTTGAAAGACAAAAACTACTTTCCTTTCAAACAGCTAGCTACCTAACCTCCTGCTGCAGATTCTTCTTGTTAGTCTACCCACTTTGAAACTGTCATCCGTGTGTATATGCTGTAAAAAAATTTAGTTTCCCTTGGGTAGTTCTTGTTTAAGTGATGCCCAGGCCAGCTTGCCAGGAATTCCTTAAACACAGTAAAATGACGCAGAAGTGCCACATGAGGGATGCTTTAATAGCAGCAGATGTTCATGATCCACCAACACTGGTAAGTGTGCTTTGCAAGCAGTCTGCGCCCTTTCTGGCAAACCAAAAAGGAAGCAGTACCGCGGAGGTGGGCTCAGGCTTGGGCTGCCGCAGTGTTTTACAGGACCCATACTTTGCCCCAGGCATTGCCTCTGAACCCCCAGATGTGAAGGTCACAACTGTGAACCTTCCCAGGGCATAGTGGGCCCACGTAGGATGAGCTGCAACCCTGGCCTCGTGCAAAAGGGGCACCTCTGGCTTCCGGAGCTCGTAGGGCAGCTGCCAGAAACAGTGCCTCAAAGCTCTGCAGTGCAGCTTGAACGCAATGAGAGCAACAGTTGGTTACCCTGAGAGCTTTCACTGAGGTGTAACCGCAGACTAGCCAGTCTAATAACTTGCCGCCCGGGTGCCTGCTCTTGGTTGAGCATGAAGTATCACCGCTGCTTATGTTACAGGCAGAGGCAGACTGGAGCAGGATGTAGTCGTGCATTCCTGCCTGTGCGGTTCAGCTAACTGTTGAGAAACTCAGGGTTTTTTTCCAGGTATTTTACCTGGAAGTTGACAAAAACAGAGGAAACTATCTAACAGAGAAATGTAGGATACAGATTAGAAAAGCAAGCAAAATCTGCCCACCGTAATCCTTTTGAATCGTCCTGAATAAAAAGTCAGCACAATGTCTTGCAGTTCTGATCCATTTCCCATCTGCCCTGCTAAACTAATACAATCTACTTTGTTAAACTGTTTAGTGATGTCAGACTCACTGCTTGCTACTCTTTCATAACCTTAAGCTATGCAAAGTCATTGCACAACTGCAACTTTTGCATGGCTACTTTCATTTTAAAAAAAAAATATTCTCGCTGTTCAGTGCTCAAGTCAGTACGGTGCATTTTGCTCCATTTTATAAGAATTGCTTGGAAATTGAAAAACCCAAGTCCTTTCTCGCAGCCCTGAAGATACGTATGTGTCTGGTTAAGAAGCAGAGAGGCACCGCAAGAGGACACCTGCCGCCCAACAGCACTCTGAAGTGATATTCACCGAGCGGACAACGGGAAAACTCACAAAGAAAAAAACAGAAGAAGAAAAAAAAAAAAGAAGATGAAGAAAGAAAAAAAGAAGAAAGAAAAAGAACAACAGCCTCCTCCTCCTCAGCTCCTTTTTGGGGGACAAAAGGCAGTAGCAGCATTTTCCGTGTCAAACAGCGGGCTCCCAGCCCGCTCTCTCCTCGGGGTCTCGCCTTGATCCCCCCGACTCTGGCCCCACTGCCCCCGGCCTCGCCTCAGCGCCGAGGGCCCCGCGGTCGCCCCCCGGCGGACCCGGCCGTTACCTCCGCTCCGCTCCGCTCCCGCCGCTGCCTCCTGTACCGGCAGGCGGCCACCCCTGCGCCTCCCACCGGCGGGGCCCGCCCCGAGGAGGGACCGAGGGCGGCTCGGCTCGGCTCGGCTCGGGCCGGCTGAGGAGGAGGAGGAGGCCGGCCGGGGGCCGCCCGGTTCCCGTGGCAACGCGGGGAGAGGCGGCCGGGCGGCGTCCATGAGCAGCTGGGCCGCGGCGCCATGGCGGCTGGGTGGCTGCGGCGGCTTCCGCCGTGCCTCACGACGGGCGGGCAGCTCCCTGGCCGGCGGTGGGGAGCGGGCGGCGAGGCTGAGCGACCTGCTGAGGAGCTCGGAGCGGGACGGGGCGCCGGGAGAGGAGGCGGCGGCGGCGAGGCGGGAGCGGCGGCCCCCCCGGGAGGGCACGGTGCTGCTCTTTCCCGGGCAGGGCAGCCATTTCGTGGGGATGGGCCGCGGGCTGCTGCGGTACCCCGGCGTGCGGGATATGTACCGCCTGGCCGAGAAGGTGCTGGGCTACGACCTGCTCTCGCTCTGCCTGGAGGGGCCGCGGGCAGAGCTGGACCGCACCCGGCACTGCCAGCCCGCCGTTTTCGTCGCCTCCCTGGCTGCCGTGGAGAAGCTCAACCACCGGCAGCCTGACGTGAGGGCCGCGCCGGGGCCTGCCCTGGGCCTGGCGCCGCGAAATGGCGCCCCCGGCACTCCCCCCAGCGGCTGCCCGTGTCCCCTCTCCCCCCGCAGGTGCTGGAGAGCTGCGTGGCCGCCGCCGGGTACAGCGTCGGGGAGTTCGCTGCACTTGTGTTCGCCGGAGCCATGGACTTCGCGGAAGGTGCTGGGGAAACGCTATGAAGCCGCTTGTAGGACACCCCCCCTTCTGTCATCGCCCTCCACCCGGCTCTTTTTTGTTAAAGTTTACTTTCTGCTTACACCATTCTCTCTACAACTACCTGAAAGGAGGTTGTGGGAAGCTGGGAGTCAGCTTCCTCTCGCAGATAACTAGTGATAGGACTAGAGGGAATGGCCTCAAGTTGCATCGGGAGGTTTAGGTTGGAAATTAGGAGACATTTCTTCTCAGAAAGAGTAGTCAGGCATTGGAGTGGGTTGCCCAGGGAGGTGGTTGCAAAAAGTTGAGCCAAGGGAGGTTTAGGTTGGATATTAGGAAGAATTTATTTACTGAAAGGGTTGTTAGGCATTGGAATGGGCTGCCGAGGGAAGTGGTTGAGTCACCAACCCTGGAGGTCTTTAAAAGACGTTTAGATGTAGCGTTTAGTGTTATGGTGTAGTGGAGGACTTGTTAGTGTTAGGTCAGAGTTTGGACTAGGTGATGTTGGAGTTCTCTTCCAACCTGGGTGATTCTGTGGTAGAGTCACTGACCCTGGAGGTGTTCAAGGAAAGGTTGGACCTGGTGCTTAGGGATGTGGTTTAGTGGGTGACATTGGTGGTAGGGGGATGGTTGGACCAGATGATCTTGGAGGGCTTTTCCAATCTTATGATTCTATGATTCACTTTAATTCACCTAGCGTTACGCTGAAAGCATCAGCGTTTAACGGGAACGAGCAGCCGCCGCTTGTGCATGATGTGACACCGCAGTGTCAGCCAAAGCTATGTTTACCTGGCTCTACCTTCTCTCTCCCTAGCGCTGTATGCAGTGAAGGTACGTGCTGAAGCTATGCAGAAGGCGTCGGAGGCTGTCCCCAGTGGGATGCTGTCAGTGATTGGCCGGCCGGAGGCAAATTACAAGTTTGCCTGCTTGGAAGCTCGAAGGCACTGTGAATCGCTGGGTATAGAAAACCCCGTATGTGAAATTTCAAACTATTTGTTTCCAGACAGCAGAGTCATTGCGGGACACTTGCAGGTATTGCTACAGATTAAGTTGAATTTAACATTTGGTTGAATTTAACATTTCAGTATTTAAAACTTCTCCTTTCCGCTTCTATGTGGAGGTTAACCTGTGTGGCAAGAGTTTGTCCAAACAAAAGTAGTTGCTTTGTGATGTTTGTTTGTTTTCTAGTGTGTGCTCAGTTGTTGGGTAGGGAAAGGAGTTGTTTTGTCATGCCAAGTCTAGTGAGATTGTTCTTGTGGGGTTTGTGGGGTGAGCAAGTAAAGTTTTATCATGTGAGACTCACTTCTGTCTCTCTTTTGTAGGCTTTGAAGTTTTTGCAGGAGAATGCCCGAAAATATTATTTTACACGTACGAAAATGCTTCCGGTCAGTGGTGCTTTTCACACACGACTTATGGAACCAGCAGTAGAGCCATTGGCTGAAGTCCTAAAATGCATTGAGATTCAAAAACCCCTGATCTGTGTCTATTCCAATGTTGATAGCAAAAAGTATATGCACTCAAAACACATTCAGAAGCTGCTAGTAAAGCAGATTGTTTCACCTGTGTTGTGGGAACAGACCATGCATTCTGTTTATGAAAGAAAGCAAGGAACAGAATTTCCTTACACGTACGAAGTGGGGCCTGGGAAGCAGCTAGGAGCAATTCTCAAAAAGTGTAACCTAAAGGCCTGGAGGCAATATAGCCATGTAGATGTTTCAAAAGATGAGGAAGTAATGGAGACATAAACAGATTTTTGAGAAAAATCCATGCAACTTGTTGTTTCTGCGTTATTTAAAAATAACTTCATGCTCCTAAAAGAGGAAGTCTTAAGCATTGGTTGCTTCTCACAATGAGAAGAGCAGCATGCTTGTCACTGCAGTGAACATTGGCCTTCCCTGTGTGCCTTGGATATGGAACAAGAGAGCAGCTTGCAAAGTTGCTTTTCCACCTGTGTTGGGACTGCAAAACTGCCAATAAACATGCCAAATAGTGTTCTGTTTGGCCTTAATCCTGCAAGCAACTTCCCCTCTCTTTTTTTCCTTTTTTTTTTTTTTTTAATTTGTGTGTGTGCGTGCATTCAAGTTGCAGTCGGTAGCTGTCACTGCCCATTCCAGGGGTCCTTGGCCTGGGTTCCGGGCAGAGCTGGGTTGTTTGCCGGGTTGCCAAGGGTTTGTATTTGGGATGCTATGGGGTGCATGTTAGTTGGCCTGCAGGTCCACATGTAGAAGGAAGTAATTTTCCTTCCAGTTGTTCAATGCCACATCGGTTGTGCTAAAATACCTCATATAGAATGAATGTTTCCCCAAATTAATAAACTTAACAGAATTCCCAGCCTCCCAAGAGGTGCAGGAGTTCTGGAACCCTGACCAACCCTGCGATTGCATAGGCTTGAGCTTTGAATGGCTTTTCTTGACAAAGCAGAAACCAGGGGTGCTGGAAATGTCCTGCTGAGATCCTTGGGAGGGCAACTTTGTTGAAGGCGAGCCCTGCAGCAGCACTCAGTCAGGGGAATTTGGATGCTGGTGTCACTTCTCTCTGTACCCCCGACTGCGTTCTGCCAGCTCTGGCATCTCCCAGAAGCAGGAGATGCAGTGGAGAGCAGAGTGTCCTGGAAGGAGCTTCCTGGCTGGTGAAGCACAGAAAGTTGCTGTTACACAGAAAGTTTATTCGTGCTCTGTTTGCACTTTGTCTCTAAGGGGTGCTTCATGGTTTAAGAATAAAATCAGAGAACAGTGTTTGTTAGGGGATCGGGTACAGACAAGCAAGTAGAGGCTAGATTGTGCATGCATGGCTGAGCAGAAGCCTCAGCTGAACTTTACCCTTTTCTTCATGCTTTTGGTATTTTAATAGCTTTTAGCAGATATACAGAAAAAGTAAAGTATACATTACTTAAATCATATATGACTACTACAGGCTACCAGTTAAATGTTGGGCTGACTGTTAAAAAAAAAAAAAAAGATTTTGATGAAGTCTCTTACGTTAACAGGAATGTGCTAATTAGTAAGTGAAGCATAACAAATTTATCACCAGGTGGTTAGAATATTCCAACTAAATGACATTAACATTCTTAGACATTGAATTATGAGCTGTGTTGGAAGTTTCTGACTACATCTTGTAAAACCAAAAGTAATGTTAGCGACTTTGAAACCAGCTTGTATAGTAGTTAGAACTGAGAATGGCATGCTGGTGACACTAATTTTGTTTTTAGTATAGTGCTTTATGGTTTACCGATTTTTAATTATTTAACATTTTGGGGGTAATTTTGAAGACTTGTCTTCTATTTATACTGTTCTTACCGTACATATTTGTGTGAGTGTGTGTATATGTGTGTGTATACATATATATATATAATTAATATATTACTATATTATTTCACTTTACTGTATGCTTTGCATGGAATAAAATCTCTTTGGGAAAAAACATAATAGAAATCTCAGTTTGCAAATGCAGCACAGACTGTTAGATAACCTTTGCACCTTCAACAGATGCAGAATACTGAAGTGACAACAGGACCCTAAGAGCATGCCACTCTTGTTGGCCCTGTTTAATTTGGGTGAGAAGCAGCCATCACTACCACTTGCAGTTCTTTGCTTTACCCCTGTGCACCTGGCATCTGCACAAACAGCAGCATCATACCCTTGTGTTGATGTTAGTTTATATAAGCTGAGAAGTATGGCAGACAGCTTTATGCCTTGATGTCAAGAGCATTCAGGGCTCGCTTTAATGTAGCGCCTGGTGACACAACATCGTGCTGTGCATGGCTATAAAGGAACGGGAGGGTGTCTCACATGTGGTAAAACTTGTCTGCGGCTAGGTGGAGAATGGCATGCAGGGCAATTAAGGATCCAAGGTCTTATTACTGTTACCTGCATTTCTTTTATGTGTGTGCTCATCTATGCCTTCTGCTTTAGGAAACTGAAAGTTTTATGATGTGAAAAGTCAGTGCAGTTCCTGCACCTAGGAACAAGAAGAAACAGGATGTGGAAAAAAAAATCAAGTGCTGTAAACTCTGTCACATGAGGAAGTGTGCATTAATATATATACACATATATATATATAATTCAGGTCTCCTGAGTCACAGTGCAGAGCCGTGGCATTGAGCAAAGAGTCCTAGTTACATGTGAGCAGGAACCTGGCCATTACTGCTCACTGCAGTGTCCCAGCTGGTGTTGATGCCTGCTGCAGGTTCTGTTTGTGTTGTGTTTCATGTGTGGTGTTGATGTAGTTACAGTTCATGCTCCCCGGTACTGTGTTTTATTCCATACATGCCAGATGCTGAACTTTCCCTAGGATTCAAAGTGTTATTTATTGCAGTCCTTGAGAGTGAAAAACTACAGCCCTCTCCCCTACAGCTTTCATGTGGAATAGGCAGTGTGGCAGTCTCCTATATATAGCTGCTCTCCTGGGCGTAAAGATTATTTATCTAGACATACATGAAATTATTTTGTATTGTTAAAATGATTCAGCCAGGAAGAATCAAATTATTTGCAATGGATACGTTTGTTACACTCACATAGTTGGTTTATTAGACTTTTTTGATGGGAGTTTTTACACCTTACTAAATGACTTAAAAATATATTCTATCATGTCACTAGTATGGAGTTAAACAGAACAACCAACTCACTGGTGATGTTTTGGTCTCTTTTTTTGGTTATATGGGCAATTCCGTTTGCCAGCTTCTGGCCTGGGTAACACCATGGTTCCAAATGTACCACACATGCTTTTCTAGCAAAGTACCTTACGTGCCTGCTCCTGAATGGCAGGTTGAGTCCAGAGCATTGTGAAAGAAAGGTGACGTATTTTTGGAGAGACTCCAGTTTACGTGCTGCTGCTTGCATGTTGAAGGGTATACTGCAGCCATCATCCTCTAGTTACTTTTTTTTTCCTCTGCATTTCTAGTAAGTTGAAGATATTTCAAAATCTTTTAACATAAAATGTTTGGACAAAATATTCTACTTCAACCTTCTTTTCTCTCTCTCTCTCCCCTTCTCTTCTTTTTTTTTTTCTCCAGAAGAGTGGTTTGAGGTGGAAGGCTAGGCGCTTAATTGGATTTGGTACCATCCACAAAGGAGAGGAAACACATCCCTCAACCCTCTGAATTGGGCATTTACCTACAGGAAGAAGAGTGCTGTAAATTCATTGTCTCAAATTAAAAGCTGGGTCTCGAATTTGAAACTCCAGCCTCTCAGGCGAGTGCTTAAATTACTGCACCATTAAATACTGTATTTTCCTGTTTCAAAAGTGCCCTAGCAGTGGTATTCACTTGATGAGAAAGGAAGCAGGTATCCCCTCTTATGAGGGGAATACCCAAACCACAGAGATGCACTTTCATTTTCTGTCTGTGGTCCTGTGCAGTGAAAAGCAGCTTAAGCAGCAGCACTCAGGGAGGATGCACACACACAGGTAGGCAGGATCATTCGGCATGGCTGGGGCATGCTCTTGAGAGGCAAGAAGGCAGCGTGTCCTGGCTGCTGCCCAGAGAGGGTGGAGGTGACACCTATCCCACCGCCATTTTACAAGCTTCCTCTACTCAGTTATTTCCCCGTAACCACATGACTTCCAAAAAGCTGAGTCATCAAAAAAAAAAAGTTTCTCAAATTCTGTTTTTTCTGGGCAACTCAGAATTTTACTTCATAAAGAGGCAGAAGAATGTAAAAATCTGTAGTCAATTTTTGATAAGTTCTGCAGAAGTAATGGATTGGATTGGGTGGCCCTTGAGTGCCAGTCCAACCAACATGATTGCTAGCTCATCTGAACAACTCTTTTTTCCAATAAACTAGTTCCATATGCTTATTTTACTAAGTAAAGGTAAAGCGAGGCCTGCCCTTTAGTATTAGATAATCTGTACAAGATGAAATTATTAATGTGTAATAGCACAGTCCTAGGAAACAAAGTAGATAACACTGCAAAACATTTAAAGCAACAATTTAATTTTAGAAAAGTATCATGGTTTTAATCTTTGCTATTGCTTTTACAGTGTTAACATTTAAAGGATGACCAGCATGCCTTCTGTCTTCCCCACTGACAGAATATTTTCAAGAAACTCCTTTATATGAAATAGACGTTTTGTATTGCATTAAAACAAACAAAAAAGGACAGAAACAGACTTTCTGATCACCTGGCCTCACACTTCAAAACTAGCAAGTCAGGCAGTTATCCAGCAACAACCTCATTATTTTAAACATTTTCTTTTAAAAAAGAGTATGAAACAGCAGTGACCCAGCACTAGCCTAGGTTTTAAATATAAAAGAGATTTTTATCAGTGTAAATTTGAAAAACAAACCAGCTGCCACCACCTGGGTGTTAATTATATTGGTCAGAGTCCAGCAATGACCTCCTATTGTAATTCTCTGTGTTAATTCTGCAGTCCATAACTTATGGCCCACCAAAATGCAACAACAAGCAAGGCTGCGGGCACCAGCTTCTGGCAGAGGCACCTGAAAGGAAGCCGACAAATCTGCGGGAAGAAAGGGGAGGCCATTAGAAATGACAAGAAGCGAAAAGCTGGTGCAGAAAAGTGAGGATGACTGCCTGCAGGCAAGGTTAGTGCCAAACTGAGAACATCGCCCTGCGCCTCTGCAGGAACAAGCCGCAGAGGTGAGTCTTACCCATCCACTCCTGTGTCTGTCCTTTCCAAACTCCACAGAGTCCTCGTCTCTCCTCCAAAATGTAAGGTACAACACTGATTATAACAGCCTACCCACCCTATCTCATCTAGAATATAGCCTCACAGTTTTTTTATGGTGGGGAGACTCCTGTTTGCATAGAGCCCCAGTGATTTCAGTGGCAGCTTAGCACGTGAGTGTTCGGAGACACTCGGCGCACTCAGTCTATGAACAAGACGTTTTGGTTTTGGTGAGGGGGTACCAACAAACTAAGGAAAAAACCTGAACCTAGAGTCACCTATCAGGCTTTACTTGGTGACACTTAGATGGGAGTGAGGTGTTGCTGTAACAGAAAGGTGGAGAAGAGGGAGAGCTCATACCCAGCTTCCATAACCAGCGATCCTCTTTGTCCAGTTATTGTTCGAAATATTTCCAAATCTTCTTGTAACACTTTTAATAATATTCCATGTCTGGAAAACACTGATAGCAACCCTGATGATTAAACAAGAAACCACAACAGACAAAAACAGAAAACAAAACATGGGGATAGAAATTTTATTCTAAAAATTGGCAAACTAAATGCCAAGTGTAGAAAACTGTAAAACAAAGCCTCACTCAACTCCAATATGTTCCTTCTTTAAAGTCTACAGAGTAATCAATGCATGTGCATTTCTTTAAATATTTAGGAGGAAAATCTGGTAACTCAGTCGGGCTTTAAAAGCTAAACAGATGTGATTTTAGAATTAACTGGTTACTACCTTGACATGAGGAAGCATGCAGCAGATCTCCTGACTGTCAGCCATGTGCCTTTGCTCTTATTTCCAGCTAAGAGCAGCAAACCCCAGTAAGAGCTGTTGGTCCCTGAGGAATCAGGGTCCAGTGCAGGTGTGCCTGGCTGACCCAGAGGCCCTGTGCAGCCTGAATCTGAGCTGACTGAGGCTGCCCGAGTGTGGCTATATACTGCGTTCAGGAACATAGGTGTAATCGGCTCGTATTCTCTTGAAATCTGCAGTAGTCGACTCTCCTTTCAGACTAGGACATTACTATGCTAATTACTGCATTTCTGCAGTTAATCTGTGGTCTTTAACTATAGGTGACAGCCCTGTCAGCTCTCAGCAGATAAAAGGCAGTGCAAACAAGTTGAGCCACGTTTTATTGAGTGTGCCTCGATGGGTTGTTTAACATGCAGTAACATGTTAATCCCTAAAGCATCGCACTTGCTAGGCTGCAGACCTCTCCTCATTCAGTTGTGCTTAAAGACATGGTCTAACCTAGAAAAACTACAGTGCTGTTGTGGAATTTTAAATACCTAGAAACTGTTTAAGTCTTTTGACTGTAAATGGTTATAGTCTGTGGAAACAATTTTCATTATAAAAATCTTCCCCGTAAAATAAGATCCAGTATCTGGTTTCTTTCTTGGGTTCTGTATGAAGCAACAGTAGTAGTGATACACACATATATATATATAAATATATAATTTTTATTTTTTACTTTGGGTGCAGAAATGTTATTATTTTTCTATCTAACATGATTTTTAAAAGTAGCCAAAAACAGATGGTGTCAGTAAGGTAACTCACCCATGTGCCAGGTGAAGCAGCCTTTCTTCAATCTTCCTGCTGTATGCTCTGTTAAATTCGTCCCCAATTAGTGCCAGCTGATGGCCAACCTGGACAGCTGAGCTGGAAGGCATTCAGGATATCCACATTAGAGGAAAATACTGCAACCTTGCTTCTTTAAAAAGCACTCTGCAACTGTCAGGTACAATTATTTCCCTAATGGATGGACTAAGCTTGGCATGTAAAAGCTAAATGTTAGGGCTTTTTTATTATTTATAGGTTTATTGATCAGGCACCTTAAGTCCATATTTATAGGCTTAAGTGCTGTGATGTTTTCATAAAAACCTGCCTATTTGACACTTTTGAAAAGCCATGGTACCTAATTCCTTCATATAATACAACAGTATTCCGGTCCTAGAATTTTTTTCCACAAAGTTGAAATATTGAAAGCCTTCACTTCAGATGACTCAAAATGTCTCACATTACATATCTGATCATTTTTTTTTGTCCAACAAAATTAATCCAGTGATCTCCACGATGCAGTCCAGTTCTCCAGCTAATGGGTGATGCTAGAGTAGAACTGGCCAAAGCACAATGGCTGTTCAAGATCCTGGGGCACACAAGTCCCTGAGCTATGACCGCTGTCAAACACAAAAGCTAAGGAATTTTGGTGGGTCCCCGAACTGTTTACACTATACTGATGAAAATCTCCAATGAAATTTAGTTTCTTTTAGATGTGCATGCTTTTTTTTGTATAAAAATAATTATGACTATATGTTTTTATTTTAACTTGTATTTCTGCTGAGATCTGTTTATGGGATCTGCTGCACAGTAAGTGGACTCAAAAGCCTTATTCTAGCGATTGACTTAAAAAACCTCAGGGTTGGTTTGGTCAGTCAAACAACAACAACAACAACAGAAAGGAATTTTCACAGATGGGAAAGACAGCCCCTGACTGCTGAACTGGAAAAAATGTATGCACGGGATTAAAAAAAAAAGAAAAGAAAAGAAAAAGCACTGCACTATTGGTTGTTGTGAGAGGTGCCTGGAGAATTGTATAAAAATGGCCTCTTCAGCTGCTTGTTATAACAGGTGGGCTTCTAATGAAGAGCCACATCTGTGTCCCTAGACAGCATAAAAAGTTGTAGACATTTAATGCAGCATTATCTCATACAATTGGTGCTAAGCACTACAGGTTATCTATACTTGCATCTACTACACTTTCAATAGCATCCATGATTCCATGGCTTAGCCAGGAGTCTTCATGAAGGTCAGAGTGGGGGTTGTACCCAGGCGCGGAGGACAGAAGGAGCATTCTTGCAGCATGATACCTGATATTAAACTCCATTTGCTCTGCAGTATCTGGCGCTGCCAGGAGGTTGCCATATATTTCATCTTCTGGCTCTCCATCAGGGTAGCTGGAAAGAACAAAGTGCCTGGAGCTTCTCCGTGTCTGGGACATCATACTCTGCAACAAGACCAGAGTCAGTCCCTCGGCGTCTGGTAGCGCAAGGTCTTCTCATTTTAGATGGATGTGGTTCAGAGTACGCGTTCGCCCCTTTTGGGTCTGCAGTCAGAACGCGAGCGTTGCGGAGGTAAGAACTATTTTGAGAGCGTCAAAGGAAAGTTTCAGTGAACCAACAGATGTACAGCGATTCAAACGTGTAGCCTCCTCACAATGGGTCAAAACAGCCTAGAAATTGGAAAATCTAGATAAACATAGCTAGCATAGCTAAGTATAGCTTCCCAGTAGTTTCACTTAGTATGAGATGCTTTCCTAAGCTGTTGGCAATGACCTCCTACCATTGCATTGCTCCAGCTGACCAGAAAGTGATTCAAAACCACTAGCCAGAATCTAGCACATAGGCACATCAAAAGACATGGGCCTGTTCTAGCAAAATAAATGACAAAACTCCCAGGGTTTCAGCCCAAGTTGTGCATCTCTAGTATTTCCAATACCTTGATAAGTCTTTCCTTAAAGCACCAAAGAGACTGAGTTAACCCACAGCAGATCTCAGAGCAGAGCTAATGTTTCTGTAGCTTTTGCAAATGTTTTTATTTGACTTATCAAGCCCAATGACATCAGAGCTGTGCACCAGGGCTATTTAAAACTACACACACACCCTCAGGCAGCCAGCGCTCCTCCTGCCCCAGGGATGTTTGCTTCTGCAGCATTGCGGAGGGAGGCTCTGTTCTGCCTTTACAGTGCCTGATGATTGACTGTGATGACAGTCCTCTGGATGTGCATTGGTTTTATCTGGCATGGCTTTGGCCTGCTGCTTTATCTCTCTACTCCCCAGCTACATCATTACTGAGCTGATTCTTTTTGCTACCGATCTTGGAAAACAATGAATGCGATTTCCCCCAGACTGGATTCTTTTGTCCTTTTAAGCGCATGCTGCAGAATAAAACCTATGTAAAGTATTCTGAGAGATGGAGCTAAACCAAGTAAAAGGTGTCTGCGGTAAAGCTGCTCATAGTGGATTTGTTTGCCATCTTAATGCAATCCCATAAACTCTTTCTTCAAGATTTATGTCTGGGACAAGATTGGGGCCTTTGTGCACTGAGAAACTCCTGATCTTCTTTCAATATTTAGAAGACATTATTACATTTTCCATAAAGCACTTATCATCAATTACGGTATATATATTACTGCATAAGTAAATGCACTTCCATGAACTAGCAGAAACTTCATACTAACTAAATGAAAAGTTAGTTAGTACCAAGTACCAACTCAGTTCTACAAAAGCAAAGACGCTGCTTAGTGACACTTAATGTGACTGGGGAGAAAATTCTAAGGATTACTTTATGTTCAGTAGATATTAGCATATATCATACAGATTATAGTTTACTATTATCTTGTTTTAAACACTTCCTTTACGTGTTGTTGTATGCCCCTCTCCTCAGTCCAAGCAAAGATCAGGAAAAGGGTTATGTCCATAGGGACTTCCAACTTTTCCAGCACCATATCCGATTTCCAGAAACCCAGTCACCTGGAGGACTTTGTAGCTCTGAATGAGGTGCCAAGGCTCTGTATGTACAACACAGTGAAGCTGTCACACTTGAAAAAAAACACAAAACATATTCCCTGGTGCTAGTACCTGAGCTGGCCCTTCCATTTCCCAGGGGAACAACTAGACCAGTGGGTTACCAGCTGCATCCCTCCCTATTTTTTGGGCAAGGCTGATGCAACATAAGCACTATTGCAGCATGATCTGCATTATCTGGGGCAGCTCCTGGTTTGGGACCTCCAAACCAAATGTATTTAAAAACAGCATAAAAACTCAACTGTCTATTATTGCATGTTTATACCAACTATTCTTAGACTTCACAACCGTGCACTGTGAAAAAATCTCTAAAAAAAGGTATTTTCTATTTTTTTCCATTTCTAGAATAGATGCTAGTTTCACATTTGCAGGGCCACACAATGGAAATGTCTACATCTGTAGGAGATGAAAATTGAGTTCTGAAAGAGACCTATAATAAGTCAGTGCACTACAGAAATCAGAAATGTAAACAAACCATACAATACCACGACAAAAGCCCAAAGCACAACATATGCTTCCTCACACCTGTTATGATAATACCTTCCTCCCACAGGCTAAAAAAGAAACTGCTGTAGCTGCTGAGTCCTGCTGCCAAGGATTCAGCTGCAGCCTGCCCTGCTGTTTTCACCCACCGATTTGTCTCCACATTCAAGTCAGGGAGAGCTAAGGAAGAGGGTATTTGTTGTGCACTGGGTAGAACTGGCAGCGCTGGGGCAAAGGCACTCATCAGAGGGCTATTCCCCTGAAGGTGTGTGAGATGTGGCTCATTTAATTGCAAAGCAAAGCTTAGTGATGGCCTTTCTGGCAGCTAGGGGCCAAACTGAGGCCATTTGCTAATTTTTGTCATCTTTTTTAAATCTAGATGCACAGGTATACATAGGCGTACATGTGAAAGCTGCATTAATGTGGACCCAGTTTGTTTCTCAAGTCTAGATCCATACAGAGCTGGGCAAGAAGAGTGTATATCATGTGTTACAGCCAATTCTGATCCTCCAAAGCGGGATGTATCGATCTTCCACCATCTGTCTCATTCTTTCCTTCTTTTTCTCGCTTACACACAAAGAATGGGCAAACTGAATTTGGTTTACAGAAACCAAGAGGTTCCAAGTTTGTGTTAATAACTTAGATAGCAAGTGACCATAACCTAATCCTCACAACGTGTCTGAGAGGCATAGCAGGATCCCATACTAGCACCAGCAAGTATCTCCAACCTAGCTAGCAGATCAAAAAGCTCGTTCTTTTTTGTAAGGCTTTGACTGAGCAAACTAAAAGCGTAGTTTTAAAATGGTGAAATGCCTTCAGCAGAATGAATAATGTATTTAAAGTTAAATGCATACTTACTGTTTTGGTGAATAGGTCCAAATTTAAAAAGCTCTCTAAATGCCTATGCTTATGTATATGATGGAAATTATGACTTTTTATGAACACAGTTATGATTAAATAATTAAAATCCTCTTTCTACCAAAGATGCTTGACTCTATCTTTACTTTGCCTAGTCATTTTTTTTCCAGTTGTGTCTCTTTTTTAACCTAGCAAAAGGGAACAGAAAATCTTCTTCAAAAACGAAAACATTGCTAAACTGTGTATACTGGCAGGTGAGTTGGGGAAAACTATAAAGGTCCTGAGATTTTCTTGTATTAAGTTTGATTAGATTTGCTGTGGCAATAATTTTTAAGAAGGTAGACACAATAACCTCTCAGTATAATGCACTGAATTCATCAATGATAATTTACATATTAATGTATTTTATCACATATCTATAATATGTGCTGTTTACATCTTATGCATGCTTTATGCAGACGACTGATAAAACTAATTAGAACTAAAGTATGTGATTTAGTATATTTTAAAGATGGTTGTGAAATTAGAAAATTGCTGTCGATGATCTAATTCCAGTATTCAAACTCAAAATTCCCAAACCTACCTACATAAAGAAAGATTGCCAGATAAGACTCTTGTCCCTTATCCCTGAGGTATCAAAGCATATCTCAAACTGTTTCAGATTCTACCAGCTGCCTATGCAAACTAAATTTAAATGAAGAACAAATAGAGGCTTGGTTGTTTGCATATATGCCTTTCAATCCATAGCCAACTCTTTAAAAACATGACATCATCCAGACTGTTGCAAACACAAATCTCTATTCCATTTTACAAGGACAAGTCTTTGATAAGATGACTGAAGTTGAAGAACTAGTTAACATTACCAAGAAACTGAAATATCAGCCACTTAGGGGGAAATAGCGAGGAGGAATATATGCTTTAAAGCCCAGAGTGGTTTTCTGGTTTGTTCTCTTTTATGTTTCCTATGACCTCTGCCAGAAGCAGCAGCAGTGGCTGAAGGAGCTGCTGGCCTCAGCTGTTGACTTTTCTTCCCTTGCTAGCCAGAAGCCATCAGCCACTGACCGTATGTAGGCACAGCAGGACCCACAGACACCAGCACCACCACTGCCTCTCTCTCCCCTCATTGGGATACCCAGGCTTCAGCAGGCTTTCCTCCTCAACCACAGCCATTCGTGGCCAAGCACTGCGAGGCACCCATCGGCATCTTCAGCTTCTTTTAAGGAAAGAGGAAAGGTTAAGTAATTGTTATTCATTTTTTTCTGGGTTAGGTTGCTCTTAAATCGGTGTCAGACCAAGGAGCAGAGATAAATTCACTCTTTGTCTTGTACTGTGTTCTCAACCAGCTTAATGCCAATGACCTTGGATACTGTTTACACATAAACATGTCTTAATATTGCCTCAAACAGCTATTAAAGCCATACTTCTGCAAATATAAGAAATACACACTGTACTTCTACATTTTATTTCATCTACGTTCTTGTTATCAGAACATGCCTTCACTGGGAGTTTAACACAGGCTCTCTCACCTCAAAACAGGATAAGAAAGTGTTTGATTATATTTAGAAACAAAAGAAAATGTATTCCTTAAGCAAATCTTGTAACCTCAGGAGTGAAATAAAAGGATATAATAGACTTTAAATGGAGGAAGCCTTTTGAAATATAAAGCTTGCACAGGTATTTTTCTATTTCAGTCTGCTGAGACTGTTAAAGGTATCATGAGTGAAATTCTGAGTCAAGACTTCAAGAATGTCTGTCTCAAGTCTTTCATTGCCTTTTGTCAGATTTTTATGCATCATCAGAACTTGCATATTGTCATTTAGAGCACTCTGAGAGCACCAGTCCCTACTGGGACATTTATTATGCAACCGCAGAAAGCAACAAAAGGTTTCTGCCTTAGAAATTAGATAATACAGTTACGTCCACAGTAAAAGCTATGATTTGATAAACCTACAAAGTGTCATTTTCCTTAAAGTATCTATTGAGTCCTTCAGTGCTCACCGGTGTACTTCAACAGCTTCTAAATTCTGAAGGAAATGAGTAAGTTCTGCTTTTATTAAAAAAAAATAAAAGTCTTATGGGAAGAACTGAGGACATTGAAGAGAAAGATATTAATACTAAACTGAAATTAATCATTTCTTAAAAAAAATCTGCCACACTCAGATTTTAGTTTCATGGCAGCGGCCAGCATCTCAGGGATGTCTTCTTCATCCTACTTGTTCACAAAGAGTTAAGTTTTAGAGCAGAAGCTTTCTGACTTAATCTAACATTTACATATCCTTTTCAAAACATCTTCTGCCCTTTGCACTTCTCAGTCTCAGAAAAAGGTCAAGACTGTTTTATAACATAAAAAGATTTTGTTTAAAATTGCTACTTGATTTACATGGCCAATTTGTAAAAGGTAAGTGTGAAAATGTAAATAGTTCTGTCATATATGTATGGGCTGTTAAGCTATGGAAAATATTTCTTTGCTCACATTTAAAAACTTCAAAACTTTGTAGTTTTTTATTTTTGAAAACTACAAAAGTGATGCAGGTAGAAAAGTTGTTACTGGTAGTCAAAAAATTTCACACATTGCTCATATTGAAAAAAAAAAAAAAAAAGTACTTGAAAGGCCTTGTTCTGCCATCCATGCGAACAGTGGAGTATCTGCAGCAAGCCTGGTGGCATCCTCAGCAAGCAGATTGCGGAATTCATGCCTTGATATTAAATTCAGATTTACAGGATGCTCATCACCAAGGCCATAATCTGTAAAAATACTTAGGCAGATGTTTAGCTTCAGTTTCTCAAATAATATTGTTAATTTAAACATGATATTTCATATTCTTAAAAAACCTAGCAGCATTGGGGTAGTGTGGGCTGCTGTTTTCCCTCACCTGGTCCCCCTTAGCACTGCGCAGCATGGCACGTACGGTGTCATGCATTGCCACCTCACACCTGCATCCTGTCCTGTGCAACAGGGCACACTACTGGACTCGTGGTAAGAAAGGATTGCATCTTCCGTGACTTTTGGCGGTCTCCTCCTACAGGTGTCTCTGAGATCCTGCTTACTGCTGTCAGATCAGAAAGGTGAAGGGAAGGGTTGATGTGGAAGTACAAGGTAATTGAAAGTCTAAGAAGTAAAATTTAAGTCACTGTTTATGCTGCCTTTTTTTGTTGTTGTCCCACACATCAGTATAAAGAATTAAAACACCATGTCGTTCTCAGTTTTACTTAAGCTTCCCATACTGGTGAAGCGCTGGCGGTAACAAAGTTGCTCTGACTTAAAATCCCACTCCACCTACAATATTCTGGTGGTTTCCACACGTTACAATTACCAGGCGTTTTATTAATCCCACCAAACACACAAACCCGAGGGCGAAAGGGGCATCCTGCTGCCCGGGGGTCGCTGCAGCAGATCCCCCGCCTTCGGGACCGGCCCCGCCCGGGGACCGGGCCCTTGGCACCCACCGGCGCTGGCTCAGGCTCGCTGTCTTCGCTCCGTGCTCGTGGGCTCTTGCTGCCCGCGGTCCTCCCGCCCGGGGCCAGGACCGGGGCAGCTCCGAACCGCTTACCTCGAGCCGTCCGTTTCGGGCTTGTTGCGAGGGTTCGCTTCCTGCTCCGCTAGGAGCGAAACGACGCGCACCCGTCTCCGCGTCTCCGCAGGGGAGGCAGGCGCCGGGAACCGGGCGCGCCGCTACCGCAGCATCGCCTCACAGGTCGGCCTTCCCGGCCGGCCCCTCGCCTCCCTCTCCGATCTCCCCCCGCCGCCACCGCTCACCTCGGCTCGGCTTCCCCCGGCACTAAGAAGCCGCCGCCGCCGCCCCGCGGCCACACGCAGGCGTCGGGGAAGTGGGGCCCGGCCCCGGCCCGCGGCCTGCCCCCATTGTCCGCCCGCCGCCCCGCCCCGGCCCGCCGCCGGCACGGGGCGCTGGGGGCCCCGCCGTGCAGTGGAGGGCTGAGAGGGCTGCTCGCACCGGCGGAGGCGCCCGAGTGGCGCGGTCCGGTGCCCAAGGGCCCCTTCGTGAATTGGGAAATGTGGCGGGGCTGGCTGTTGGACGGGGGGGGTAGCGGGCTGTCCCCCGAGGGGCACCGCTAGGCAGAGGCATCCGGTGTACGCGGCATCCCCGCCCGCTCCGCAGCGAACCCAGGCAGGGGCTAACGGGTTGGAGGGATGCCCGCTGAAGCCTGACCTCTTGCTCAAAAGGTTTAGTGAGGTCACGGGACTTTGAGTGTTTTCCTTCTGTGCTGTTGATAACAGCACGGTGAGTGATTCAATCGGGATCAGCCATCACTAGAGAGCAAGGTTTGCTTTGGAGAGCTTTAAAGAACCAGAAAACCCCTATTGCTCCACGCTTTATTGTCATGTCAAACAGGAGACTTTACCGGGTAATGCCCGGCAGTGGACTTTGCTCTCTATTTATACTATGATTTCACCTCTCTGTTGGTGAAGGTAAACAACATGAGAAGCAGAGCAGTGGCACAGATGCCGCACTCTGCCTGAAGTGTGGGTGTCTGCAGACTTTCACGATTCAGTTTTCAAACATAGAGAAGTGCTTGTGTGTGTGTATATATATATTTATAATATTTACGCAGACCACTTTTTCTTGCACTATGTACTATAATCCTTCTTGTGAGTTGGATGTTCTTCCATCATCTTCCAAGCTCCACACATCAGGGTTACCCATCTGTGAAATGAACATGACAGTCCTTATCTTCAAACTCATGCCGAGGACTGTGTTGCGAGGACTGTGTGTACACTTATGCATGCAATATGCTGGATGAGAATTGCCTCGAAAGTACAATATAATAAAAGGGAAATTAACCTCGGTAATATCACTTCTTGCCAAGACTTTGTCCCTTTTGGTATTTTTGACATTTCAATTCTTTATTTACTTTCAATTTTTTATTTCAGTTTTGTATTCATTTTCAAATCAGTAATGGTTCCCTTCACACACCCAGGCTTAATTTTGAACATGAAGGTACTCTTGCATGAGTTGACTCATGCTTAAAATAAAACACACAAATGTCATTGTAGGAGTGATCTCTGCCACAAAGATAGCACGCTGATGCTGCGCAGCATTTCCTGATACAATAATAGTAAGCATTATTAAGCTGTTTTCAAATTCTCACCAACTTCCCTTGTTGGAACAAGAATGTTACAAAATAGAGATGCATTAATATTAAAAACTAGAGCATCTATTATTAGCTCTCAGCTGTGATGTAATGCTGTTGATGTAATTTTCAGAGACAGCAAAACAACAGATCTTTATTCCATGAAACTGTAACTTTGATTAAGGACTGCTGAGTTAAGCTGAAAGACTCTCCCATAAAATGAAACAAAACAAAACAACAACTGTTTCTGTCCTTAATGAATTATTTAATGAATTTAAAAAGCAGTACTTTTTCAGCTTTTCCCTGAGGCATGATGGATGCTGGGACAAAAAAGCATTGATAGTAAAGCAAAAGGTCCAGGTTTACTTTCTTACTAGCAGTTGTCCCAGAAGATACACCTTTTGGGTTAAAAGGCAGCTGTTGAGGCTGTTCCATGCTCTGGCCCGTTACCAGAGGTGTTGTGATGTCAGGAAACTTCCATTGTGTATGACTGAAGGAAGATATGTGGTCTTTTGTAGCTGTTTATGTAGTTAAACTAGGGAATACCTAACAGTTTGTTCCTGTTATGTTAATTATTAGGTTTAACTGATTTTTGTAGTTGCAACCTTGCAACTGGGTCTATCACCATAGGATGATATGGTAAATCATAAAGCATATTTATTATACTCAGATTATTTGGGGAACTAGGGCTCTCAGGGAATATAGATTTGTATCAGTTGTTTGTTTTATGTCAACACATTGCAAACTGCTTACTTCAACTACTACCTGATGGATCTATTTTTTAATAAATAGCGTCTTGTAGAATGAATAATTTATTTCACCTTTATTTTTCCCTCAGAGACCCTTCAATCTTCAGTCCATTATGAAACACCCTATTGTTCTGTATTGATCGTATCAACCACAGTAACTCTGATGTATGTCAAGTGTCTTAACATCATCTCTCATCTTGGAAGGAGTTGTGTATGCGTAAATCAGGCTTCTCCACTAATGCTGTAAATTTTTAGGTATTATTTCTCTCACACAGTTTTAACTGTGAAGTACAGTTTTTGGTCATTTCAGGGAAACATTCACACACTCCTTCAGAATAGCAACAACAGAAAAAAAAATCCTATAGCTGTATGGTGATCAACATGTGATACGTTAAATCACAGAGACTTGAGCTTTTGCACCGGTGAAAGCTCTCTAGGCATTCCGGGAATTCCTAGGCACGTTTTGTCAGGCAACGACTCTGCAAATCGCCATCTACTTGGTAATCAGATGTCTATCAAGGACCTTTTCCCTGAACAGAAGACAGGGCAACTACAACCCCAAGGACTTTATGGTAGCTCCCAAAACCACGGATGAATGGGGCAAGCGCTGAGCGGGCTCCGGGACCCCGCTGTGAGGCGATGCGGGGGCAGACCCTCCCCCTCCTTGAAGCCCACGAAGGCCGCGCTGCGCTGGGCCGACAAAATGGCGTCCGCTCCTTTACGCTGCGCGGCGCCGGGCGCTCGCGGGGGCGGGGCCTCGGCGCGTCTCCCTAGCAACTGCACCCCCCACCAGTGCGGCCATGGCCCCCCGGAAGTCCTGCCGCCGCGCGTCCTGTTTCTTAGGGAACGACGCCGGAAGGGGTGGGGCGGGTCAATGGTGGTGGGCGCGGACGTGGCCGCGGCGATTGAGGGGCTGCTCTCTGCTGCAGGTGAGAGCGGGGTAGCGCTGTGCGCCCCATCTCCTGCCCCAGCCCGCCCTATCCCGCACGGCCCGGGGGCTGCCGCCACTGGGGGAGGCGTCCAGCTTCCTTCCCGCCGGCGCTATCGCGATATATCGAGCTGTCGTGGCCCTTCCCGTGAGGCGGGTGCCTAGCCCAGGGTCTCCTTGTGCGCCCGCTCCTGGAGGGTAGATCTAATGGGGTGGCTTAGAGACGTGGCATGCAGGTTTTAAGGCTCGTTCACATTTTTACAGTGTGCTTAATTAAGGCTTTTGTAGCATTTAACGCATTTCCTTTTGAAAGGAGGATTCTATCCCATGCTGACTAATTCCTGAGCTTTTAAAACCACAACAAGATGGTGTGTGGTACTAGTGAGTCACTGACTGTGATTCAGATGTACTTCAGCTCAAGTAAATGAACCCTTTTGCTTCATTTATTTTTGTTTTGGTAGTGTCTAAAAGGCCCAGCGAAAAGTCATCACCTTGTAGAACTATGTGTTGTATAAGCACACAAAGAAGGCTGCAAGTCTGCATGTGCTCTTTTCCATCTGTTTATTTAGGCTTGATTTCAGCTTGTTTTACCAATGTGAATGAAAAATAAGTGGGCCTAAAATGCTTCAAAACCAAAGCCTAATAGTAAACATCTGCCTTGTGGAATATGTCAATTTAAATAGACTAGGAAAGAAAAAGTGGGAGCGCTGCATCGTGAGCTAAGGCTCTTAGGTGGAGGGAGACTGAAGCGGAACGCGTCTCCGCATCCAGTTGTGGTAGCTGAAGACCTATTGGGTTGTTTTAGTTGCAAAAATCATCTCGATTACCTTGATTACTCATCTCTACTCGTGTAATTACTGCATTTTTGAGTTTGATTTTTTCGGTGGAAAATTATAAGTGGAGGGAGCAGTAGATGGTGTTATGTGCATGCATACCTCTGCTCTATCACCCTTCCTTGCATGGCAGCTTTTGTTCTTGGGAGAGGCACGTGCCAAAGAATGTGCCTTGGGCTCAGATTTTCTGCTGAATCAGTACTCTTCTGTAGTGGATTTCTGGGTAAGATAGCTATGAAAATTCACTAGGCTGCAATTTTAAAACTCATTTGTGGAATGTACACAACAATTGAAATTGCTTATGAGAGCTGTCTTCCCCTGACATTAGTATTATCATTTTCTCATGATAGTGCTGTCAGAAAAGCTTCAGCTTGTCCTTTGGAGAAGTAGAAATTGTGGATGTTTGGCTTGTCCTCACACCTTCAGTGCATTTGTTATACATTTATTTACATCTTTTAGACCTGGCTTTTTTTATTTTTTTATTTTTTTCAAAGAGAAAGGGCAAGGCTGTAGTACTATATATATATATGAGGATGGACAAAAATAACTTGAGCCCCCAGCATAAGGCAGATGCGTATAAACAAGCAAGTTCAGTAGAGGATTGCCACGGGGGCTGAAGTGCTTGTCCTTTGTTGAGGAGATGGGAGAACTGTGTTCCTTTGGCCTGGAGAAGAGGTGACTTTTGTGGTCATGTAATTGCAACCTTCCTGTACCTGTAAGGAGGTTTTCCAGAAGGCATAGCCAAGCTGTTTGGGGTGCTGAAGGGCGGGAAGATGGGAAACAACAAGCACAAGCTGAAACAAGGGAGGTTCAGGCTGAATCTGGAAAAATCTTTTCCCCATGAGGGCAGTTGAGTGGTGAGACAGGATGCCTAGAGCTGCTGTGCTGCTTTTGTCTTTGGAGGTTTTCCAAATGTGCTTGGATAAAGCTGAGAGCAGCCTGGTCAGACCTTATGCCTAACCCTTCTTGGAGCAGGAGTCTGCACTGGGGACCTCTTGAGGTCCCTTCCAACAGGTCTTGAGATCCTAAGGGAGGGGAAAGGCCGATGTGGACAAGTGAGAGAGATCTAGTATAGAAAGTGACACCTAGACGTCATGAGTTGAAATGCAGCTTGTGAGAACTGTTTTAATAACCTTAGGTCTGGGAAAGTCTGCTTTCAAGGGTTTATTGATACCAGCTTATTGTGCCCCAGCAGCTAGAGCAGAAGGCAAAATCACAGCTACATGAAATACAGCGAAGACAATAAAAAGTTAGTAATGTTACTTTGGTTCTTCTCCTTACATTACAGCATACTGTTCCTTGAGAGTGTAAGGGTTTTTTTTTTGGAGACTTCTATTTAGTTTGCAGTTGGTGAGTGAAGTGATCCATGTGAACTGTCTCGCTTCAAAACAAAATTAAAAATGTAATTGCATATAAGTCTTGGTTAGAAGTAATAAACAGTCTGTGCTCTATGCTTTTTTTTTTTTTCCATAAACAGCACCCAGTAAACATATGATAGTGATTTCTGTCGTTAGTGTGTTTAAGGAGAGATGTGAGCTATGCACCCATTCATAAAAAGTGAATTGGTTGGAGAGCATGGAAAATCCTTGTAACTAGACTTGTTCTGGTTTGTAGTTGTCCAGTTGACAAATGTGGGCTCTCAGTCTGAACTTAGGACATTCTTTTCATTGTTTTTTAACATTGATTTACTTCTCCCATCTTTCTGAAGTTAAAGCGCTCTCTAGGTGCCACTTCTCTTCCCCTTTGACTGTCCTGTTTTTTTTTTCTCTCCTTTTGTTATCCATTTCACACCTTTACACTGTTCTTTGCTAACAGGTTGATCCTGCTGTGGGATAATGGCAGGAAAAGTAAAGTGGGTAACTGACATAGAAAAATCTGTATTAATAAACAACTTTGAAAAAAGAGGCTGGATTCAGGTGGCAGAAAATGAAGACTGGAATTTTTATTGGTAAGTACGTTAAAATAGCAATTTCTAAATTTGTGAAGTGTTTTAATGTCTTCTGTTAATACCATTAGTAATATAACAAAATGCATATTTAAAAATAAAAGATGCACACATTAACTTACTGAAGTGTTCCTAAGAGCATAACATTGTTTCATTGCTCCTGTAATTTCTTATGCTATTGCTGATCCTTTGTTGAGATTTGTATTAGTAGATTTCTCCTCTAGCTGTGTAGGCCTGCTAAAGTCATTAGGTTTCCTCGAGACAGGAGGTCCTATCCGCATGGATCCTTTCCCATGCTAATGACCTTGTATGTCTTTCCAGTTTCATAAAGGTTTTGTCAGGCATTGGAAAGCCACTAACCTAGTAAGATGACAATCGCTTCTGAGGATACCATTTGTAAAAACACCAGGGCAAAGGCTGTAGCCAGTGGGGTGTCTTTTTGTTTTGTTTTGAAATGTGATATCTGATTTTATTCAAATTTCTTGGGAAAAAAGTCTGCTTACTGTATACTCTACTGTAGGAGGGTTTTTGTGGCCCAGTTGGAATTTTTGAATGGACCTTTACCTAAATTTTTTTGACAACCTGATGTAAGCAAAATGATCAAGGAGTACATGGTTCTAATATATGATACAACATTCTTTTATCAGTGTAGCAGAGGTTTGCCCTGTTACCAGAGTGCAAGCTCTTGTAGTAAAGGCCTTGAGAACTGCACTCGACTTCTCCTCATAGTAAAAAGTTATATGCAAACTAATTTTTCAACATTTCAATGCTGAAAGGTGAATATGAAATTAAATCAAGGTAATGGAGTTTGTCTAATACAAGACTGCAGTGCTGTGCTATGATGCAGTAATTTATTAAATGGTAGAAACAGTACCTCTTCAGGTAAGCCAAGCCATTTATATCGTCCCTTTCAAATATGACAGAATGGCACTTTATACTGCTGAATGTACCTTTTGCTAACCACTTATTTAAATGAGTAGGAATGTAGTAATCAGCTTGTGCTTTTGGAATGCAGCTGGAGGGAGGAGTAGGGGAACAGGACACTCATGCAAACTGTTGTTACTTGTTTTGTTTTCTTCCTGAAATGATAACAGCAGATTGATGCATTCAGGAAATAATCTTAAATTTCCAGTGTGACACCTTTAGTACAAAAGAAAAAAAAAACTTTGTATTTGTGGCTCTGCTCTTATCTTTTGTGAAAAATGAAGTAGATAACTGATTTGATGACTTGGTCACCGCAGCTCTCTGCTCTGGCATTTATGGATGTTTTTAGCAAGATCTGTGATTCACTGTTCATGTACTTGAAGTACTTTGGAATTCAGATAGCAAGGTGGTCAGTATGAGGTTGTTTTTGTGGCTTTTTTTTTTTTAAGAGGAAACCTGAGCTTCCAGAGAGCAAACCAATAGATTTAGAAAGATGCCTCTGTAGTATTTGGGTGCATATCAGTCATTTGTAGGCCCTGCTGGGATTTGACCTGTCTGTCATCAACAAGCCAGAGTCCACTAGGTCCAAGCTGTCATTTTACTTGCCTCACCATCTGCCCAAATTTGAGTAGCAGACGGACTGAGACAACCTCTGGCAGGATTTCATTTGGTCTTGCTAACAGGGGTTCAGTATGTTGTATTGTCACTGCAGCAAAGTATTTTACTACATAGAGCAATGAAAGAGAAGTGTGAAAGGGGGAGAAAACAGTGAGAGGGAGAAGATGAAGTAAAGGTAACACTGTTACAACTTTGTCCTCCTGGGTTGTGTTTCTTGAGAAAAGTAATTTGGTATCTGTCTTTGCCTTCAGGATGAGCGTACAAACGATCAGAAATGTTTTCAGTGTGGAAACTGGTTACCGTCTTTCTGATGACCAAATTGTCAATCATTTCCCCAACCACTATGAGCTGACCAGAAAGGATTTGATGGTAAAAAATATCAAGCGATATAGGAGAGAACTTGAGAAAGAAGGAAGTCCTCTTGCAGAAAAGGATGAAAATGGAAAATATATTTATTTGGGTATGTGGTTCTTATCAGCTTTAATCTTGTTTTCTGTGTGGTCAGTGACCTGTTGGCATTGTAACTTGAAACAGTAACAGAACAGCACGTTAATGTACAAATTATTCTAATTTACAAGTTGCTAGTTTTGTGCAATGAATTCAGTAAGAAAAACTGCTGCTTGCAAGAAGTATGTGCAACCAAAGCTGCCTATTTTTACCAGGTTGCTTTTGGAGACCTAAAATTGATGTGTTTGGATCATCACGTAAAAGTAATCTAGTTGCAGCACAGCTCAATTTTCTGAATTTCTGAAGTGTTCCAACGCTAAAATGACTATCTGCAGATGCTCTGTCACTAACAGTCAGTTAAATAGAATAAAGTGTACTCTATCCTAAAATTACTCTGTTCTGCAAACATAACAGCCTTCTTTCCCTGTCTTTTCCTCCTTTTCCCTTCCCACAAACCTGCCATTAGAGCATAAGGAAACACAAGAGTAGGGAAAGTGATTAAAAACAGTAGTTGCAAACATTTAATATGAAATTCTGTATTTTCAAAGCTTTTCACAAACCTTGTTTTGAAGGATAAGGGCTAATATTTCACAAATCGAGAGAAGTAGAGGTCATGTAACCTATTCAAGAACTTTGCTGAAATTAGACACAAGACAGGACTAAAAGATTGAACATTTCTGTTTCTGTCACACTGGGTGTTTCCTCCACTGTGTTCTTACTAGTACATAGCACTGTTCAGGGAAGAGAACAAATCCAGTTACTATGTGTGAAAGTTGTGTTTAGGCTTGGTTTGGTAAGCAGTAAGGTTCTTAATGAAGACTGAACTTACCAGTGCAGCATTAGCTGAAGCAACATGGGCTGAATGGAAATGATCATGAAATGATTATTTATAAGCATAAGGAAGAATCATGAAATTATTATTCCTAAATGTAAGGATATACAGAAATAGATTTGCATATGTATCTATCCCTATTTTAAAGAGGGAAGTATTGTGGCATTAAGGTATTTTGCTATAAGATCAGTGGTGGAACTGAAGGGCCCTAAAACTTCATATCAGAAAGGGCTGGAGTTTCTTTAAATCAAAAGTGAAAAAACATAAACATTATCTGGAAATCCTATACTGGAGCAAAAACTAAAATAATCTTTTGTAGAAAGGTTCCAGACAGAATTGAATGGATAAACTCTTCAGAGGAGAAATTTAGGGGAAGTTGGAGAACTGGTAATGACTGCTAGAAAATGAAGTTTAAAAACAAGTAAGAACAAGCAAAAACAAACAAAAAATCCACCACCATCGCACCCCCCTGCAAAAAAACAAATAAAACCACAACCAACCAAAGGAAAAAAGCCACTACCCCTTCAAAACAAACAAACAAAGTAGGAGTAGGAGTAAGTTGGGAGTAAGGAGAGCAAAGTTGTTACAGAGGTCGGAAAGCATTGGAGTGAAATAGAGATGGAGACATTGAACTGATTTACATCTGGGGCAAGTGGAAAAAAAGCACTGTTCATCTGTGTAAGAAAGAAGCATTGCTTTATGGATGAAACTGAGAATAATCTGATAGCGAAAAGCAAGAAATATTTTTCTTTAGATTTCCGCGAGCATGGTAATACTGGGTATGGGAGCAAAGAATGACTAATGGAAGTTACACAGAAACAAAAAATACCACATCCAAAGAGGAAACATCAACATTAGGATTTTTGCATATACAGAGATTTGAAGAATGATAAAAGCTAGCATATGAAATCGAGAAATTTTGCTAATATAAGTTAAGTTGGAATGGTGTCTAATACTCTAATTGCACATCATTTAAACAGAAGAAAAATAATCCATATGAATTAAAGTCTGCTAATCTGAAATTAGCAGCATGCAATATTTAGCAATTCTTTAAGTAAAAACTATGAACTAAATGAGATTAAAAAGCAACATGAGTTTTATTGAAGGTGGATCATGCCAGATTGGAAAAATTGAGAACCAAGAAATTATTTTTTACCCTATATTCATGAATAGTCTTCTTAGATACAGCGTCCTTAATCGTGAACCTTTTTTTTTTCTCTTAACTCAGATTTTGTTCCTGTTACTTTTATGCTTCCTGCCGATTATAATCTCTTTGTTGAAGAATTCAGAAAAAATCCCTCCAGCACTTGGATTATGAAACCTTGTGGTAAAGCTCAAGGAAAAGGAATATTTCTAATCAATAAACTCTCTCAAATTAAAAAATGGTCTCGAGATAGCAAAACATCTTCGTAAGTGCTTTAAAGACTAAACCCTTTGTTGTACTTTGTATAATCAGGTGAACCACATGAACATGCTAGTTGTCCGATGCACAGGGAAAAGTATTTCATTACTATTGCTTTGTCATTATATAGTTTTGCATTTCATCTCAATTATCTGGCTTCCTCCTTCAAACAAGTCTTAGTAAGATTTATTTTGGTGCGAGGAGGTATAAAAAACTGTTTGAATAACTATTCTCTATAAAAAATGCTTTTAGTGTTGGATGAATAACTTGCAAAAACAAATTGCTCTGCTCCATAGTGTTAAATAACAGGAAGTGAGGAAAAAAATCTTTCGCTGAGCAGTTTGTATTTAATATGTATCAATTCACTTCTTAAACTAATACAAAGGAGGAATGTGCTTTTGGGAAATAAAGACGTGATCTGTTTGGAGCACAAAGTAATACACCTTACATTGGTGACCTACTTCCAAATGGATCTAACAGTTTAGCAATCTGTGTTTTCCTCTGACTAATAAAAGTTTTGATCACACAACTAATGCTATTTTTTTCGGTTATAAATTGACTGGCTAAACCTCCCTTGAGTATTTTTTTTCTATTTACCTTGGAATCTGAAGAATGTCACAGTTTGAAAGCTAGCTTTGCAATTGCAAGCTATGCATAAATACAAACATTCTAGGAATACAAGGCTTTGACTAACAAAGGTAATGTAATATGTACTCTTTGCTTTTCTGAACTCTGATTAGCTGTAAATGCTCTCAAAGGAAAAGGCTGGTTTGTAGAACTGCATTCTGAGTGGCTCAGTTAGCTACTCTGTTAACTTCAAAACTGAATTTAATTGGAAATCTCAGCCATGTGTTTTGTATTAACTTTTTTTTCTTTGGTACGTAATGATGGATGCCAAGCATGTTTTATTAACCAGTATAACTTAAAACATTGCATTGCCAATAAGATACAAGATTTCAGTCAATTCAAAATCACAGGCTGCTTCTAAAGAAGAAAAAGATCTATCCTGTTATAACGTTTACAGTTGTCACATTCTGAAACCTTACTGATGTCTTACAGGTTTGTATCTCAGTCTTCCAAAGAAGCTTATGTGATTTCTCTATATATCAACAATCCATTACTAATTGGAGGAAAGAAATTTGACCTTCGTCTGTATGTTTTAGTATCTACCTATCGCCCTCTGAGATGTTACATGTAAGATCGTATGTGTTTGTATATTAATGTTTAATGTAGTCAAAATAACGTTGCCATTGTTGCACAAAGAAGTTTAACATGTACATGGTGTCCTGAGATGATCTTTTACTTACTTCCTACTGGGGTTTAAACTTTAATGACTTTTTGCATTTAAGGTATAAACTTGGATTTTGCCGGTTTTGCACAGTAAAATATACACCAAGTACAAGTGAATTGGATAACATGTTTGTACATCTTACAAACGTTGCCATTCAGAAACATGGGGTAAGTGTACTGTGTTCTTAGGTGCTTTTTCATAGGAAGACTGGTTTTCTTGAATTGTCGCAAAAGTTTGGAATAAAAAGGCTTTTTGTCATTTTTTCATCAGCTTGCAATTAAATTACTTACTTGATCTTTAAATAAATAAATTTTAAAAGACTGTAGATAAAATATATGCAAGGTAATGAGTTGCAAGCTCTGTAATAGACTGTGATATCTTCAGTGTTGACTTGCAGTAGTTGAAAGCAATTTCTTTCCAAGTCTCCTGTCATTTAAATGCTAATATGCTCACTTAGCAATTCAGTCTATGAGCAGTGGAATTAATGAAGCCTGGTTCCTGTGGATTTGTATTTTATAATGGCACTTGAATATCTCCTTCCTGATCTCCCCTTCCCTCTTTCTCACCTATCCAGTTAATTCAGCTTTCCAGTTTTCAGCACTTATTTACCACAGTGCCTTCCACCTTCTTCCTATGTGTCGTCGTCGTGGTGTCGTCCCCCTCCTCCCCCCCCACAGCTTTCTTTGGTGAAAAAGGGAACATGCAGTTGTGAGTTTAGTGATAACTGTTTGCTGCCTGGCCAGCTGGTGGCTTCCTCTTGAATGCACAATGATGGAGTTCTGCCTGAAGAACAGTTCCGTCCTGTAATTTGCCATTGATGCTCATAAAATATGTGGAAGCCTGATAGCTTTGACAGCATTTCCCTCTGTCAAAATAGGCTAAAATTCACCAGTGAAAGGAAAGGCTAGTGGGTTAGGGGTGAAACAAACGGGTGGACATGCAGTATCACTGCCCAAAACTTGTTCCTTCAGGGAATTCACTTGATAATGGCTGTCCCTTCTGCATTTTTAGCAGATGTCTGTGATTTGTAAAACGTGCCTCTGTAGCAGGGATTAAAACTCCATTGTTTTACTTCCCAATTTTGTGGGGTTTATTTTTTTAAGAGCATTGAAAATATGTACATATATGTATATGCACGCTCATGCACAAGAAAAATGTGCCTTGTGTCTTACTGCTTTGTAAGTTATAGCAGAACTGTTAGGAGTTATAGCTATAACCTACATATAGCTATAGCTTGTAACTGTTATAGCAGCATAACAGAACTGTTTTTATCCGGATATTCCTGTAACAAAGGTGTGAATTGTAAATGTCACCTATGGTGGTAATTATTAGCTAGAGTAAGTGTCAAAATGTAACACTTTTAGCACTGCAAACGTTTTCTTGCTCAGATGCTGATTTGTGAAGTGCTTCAGAGATCTTATGATCTGACAGGGCACACTGAGTTGCGGTAAAACAGTTCCCGTACAATGTAAGAGCATAAATCATGGTGCTGTTGCCAGTAACAGAGAAGAGATGAGGCATGGGATATGTTGCCTATCCCATTATTATGCACCCTTTCATCTACACCAACTAAAGTATTTCTCCCAAGAACTTCAGTATTTCTCCCAAATAAAAGTAGAAGTGAAAATAAGTAGTGAGGTCATCTTGAAAGAAGAAAGGACAACAGAAATGGGTATAGAAGTATCAGCATAAAAATGTACAGTCATTACTGGAGCATTTGAAAGATTTATTTTTTTTAGAAATGTTGAACCATTAATACCTGTTGAGTCTTCCAGAAAGAGGTGAGAAAAGTTTAGCCACTGTCTGTCCCATCTTTCCTTCTGTTTTAAACATGTCTGCAACTTCAGAGGCAACTAAGCTGTACAATTTTAGAAGAACCACCTAATTTGAACTGTCAAGTGATTTATCAAAATTATGATGAGGTCTGGAAAGGCTCTTAGTTTCTAGCTTTTCATCTCTACTCTAAACCCTACGTGAACCCTGGAGTTTTACTTTATTTGTATCCTACAAGCTCATGGGAAAATATCACTAAATTGAAAAGCTTATAATTCAATATCAGGGAGAGAGAAAAAGTAATGTAAAGGGAAGGAGGGTAATTAAGTATACACATTGTAGTATTTGTGCCAGAAAATATAATTCTAAATCATTATTCACTGCATATGTAATGCAAAAAAAACCAACAGTAATTCTTCTATTCAATTTTCTGTTAGCAATCGTCCATGTAGCCTGCAATATTCTGCTTTGTTCTGATATTTTTAATTAAATAGTTGTGACAGTGCAAAGCTCTATACAGTTGCAATCTATTTTCTGATCCAAACCATTCAATGATTCTATTTTGATTTGAGTATTTATTCTGAAATGCAAAGTGGGTTGAAACTTTGATCTCTGTCCCCTTTCTGGAATCTGTGGTCTTAAGACATTTTTTCCATGCAAGTCCTGAGAACCATGTTTCAGATCTTTATTTGTATAGTCTTTCAAATTTACTATGGGGGAAGCTGTAGAGGAGAGGAGGAAAACAAAACAAAACACCAACCAAACAAACAAAAAACTAAAAATAGATAGAGGTTTCTCTGACCTTTTTTTACAAGATGAAAGGTTTCATTCCTATAAGAACTTTTTTCTACTCTAGGCATTCAGTGTTTTATAATTTAGCAGGCATACAATTGTTCTTATAAACGCTCAGAGGAAAATCTTTAAAAAGGGATAAAGTCCTTGTCCTGAGAGCTATTTGAGGACTGAAAATATCTTTCCATCAGTAAGAACACCATCAGTTTGCTTTGGTCCTTCCGTTTAGCGAGAATATCTTGCAGGACATTGATAGCCTCTGAAAAGACAAAAATATAGCAACCTCCTTTTTTCCCTTGTTCTATTTCAGCAGCACTTAATGTGTTTTCTATAGCAAAGTACTGAATTACCTGAAAAATTGTTTGAGAGTAATTCAGGTGTTATTTCACTGTCTTCATTAATGCAGCTGTTGTCAGTAGTACCATTAAGAATATACCATGCTTGTCTTTTGAGGAAACAGACAAGTCATATTTTAAATGAGTAAACCCAGATAAGTGCTACATTTTAGAACTGCTAACTTTAGTGAAATTTAGCTATTATTAACTACTTCTCCAGAGGAGGAAAAAGGTTCAGTCTTCTCTTGTCACACTTCAAAACTTAGATTTCCCAGTCGAAACTTAGATTTTGCTATTAAACTGTTGAAGTACTTTTTTTCTTTTAAGTCCAGCTTTATTACTTGATTTGTGAAGTGCGATGTAAACATATGGCTATAATAAAAATGGTTGTTTATGTAGAGGGCAGTTTAAAGATGAAGTCTGCATAAAGCTGTAAAATAGAGTAAAAGCAATTTGAGTTTGTTTTTAAAACAACCTTTGTATGCAAGTATAAGTGGACTTTTTGTGTGGATGAAACAAAACTGCTGAACAACTTCAAAATCTTAGACTAAATTAACCGTGCAACTCTTCAGGATGATTACAATCATATCCATGGAGGCAAGTGGACAGTGAGTAACTTACGCCTGTATCTAGAAAGCACCCGTGGAAAGGAAGTGACGAACAAATTATTTGATGAAATTCACTGGATAATTGTGCAGTCCCTGAAAGCCGTTGCGGTGAGTACTGTTCTGGGAATGCTGCTAGTGTAGACTTTTCATAACCATGCAAGTGAGCTTGCCACCAAAAAATCCTTGAAATCTGTTTCCTGCTATTTGAGTGACAGTGTTGATGCTGATTCCTGCAATTCTGTGATCTGTTGATTTGTTTGAGCTGGGTGAATTTGAATCTTGGGTGGGTGGGCGAGCTGTGTGTGCATATTGAAGAGCTGAATGAATCTCTCTCCTTCAGGTCTCTCTGAACTATTTAATATGACTTGATAGTGCCCTTGTGAATAGTATTAAGCTCTGCCAAGGCTCATGATGTCATTTCAGCAATAACAAATATGTCAAAGAAAAAATAGCTGTGGAGGACAATTTATCAATCAAAATGTAAGGATATTAGTTTAGCAGACTTACGTAACTTACTTTCAGCTCTTCTATATACTAGTCACATAGTTATCATGAACTGTTATACACTTACTTTTTTTGATTTAAATATGATAGTCCTCTGCTTGAGTGACCTTTGAGTGTTTGGGTAATAGTCCATGATTACATTAGAGAGCAGGTACTGCTCCATGGGGCAACTGGGGTAACTGAAGAGCTTATTGCTGCCAAGAAGGGCTGTCCTGTTCTCAAGTGCATGGTCTCATCATCTTTTTTGGGCTGGTCCTGGCACCATTGGGAGTTGAATCATCTCACTTGTCCAACTGAAAAATTACTATTTTATTGATGGGTTGGTATTCTGCCAGTGTTATAAGCTGAATGACCTCACTGAAGGATCAGATGAATGCCAGAATCAGCACAAGAAAGAGGGACAAGGTCATGAAGCTAGAATCAGTGGGAGGTGGGGAAGTGGGGCTCACCTCAGCGTCTGCTATCCAATCATATTTGAAAACAGATGTGAGAAGAAAAGGTATTTGATCTAAATGTTTGCAGAACCTTAGGAGAAGAAAAGTGTTTAGAATATAGAGGATGAAATGTTTTGGTCAGCTTCAGTACTTCTTTGTGTCTGAGAATGACAGATGTAATAAGAGATGCTCTTTCCTCTTACCCCTCTTTCATTCTCTGAAGAAATGAAAAGCTTTCATTATTAATGTAGGAGAGGAAATCATGTTTCTAACCTGTTACAAAGGTTTCTTTAAAAGATCTGATGAGATTTGTATAAAAGTCTTGGCGTGCATACTGAAAATCCTTTGCAGATGCTGGAAAATTGAGTGGAGGATGTGTATCTATGTACAACATGATCCTTTGTCTCTCTTAGCTTTCAAGATCGTAGATGGCTTGAGCTAATAATAGTTTTTAAAAATATCTGGTAATTGTTTGACCTTACTTTTCTGCAGTAAAAGAAATGTCTTTGAATAAGTCTTCCATCTCTGAAGTTTAAAGAATTTATGTTTATGTGAAGCTATGTTAAGTAAACTTGAAAACTTCCCAATTTCTCCAGATATATTTAGGTTTTAGATATTCTTACTGCTTTTGAAAAATGGGAGAACGCTTATTTTAAAGCTGGAAGCATGATGGAAAACTAATGTAACAGTCCTTGGCATTAATGCAATCATTAATATTGAAATGTGTACTTTGGAGTTGAGTGTGGGGAGAATCCTGAACTTATTAGTAGCTTATGTTAGAGTTACATTAGCTTATGTTGTAGAAGATTTGTAATCCAGTCCTGTCACTTATAGCAAATCAAGTGCATAATCAGGTTACTTACAAATTGGTTGTTCTTAATACATTTTTGTCTTTTTTTTTAGCCTGTAATGAATAATGATAAACACTGCTTTGAATGCTATGGATATGACATTATCATTGATGACAAGCTTAAACCATGGCTAATTGAGGTAAAGTTACACAAAATATGGAAATAACTTCTTACTAATTTTATATCACAGAGTAGAAGACTACAGAGGAATCTACTTGGTTTTCTCTTTTTAAGCTTTGTCTTTCTGTTCTTTAGGTAAGTGGATTAGGCAAAATGTCAGAAAGTAAAATAGACCATGTGATGACCAAGCTACTGTGTGCTTTTTTTCTGTTTGTTTTTTTTGTGTGTTTGTGGCTTTCTGTTTTGTCTTCCAAATCCGGAGCATCCACACAATTAGACTTCAGAGGCAGTCTGAATATTAGCAGCCCTCTTAGTTAATGTATCAGTAGCTGGAAAATTGACATTGGCCCGATGCAGCATAACATTGAGCTTACCAAGTCTTGAGCGCTGTCATGTCATTAATGTTGCAGGTTAGGAGGAAAGAAAGGGGAGGCATATACAGGATAATTGGGATATTTGGAAAGCTTCTTTTTTCACATAAATTTCTCTTTAGTGTATTAACTTTGGATCTGTGTGTTCAACAAAAATTTTATCTAGCCCTCTTCCTTAATTCTACTGAAAGAGCAAAGCTGTTTGTTGTTCTGATACCACTTCTTTGTAATAAATGTGGAACACAAGAGATATGTTAAAATTAACCCCACTTTTAGCCTTAGCTAAAAAAAAAAAAAAAAAATCCAATTTAGTGCTCTGAATAGAGAGGGAGCATATGTGTTTCTCCAGCTCACAATTTAACAGGGGAGAACTTGGATTAAGAACATAAATAAAAGCTGTTTAACTAGAATAAGCCTACAGATTCCTGTATGTAGCAACTGTTGGAGTGAACCAGGCACTGAAATTTATGGTTTTGGTATCCATGGAAGCTTAGAAAACTAAACAAAAATCTGTTTTTCTGAAACCTGGTGAACTTAGTCTCAGGAAAAATCTTCAAGGCCTTCTGGCACTGCAGACACGTAGTGTTGTTTTTTTTTTTAAGTTAAAAAAAAAAAAAAGCCCAACGGGGGATTCCATTCAACATCTGAGGAACAGAAAGATGTGCTTAGAGACGCTGATTCTTCATTTCCCAAATAGTATGTGTAGTCATCACAAGTGCTGTTTAGAGAACTGTACTACTCAAAAAATTGATGCTGCCTTTTTTTTTTGTAGGTTAATGCTTCCCCTTCTCTTACTTCCAGTACGGCTAATGATCGCATCTTGAAGTACAATCTTATTAATGACACACTTAACATTGCTGTGCCAAATGGGGAAATTCCAGACTGTAAATGGAATAAATCTCCACCAAAAGAGGTTCTTGGCAATTATGAAGTCTTGTAAGTTTTATCAATGTTCTATATAAATGCAAATGTTTTTCAGTTGCTCCACTTTATCTCTGTGGTCTACACTGCACATTAAAAAAAGTAAACTTAATTCATTCATATGGGAAAAATGGACAGAAAGATAGCACTTCATTTTTTAGGGCTGCATTAGCAGCTTTGGAGGTGGGAGTACATCCTTTATCTCCAGAGGGAACTTAAATTGTCTAATAAACCGCTGGGTGTAGTGAGCTTCCAGAAGCTGAATTTGAGGGATAGAAGCAAGAGAGCGTTTGTCTTCTACATACGTAGAGTTTAATTTTCTTGAGTGTAACATACAGATTGTAGTTAAATAGATAAAATTTGTATCAAATAGCTATTACCTCTCAGTTCATAGAAATGATGCCACTTAATTCTTGTCATTCATGGATGTAATAATAATAATGTATTGCCAGGTATTTTTAAAATTCCCCAATCTGTATTACAAAGGGAGAAATCAAGGAGATGGACATCTTTATGTTGGAGTGTCTGAAGAATTTATCTAGGATGCAGAGGAACACTTGAATACCATGTTGATGACAATTTCTCATGTTTATTAAAAGAATGTTCACATAGGTTCTCAAGTCTATTTATATTACAATTGTTTAGGATGTCAGGAATGTGGTATGTACACAGTTGATCCAATAGTTCATACCAGTTTTACACTCTTTTGATATGTTAGTAAAATCAGTTATATATGTAAGTGTCAGCTGAATTACGATTTAAATTTCAGTTAATGTTTTATATGTGGTAGCTACAAATACCTATACAACAATGTAACTGAACATATATTATGCCTGTTCTACGACTGATCTACAAAATATTGTAGTATTATCTTTTGATAATTATACGTCCATAGCCAATTCCTGCTTAAAATTTCCATAACAACTGAAAGGTAAGTGTATACTGAAGTTATCTGAGACTATAATGTGGTTAGATATTTAAAGAACTACTTGTCACTGTGGTTAAGTGTTACAAAATACATGTCATCAAATGCATTTAATTTAAACACAGTTTGTTCAGCTCATTCTTTCCCTACTTGCTCACTGATGCAACATTGGAGTTTTCTGAAATTGCAGTTAGCATCCCTCTGTTTGAAGCAATAACTTAAGACTTCATTAAATGGCCAGCAATCAGATGTTGTTGCTCAACCACAGGTCTGCAGTAGCAATATTGAGGAGAAATACAGAAGAACATTTCACGCTTGTGAAATTTCACAAACTCAGGAGTTTAACTAAAGCTGCCAAACAATTTGTTGCTTACAAAAAGTAGCTGAAGATGTTTTGGTTGATCTGTATTTTAAAATCATGTGGTGGTAAATTTCCTTGAATAATAGCTGTATCGCAAACTATGTGCATGTAAACATGTGCATAAAACAGCTTGTGTTAAATGCCAGTGCTAAATATTAAGCAAAACAGAATATGGAAGACTTGTTGTTTGTGTAGTGAATAGTGGGACAAGGTACTGAACAGATTGTCTTATTTTTAGATATGATGAAGAGATGGCGCAAAGTGATGGTCCTGATCGTGACTTGCGAAGTCGTTCTGGGCAATCCACTGGAACAAAAGGAGGTCGTGCAAGAGATTCGGGAAAGCCTATATTGACCACCTGGAAATAATGATTAAAAAACCCAACCACACTGGTGGTAGGACAACATCATGAACAAAAAGGCGATTATCATTAACCAATTTCTCTATTTTGGTATGTTGTATGTGGGAAGTATTAAAGGAGGACAATACAGCTTTTGAAAAGAAATGAAATATACTCTAAAACCAGGAACTGTACTATACATGTGCTGACTTGCCAATAATAATAATTATACACATGCATGTGCATATATATATATATAAAAAATGTATGCATATATATAAAAAACTAATTTCATGCAAGGATATTTGTGCATGTGCTTATAGTAGTTCTCTGAAAAACAACGAATTCTGAACTTTTAGAAGCATATATATTCAGACTTTGAAGAAACCAATACACTCTCAGCAATGATTAAAAGGTTTCTTTATAAAGATGACAACTCAAAATATGTTCTGAAAGAAGATACTTGTTGCTCTGAATATAATTTATTTTCAATAGTAGCCTATCTCTACATCTATGTAATAAATGAGATACGGATTCTGTGAACGGGTGGTAGTGGTGAGGATAAGTATTGCCAGAATGATGGTTGATGGCTTCTTGCTAGTAAGGAAAAAAAAAGTAATGAGAGAAAATAGTAGTGCATGGAGTCAATGATTTACAAACAGTCTTAAGAACTTGAAAAGTAAATCTTTATATGCTGAGGGTTTTTTGATCATTTTGTTTTTGTTTTCCCTTAGAATGTTTTGAGCTGATATCTCTTTAACGGTAAAAGTTTCATGTACAAAGGAAATATTTAATATGGTAAATTGATGCATTATTTGACTAGCTGTTCACTTTTATTGCAAGATAATGTATCTTTGGAAAATCAGACAGAACAATTACATACTGTAATAAATCTCAGTGCTTGAGACTGGCTATATATCTCTATTTGCACCAGAGTCTCTTCATGTATTTATGCATGTAAGTAGAATATCTGGATATTTTTGTATATTTTGTATGTACTATAACAAAAATATTGTTGAATATGATAAGCTATTTCTAGTAGCTCTTGTATCAAAATCTGTGATAATTAGCTACCAAAATATATAGAGCAAAAGTTAAAAATAGGTATTTCAGCCTTCTAACATTGTAGTATATAAATAAACTAGTTGAGTCTGTCAGTGGCTCTTGTTTTCCACTTGCATTTCTACCAGCTGTTTGGCTGTTATTCATATATGTATGGATGCGCAGCTCTGATCATCTCCTCCCCCCCCCCCTTTTTTTTTTTGGATAGTGGAGGATTACGGAGAGAGAGACAAAGGAGTCTTGAAGTTGCAAGTATCCATGCAACCATAATACACTCTAATCTGGATACCACTAGTGCAGCGATACTCCATTTCTGCTTGCCAGAGCAGGCTAAGTGCTTTTCACCTTTCTATGTGGCAGGCCACTTAAGTGCATGCAAATTAAACTTAACCTCTCCCATAAGTGTATTATTAATAACTTATCTTGCTGACACAAACATGGATTCAATAATACAGTGCTCTTTAAAGAGCAAGAAATCAGAGACTGCAGTTAGTTATGGTGACCCTCTCTTCCTGATCTCACTCCACTTTCTTTTTAAAAACAATGGACTAGTGATCAGGTATATCAGACTTTCTCCTCGTTTCCTTTTCCAATAAGCTTTTTGCAGAGGTTGAAGTTTGAAGGCTTAGCTATGTTATCACTTCTAATGCATACAAAAAATAGCTATACAAAGAGAGTTTTATGGAATGAAAGTGAAATGACATGAAATCCTAGGTGATTCAGATTGCCTTTATCAGTAACAAGCAAAAAATAACTGTAAGCAAGCAGGAAGTCTTCCTTTTCTATGAAGAACTTGAAGCCTGATATAGATACATGAAATGTTCTTGTGAAAATCAAAACTGGGAACCCCCGTTGAAAAATACAATGCTTTGCCTGAATTTGACTAAGGAAAGGGCCGTGGCCCGTGGTAGCTGAAAAAGTTTTCTCTGTGCATGAAATGACTTGTCTGCAGGCTCTGCAATGGGGCGGAGGGGAGAAGGAAACAAAAGCAGCCCTAGCTAATAGTTCTGGGGGAGGAGGGCAGTATGTGAACATCAGTCTGTGAGATGTTTGTTTTTACCTTTCAAGGCCATGTACAGGTGAAAAGCTGGTGAGGAGGAGGAAGGGCTGGAAACGAAAACTTATTTCATGTCCAGGGTTAAAATTTTAAACTTTCACTCCAGCGTTCCTTAGCTAAATCTGCTATTGTAGTAGGACACAAATAATGGTACAATGTGGTGGGTAAACTGATAACAGCCTGGGGCATGCTCCACTATCAGTTGGAGCTGAGGTGATTAGTGAGATGTTTAAACCATTCTGGCATGTGTTTATACTGTAGGAGTTGAGGGTAATTAAAGGTGTGATGTTAACGTGTATGACAAGATGTTCAACCTTGTGTGGATGCTCTCATTCAGAGGTAAGGTGGCTCTTTTTGCTGGAGCCTAATTCTCCAAAAGATTAAAGGCTGTTTGACCTCTGATTGAGAGAGCTTAAATGGGCTTAAATCTGAGTGACTGCTAGTAGACAAGGTCATGGATCTGAGTAACTAGCCTTGGCCCTAGGCCAATCTTCCTCTAAGTGCATCTGACTGTAAGATAAAGAAACTGCTTGGGATTTCATGGGAGCAAAAAAAATTAGAAATAGAAGTCCTCAAAAGTTATGACTTTGCCTAATGTAATAACTTGCCAGGAAGAGCTAAAATAAATGTGCTTCTCAGTCTTGCTCTTCATATGCTCAAGTGATCACTGGCATAACGACAGTATTGTACAAAGAATTAAATAGACGAGCACTAAACAGCTACAGGAATTGTTATAATGACATCAGTGTAGAAGAAGCTTATTGCTAGAGTTGAATAGAGGGGCTTGCTTCCTGGGCACTAACCTTTCTCCCTATTAATTCTTTGACATGAAAGTCATTAATAAGATTCCCACAGAATAGCTTCTTTATATGGCTTTAGGAACCTAATTAGAATAGAAGAAACAGTATTATCCCTAAAGCTACTTTGTTGCTGTTGGCTTTACAATAGAACTTCTGCCTAAAATGTCCCCATCCCCTGATTCACTTCCTGCTCTAAACTTAGCAAAACAATAGACATTTCACAGAAGAGATATAGTGCTGCACTTCAGCAGGAGAACATGTCAGGCAGAGCACGTTTTTCTGTTGAAAAGGAAGGAGCTTTATTCTGTTGTTATAAAATAAGGCTGTTTCCAAAATAGTTATTGTTCATTTTACATATGTGGAACTATAACCAGGAGGTAACTCACATTTTGTGTCTGCTTTATTAAAATTACTCACTCAATCCTTCAGTTCAGTAGGAAGAACTCCATCGCATCTGGTGGGTGCGTGTTGCAATGTAACATAACACCCCTGTCCTTAGCTAGCCATTCTAACCTTAACCTGAAGGGCTCCTTAACAACAACAAACAAAATCTTTATTCCTGGATTCTTTGCAGAAAACAAGTGTGTATAGCTAAGAAAAGCTGACTAGTCATAATTTTGCTAAAACATTTGATTATTTAGAGGAAATAGGAACATAAATGGGTATCTTGCAAAGACATTGTCTTTATGGAGGAGTAGGAAGTTGTTTGAGCTGGACTTCCAAAAAATTTTTTTTAATTTTTAATTTGCCATCAAAGCTTAGGCAAGCTTCAAGAAACTTGCCATACTTGAAGCAGTCCATAGCCAGAACGTTTCCAATTGTTTTGATGACATAAAGATATCCTTACCATTGGCAGACAGTCCTCTATGCTTTAATTATTCTCAAATTTTGTACCTACTTAAAAGCATACCATTCACATCTGAGATAGACAATTGTTGTGCAATAGAGAAGTAAGGACACTACAAAACACTGATTAATAACATTAATTTGAAAAATAAGGACATAAAGACTATTTCAAATGAAAGTGTATTCTGGAAAAAAATTATTTGAAAGCTGGCCAGTTAAATAGTAAAATTAACTGATGTGAGTGGAATTAAACATTCTGAATTTCCATGTCATTGATTAGCATATGTAATCACTAATCGTAGTGCATTTGTAGTCAAAATGTTGTTTAGGGTTTAAACTTAGGTTTACAACTAAATATGTAACACTTAGGATTTTTTTATCTAGAGATAAGTATTCAGAAGAGAATGATAAAATGCTACTGCAAGAGCCAAGAAATAGCAACAAAATTTGCACTGAGTGAAGCCAAGATAAAATGTTGGTACTTAAAAGGACACATGAAATTTCTGAGGACAGCAAAGGACACAAGAAGCATGTTTAAAAATAGATTGCGTTAAAAATAAAAACAACCGTAGGATATTTGCCTAAAATGAGGGAGGATTTTTTTTTCTAGAAACTTCTTGACTTGTCCCTTACAGTCAAAATGAAATGCCCATCAATGGGCCTATATAAACTGTTAGCCTTTCTTCTAAGAAAAAAGATTGAGATAATCTTTCCCAGGATGTCACATTTTAAGTAGAACTGAAAATGCCCAGAGAACAACTGAATTTTAATATTTACAAAAAAAAAAAAAATAAATCTCAAAATGCTAAAATCAAGATGAACAATGTCATTTTAAAGTGTGATTCATGATAGCTCTAAGTTATTTATGGCATCATAAGTGTCATCATGCTGGCAGGTTGCATGACTGGTGGTAGATATAATTAGACCACTAATCTCTTTTAATTCAGTACAAGAAAAATGTAATGCTTGAATATTCATAAAGATAATTTCAATTTTATAAATTGAAAAAATAGTAGTTTACCAACCACTGAGGTATATTTCCCCAAGCAGTTTTTTCAGTGCATGTATGTTTGTATGTGGTGCATGTGACCTCAAGCCTGTATATCTACATGCATTAAACTGTATTACCATAAGTATCACAGTATCACAGATTTCTAGGTTGGAAGAGACCTCAAGATCATCGAGTCCAACCTTCGACCTAACACTAAGTACTCCACTAAACCATATCGCTAAGCTCTACATCTAAACGTCTTTTAAATACCTCCAGTGATGGTGACTCTACCACCTCCCTGGGCAGCCCGTTCCAATGCTTAATAACCCTTTCGGTAAAGAAGTACTTCCTAACATCCAACCTAAAACTCCCCTGTTGCAACTTTCGCCCATTCCCCCTCGTCCTGTCACCAGGCACGTAGGAGAACAGACCAACCCCCACCTCTTTACAGCCTCCTTTAAGGTAACTCTAGAGAGCGATAAGGTCGCCCCTGAGCCTCCTCTTTTCCAGGCTGAACAAGCCCAGCTCCCTCAGCCGCTCCTCGTAAGACTTGTTCTCCAGACCCCTCACCAGCTTGGTCGCCCTTCTCTGGACTCGCTCGAGCACGTCCATGTCCTTCCTGTAGCAAGGGGCCCAAAACTGAACACAGTACTCGAGGTGCGGCCTCACCAGAGCCGAGTACAGGGGCACAATCACTTCCCTAGACCTGCTGGCCACACTGCTTCTTATACAGGCCAGGATGCTGTTGGCCTTCTTGGCCACCTGGGCACACTGCTGGCTCATATTCAGCCGACTATCAACCAATACTCCCAGGTCCTTCTCTGCCAGGCAGCTTTCCAGCCACTCATCTCCCAGCCTGTAGCTCTGCTTGGGGTTGTTGCGCCCCAGGTGCAGGACCCGGCACTTGGCCTTGTTGAACTTCATACAGTTGACATAACAGTTCATAAGTAATGAAGTCAAATTAAGCAGCAGCATGTGCAGACAAATTCTGCTTTCACATAGGTAATTTACAGGAAGATCAATAGCATTGATGCAAAATGTAGGCTAGGACAACTGTAATAATGTTGTTTTGTAGTTGTTTCAAATCATACACTTGGAAAGGGGGTAAAAAATTTTTCAATTAAAAATGCATTTTAAAATTCTGCTTGTTGTTACTGTCGTACTTGCTTCCAGAAGTGTCTAAGCCATTTTTCATCTAAAGGTGTAAGAAGTATAGGAAACTTTATACCTTTCTATAACTTTTATGTCTTGTACCCAGAAGAGAATATTCAGCTGCTTGGAAGTAATGTTCCCTAAAGTGGTGCCTCAAGGAACCTACAACTATTAAATTAAAATGTTCACGTAAATTGTCTTGTGGTGAATATTATTCAAACAAATTGTTATTTCTCTAGTTGTGCTAAAGTCTGAATCCAGTTTTTAGTACAAAAATGTTGTATAAATTATTCACTTCTGTTCATCCTCCATTCCCTAGGGAGGCAGAACCAGTGCAAATCCCATGTGAAGAGGACTCCTAAAACAACTCTATTGCCTTTGAGCTGTTACATGAGGCTAAGTTTGCTATATCTATATATATACATTAATGTATAAATAAAACATCTAAGCAGTACAGGGGCCTAGGAACATCCATGCATACAATCAGTTGATTTTAAGAATAAGGAACTGTTTTCCTCATATTTGAAAGGCTTTTTGTAGCCAGAATCAGTGTCCAAATATACATCTCTTGGACCATTTAGTCATTGGCCCCACACTGTCCTAAAATAAGAGCATGAGCCCTGATTTTCACAGGTGGCAGCATGTATGTGATTGGGACTGGATTTGCACAGCAAAACCATTTTGGGGTACAAGGTGGTATTCAATCAACTCTTTGTAGACCACTTTTTTTTTTTTGTCTGTCTATCACCAGTTCCAGGTTGAACTTCTGTCCTCTGACAAGTGGAATTGCCTTTTATCACACCGTGAACTTAGTTCTGCCAGAGAAAGAACTGACTTGCTCTGAATTCCTGTTCTCTTAAATCGTTGAACAAGTTTGAGCATTATTTGACAATACGAATAGATGAATGACTGCTCTGATGCTGAGGCTGAAGAAAGTCTAACTGTTCTGGCAGGGAGGCATTCCAGCTTTGGCAGTGCTTTAGGCAAAACAGGAGCTTGAGTCGTCTCCATACAGAAAGAGGGGTATTTATGATTGTATATATCACTTGTATGCTTGTGCGAAGAGAGCTGGTTTATTCGAAGCTTGATATGTTTAACGAGAGAGACTGTGTGGAAAAGCATTCATCTCTGGCCAGAAATGAGAGAAGAATCTGAATGTTGAGATTCCTCACCTTAAACCTAAAATCGTAACTTTCAACATAGGAGAGAGAATAAAAAGAGCTTGGGAAGGGGGGAAATCATGGTAAATCTTTGAAAGCTTACCCCTGACCAAATTTCCCAGTATTGTTAACTGCAATTAATTCAAATGAAGTTGTTGAGGACCTTTCTTCAGAAGGTAAAATTTACCCCCGTGCTGTGGTCTCCTTGTCCTTCTGGGCTAATCTAAATTCACTGTGAACTTAAAACTCCTTGAGTTAATGAGTCACGCATTTCGTGAAGGAGCACAGGAAGACTTGGCGTCTGCGCTGATTATACGCAGGCTTGCATAAGGAACGTGGCCAAGAGGAAAGTGCGCTGAGGACCGCCTTGTGCAGCCCTTCCCAACGATCCCCGGAGCGGGCCGCCCTCCGGGACAGCACTGGGGCCGGAGCAGGGAGAAGGGCAGAAGGGAGGGAAATCCTAAAAGCGGCCGGGGCAGAGCTGAAGGGACGAGCCAAGGTTACCGCGACAGCTGTCGCCTGGAACCTGAAACACTCCATCTATAACACCCCTAAAAGACAGGCAAGGGCTGGAGTACCGACGGTATCTCCAAGGAGCTACAGCCCCAGCCCCGCATACTTCACGGCGCAGCCGGCCGTTGGGGCGCTAACTGCACCGGCAGTCGTTGGGGCTCCCCCCCCCCCCCCCCCAGCTCTCTTCAGCCCCAGCCGCCACCGAGGAAACGGCGTTAATTGGCAGCCGCTTCGAGCCAATGGGCGATGGCGGGGCGGGATCCGTGCATGGTCTCGCCCAATGGCGGGGCGGGGCGGCTGGAGCGCAGGGACCGTGCTCATTGCCTGCGCCCCTCTCCCTCCGTCCGTCCGTCCCTCCTCCGTCCTCACCTCAGCGCCGCTGGGCACCGGGCACGGGTGGCTCCCGGCGTTCCAGGTGAGGGCGGCACCGCCCTGGGCTCCAGCAGACGGGGGTTGGGGTACGCAGCCCCCAGCGGAGCCGTGCGGGGAGGGGCTGCGAAATGGCGGCCGGGGTGGTAGTGGGGGTGAGGGGCTAGGCTCCCGCTGCGGGGTCGGGGTGGCGGCGGCGGCGGCGGCGGCGGCGGCGGCGGCGGGGTGAAGGCCGTGCGGGGAACGCGAAGCTCTCCTTGCTTGGCGCATGGGGGTGGAAGGGCAGGGCCGGGGATGACGCCACGGGCCGGGCAGGCTCTGTGCTGGGGGGGGAGCTGGCTGCTCTGGGAGTGGGGCGAGGAGGGAGGGTCATTTTTTATTTCCTTCCCGCTCTCGGGTTTGAAATCCCCGTGGCCGAGATGATGGCCGGTAAGGATGTCTATTGGGGGGGAGGTAAAGTGAGGTTAGAAACTGCTCGCAGCCTCCTGAGTCCCTGTAGCGACCTAGATAGGTCGGGCTTCTTGGTCTTGCTGTTCACATCTTCCCTCTTGACTTTCCTTTTTCTGGCTTGTGGCAGGAACCTCATCTTCTCCCAGAGCAAAACATCTGTGCGATAGAGAGAAGCCTCTTTATGTACACCGAGGCTACCTGGTCAGAGACAGGCTGGGTACCCACGGTGTCTGTGTGGCACACTGTGTCCATCTTTCCCAGCTGCTTGTCTGTTTCTGCTTGGAGTGACTCAGAAGTTCATAGCTGAAGTCTTCTGAGCCTTCGTCTTTTTGCCCTCACAGTAAGGGAGGCAGGAAGGTGCAAGTGACATTTGCTGTCCTTCGTAAACTCAATGTTTGAAAGTCAAATGTAATCATGTGGTCTTAGTTATTCAGTTTTCTTGGCAGCCATTCTTTATCAAAAATGTTAGTTACTATAGTTTAAAACAAATATGCTATTTCTCACGTCCCCTGTACTTGTTTCAGTAAATTTGATCACTTCTCCACAAGCCAAACTGGGATAAAAAAATGAGCTTTAGGATGCGCTGGACTCTCGTTTCCTCTGTTGTACTCTGTATCCTCACAACAGGCTACCTGAACATTTCTTATATGCAGTGAGAGTAATTATGCCTCTTACTACAGGGGGCACTTTTTCCCCTTCTGCTTATTTGGTTTCTAGATTTTTTTCAGCCCTTCTCTAAACACAAAACACTTTCACTACTTTGAAAAGATAAAAACATTAGCAGTGCATTGTTACAATAGTCACAGTGAAGACCACATTAAGTGAGCGAGTTTCCATTCTTAGGGCAACAAAAAGATCATTCTCTTACGTTCGTGATGAGACCAATGTAAAAACATTGCTTCATTGTTTTCTGTTGGTGGAAAAAAAACATAAAAACACTTTTTGCTTAAAGGTAAAAGGTAACTTAAGCAATTTGCTGACTCTTTCAGGCAGGTAAAACTTCTTAGTTGTACTTTTTAACTATTATGGTTATTAGCGCCAAGCACTAATGCTTCTTGTTTCATACCTGTATGAAATTATTTATTGTCAAACTGCAATTTACCTTCAAAGATAGTAGTTATATTCTGCCAATTATGACTGAATCAGCTTAAACACTAGCATGTATTAGCACTTGGGACATGTCTAATTAGTTCAATACAGCATCGTTTTGGAGATCTCTGCTCCTGCCATATTGTAGCTCAGGTACAATAAGCAGGAGAGGAGTGCAGGTGCTACATTGTCCTCTGCAGCATTAACCTTAGCATGGCAGTTCAGTTTTCCAGTGCTCCAGACTCCCCTGGTTGCGTAGTTTACAGTTCTAGAGTTAGTTTCTTTGCCTCACGGTCTACATGCTGCGCAGTGCCATGCTAGAATAAACATTAAAACTGCCCCCGGGGATTAAGCTGCATACCACGCAACATCAGAGTTAAAAGAAAGATACATAGCACAGTTGTAGGTAGTGATGAAGTAGTTTATTAATGATTGACAGACAAAATTGTTTAGGAATGCTGGTGTGTTTTTTTTTCCTGAATGTTTTTTTCCTCCCTTTGAAAAGGGTATGCTGCAAGGGGATAAAGTAGTTAATGCTGAGCTGAGCAATTAGATGGCATTTATAATTGCTAGGCTTGATGTTGGCTGTATGCATCTCTGTGGATGATCTTAAGTATTCTTTAACTTTTTTTTTTTATCTCTTACTGGTTTATGACACAGTTTCCATATTGCACAAGTCAACTGCGTAGCAAAATCTTTATTTTACTTTGTAGTGTATATTTAATTGCATTTTTCCATTTGTTTTATTCCTGTAGTATTTAAACTACCATTATACTAACATGGCTTTCTGACTGCAGTGATATTCTGGACAACATTTTGATCTATGAATGTTTGTAAATACTAATTTCAGAAAATACCTATATGATCTTTTTCTAACCGGTACATGTCTTCTTAATTCTGTTGCATCGGGGCAATTAAATGTTGGTCTGAAAAATCGGTATTATGAACCCATTATTTTTATCAGATGCAATATTTGGGCAGTTTGGCATTAGACATGAGTTTAGTTCTCATGCTGTCATCCAGTGTATGGGTTCCTCTGGAGCTGAGTGAGCTGCTGTCTTAAGGAAGTCCTTATGTCAATTCTGTGCTTCCCTGCTTGTGATTAAAAAGATTGTAAAGGTTACTGTGACTTATGTTGGTAGCCTGTGGAGGCAGAAGGTGAGAGTTCAGTGTTTGTGACAGCAATGGCAAAGGATAAAATGCTTAGTGGTGCTGCTAGTCAAGAATCGTCTGTGCTTCTGTGAATCTGTATGAGTAATACAAATTATCTTAAACACGGTAAATTTATGCTTCTGAGGCAGTGCATGCTTTTCTCATTGTGGGAGATGCAGGTCTTGAAAAGCGCATCTCCTTTGACAGTAAGCCAGGAGAATGGTAGACGCAGATTTGAACTTCTTTCTCCCTAATAGGTATGTTTCGACATGCATACAAACTGATACATTGGAGTTGTCTTTTTGTTGTTTCTTGGAATCTCTGCTTTTTAAAGATGTTCTAAGATAAATTAATGATTACTTATTGCCTGAGACCTGAAATTAAGACTCTAATGCTTGAACTGAGGACTAGTTTGTGAGTTGAACAACTTTTTTTTTTTCTAATGTACTATTTAATTCAAATTCTGTTTTAATCCAGAGAGCTTCAAAAAGTATTTTTTTTCCATTTCAGCTAGACCTAGTTATTGATTTTTGGCTTGATTTAATGTATTGATGAATTTTTCTTGGGGCATGAAAAGGAATAAAGCAGGAAATATGTGATGTAATTGTACTGAGATAAACAGAGCTAAGTGCTCTGAGTCTGTTGTTCTGTTGTGATGTATTCCTGTGAATGTTACCTGGCTCGCTGGCTCACTGAGCTGGGGAAGAACAACTTGAATTCAACATCAAGAAGGCTGTTGTTTCCCAGGGTTGGTTGCCAGTCTGTGGTCATAATCCAGTTTGTCGCTAGACTTGAATGTCATTCCTTTATCTGCTCTTCTGGCATGGTATGTTGCTTGGGGCAAGAGGACAGTCAACATTTCTCTGAGGGTGTTGGTCTAAAGTCTGCATGGTTGTGTGCTCCTTGGAGTGAGTGGGTCTGCTTGAGCGGGTGTGTGCTGCCAGTCCTGTGAGGTTTGGTGGACAGGATGTGTCAATATTTGAGAAGGTACCCAGCCCCAGTTAGCAAATAGGGATCTAGCTAAGCAGGGATATTGTGAGTAGCATGGCACAGTAATTAGCTCAAAAGCAAAAAGAAAATGACTTAAAGCCTTAGTGATGTGGTTTGGTTCAACTTTTTAGAATATGCAAATATTTTAAAACTGTCCTGGCTTACACAACATACTGTAAATATTTTGTCAGTGTTGGAAACCTGTATATTGCAGTGTTTGTTCTGGGGCCTGTGCATGTTATTAACCCCTTCCTACTTGTGTAGAACTATAAGAATTCTAAGGCATCCTACAGACCAAAAATCTTAAGATTCTTTGCCTTATATCATGTGCTCTAGACAAGTGACTAATAAAGCTGGCTACAATAAAACAGCAAAAATGGAGAGGGTGAGAGTAGTCTGTCATGTTATATTATTAAATACTTGTTTCAATCAGTTTTGTTGAAACTTAAAAGGCTGGGTTTTATGTCATCTTTTGGCACGCTTATACATGCAAAATAAGAGATGCCCTGGGATTAGGTGCTGCACAGTTTTTAAGTGATACCATGAACTCCTCTGAAGAGGAGCTCACAAGTACATCCTAAACATCTCATGCCTGTTGTGATTTATATATCATATGGTTGTGATGTACTTGCGAGCTCTTAGTTTCTGATTATAAAGTAGTGGGTTGTTTACTAATACTAAAACTGGATGAACGTGGTGTTCCTGTGATCTTCTGTGCCAAATCTGAGTCTTCTCAGTTGAGATTGGAGACCAAGTCAGCTCGGGCCTGGTGTGCAAGCAGTCTCCGTGAGTCCTATCATTGTCTCTCTTCTGAGACCAAGTCTGTGTGGAGTTCCCTTGCGCTGGATGCAGCGTGCTCTGAGGTGGGGCGCTGTCACCAGGTGTGTGTGTAGGATTCCATGCAGGTTTTAGGGTTGAGAAAATGAAGCACTGGACATATGCTGGGGGGACGAAATGAGCCTGGGGTAGTGCAGCATTCTCTTCCACACGCACTTCATAGGTACCAGTTAGTGCCGTCCACCATAGGAGCTCCTGGAGGGCATTGCAGGGTGGTTGTGGAGTGGCAGTGTTCGTTAGAGATGTTAATCCTTCCCATACTTAGGGAGTATTTTTGCACAAGTGTTGCTGCTCAATTTGTGACCACTCCATCCTCTGTCGCTACATTAGAATTGTTTATTCACTTTTCAGGCCTGTGACTTATGTGACTGGGCTTCGGTGATAATTAGGCTTGAGTTGTGTTCCCAAATGCAAAAATGTAACTTTTTTCTTAATTGCTTGTCTGCCTGCCACTCCTATGAACAGTGAAAATATCTTTTTGCGTTTCAGGGTCTCAGACTTACTGGAGTACTTTTTATTTCCTGTGTTGAATGTGTGTTTGCTTATTCCTCTTAGTGTAACGTTTTATAACTTGTTAAATTAGCTCGGATACTTGTTGCCACTTCTACTCACTGACAACCCAACTGACTTTAAAACCAGGGACAGCCTGTACTGCTACGAAAATGGGAAATCATCTTCTTTCCCTGGGGGCAGCTGTTCTTGCTGCCTGCTGCTTTGGTACGAGTTGGACCCGAGTTGGTTCCCTAGTCCAGCAAGAAACTTTTTATTTTGGACAGAGGAGTTTTCAGCTGGGTAAAGCCTCACACCTGGCTTCCTGAATGGAATTGATGACATGGGGATGGGTCAGGAAGTGTGGCTGTGGACGTGTGAGAAGACCAGATCAGTCTTTGTTGGCAGAACAAATTTTATAATATAACAAAGTGGTCAGGCTAGGGCTGAGATAAGCATCCCCGTGAATAACTTCTATAAAGTTAAGTGGTAACGTGAATGTTGGGTATAAACAAGTGTCTGCATAAATGTTTATATAATTTCATGTATGGCAAAGATGGCCAGGATGTAATAAAATATAAAAGGAGTCTATATAAATGTGAGCGTTACTCATCCTAGCAGCTGAAGCTGTGCTATGCGAGCTGCTGAAATACAGCTGACTGAGATTGAAAACTGTTACCAAGAGACTATACCCTTAAACTATAGTTAAGGGAATTGAAGATTCATTTACACTTATGTTTCTCGATTTTTTTTTAACCAATTTTAGATGCATGGTTGAATAAGTTTCAAATGGTCTTGAATTTATAAACTTAAAGGTTAACTTGCTTTGTCTTTTTCTTGAAAGTTTGCTTCGAATATTGTTCTAGGATACCTGCTCTAGGTGGCCCTGCTTGAGCAGGGGGTTGGACCAGATAACCTCCAAAGGTTCCTTCCAACCCTTACCATTCTGTGATTTTTTTCATGTGTAAGGACAAGAAGATGGAATTGAAATCCTTTTCAAACTCAAACAAGTTCTAACTATAAACTAACTATAAAGGAGCTAAAAGTTTTTACTTTTTGACTTTTAAAATACTTGGTTGTAAGCAGCTTAAATGCTTGTAGTGTGTAGCACTGACACACATTCTTAAGTAATCAAATGCTGTAATTACCAAAAAAGTAAATGCTAAATAGTTTTTGGAAATTCAAGCAGAAGATTTAAACTCATCTGCTAACACTTCATTGATAAACTAGGTTTGGAGAAATAGCTTTCTAGATTGTATTCCCAAATTCCAACTCAATATTTATTTTTTTTCTTTTATTTATAGGGAAAATCTAGTTATACACAAAACCCATGCCAGGCCTTTTATCTCCTAGGCTGGAAAACCTGATTCTCTACCCTATTGTAGACTCTGCTGTTGTTTGGTTTTTTTTTTCCCTCAAAAAATAATTGAGTAAGATTCATTGGATCCTCTTGTTTTGTTCTGTGACACTGCCCCATCTGCTTTCTTAGCTATTCTCAGCAAAGTGCTGTTCCACCTGATGTTTTTTTTTTGAAGCAAGTGCCCAGACTGGCTAGCACAGAACACCTTGCCAAGAAAGCAGAGTGGGCAGTATTGTAGGACACCTTGTTTTCCTTTGTTTAGTTGTGCTCTACACTGGGAAAGGTGAAAGTTTATTCAGCAGCTATCACAAGTCTTCTCAGTTCATTGAGGTAGGACCAAGTCTGTTATTTATGTTTCTGAACACACATCTGGGGAAATTAAGGGACAGTCAATGTCCCTTAAATTTAAAGGACCTGTAGGTGAATCTTAAAATTGTTTTGAATTTGGCCAAGAAATCCTTTGGATAAAGTAGTGTATAAGCAGCTGCTTCAGCTTTGCTTGTGTTATACCTGTATTGGAGAACAATACATGGATCTAGTCTGTATTGAATGACTGGAGTTTTAGCACTTCGTTTAGATCAGGGTATCACATGGCTCCTATGTGTCATGTGGGTATTGGGAGTAAAATCTGTGGTGTGCAGCTCTAATGGGTGTCAAGTCATTAGCAGTTCTGATGCATCTGATCCATGCAAAACAGTAGTAATTGATACATGTGAATATTTAAAACAAACATACACTTAATTCTGGATTTATTTCACACTGCAAGGCAACCTATAGCTTCTTTACTTTAGACTTTGATCAGTCTAATAAGACGTGAAGTAGTCTCAGTTTCTCTAAAGATCCAGTTCAGTGGCTTTTTCTACCTTCCCCTGCAGAGAAACGAAAACTGCAACTGGGTATCTTTGATACTTTTATCCTTTTCTGCCCTTCTCCCCTTTCCTGCAAAAGAGGCAGAATAGGAAGTCTCTTTGCTTCTACACGTTAGTAGGTATTATAGAAACACTTTCCTTTGTATAAGCATGGACAAACTGTGCTAAATTTAGCGTGTAATGTCTGCTAATTGAACAGAATTCCTAGTTTTGTGGTAATTTTAACCGATCTTATGCCATTTCCAAGATACCTTGCTTGGATGGCAAGGAAGTATGGAAAGAGTCAAGCAGGTCTGATGCCCTTAAATACATCTAAAGGTATTTTCATTGTGCACATTTTGTGTTTCTTGCTTTTGCAGTGTTTATTTTCCAATTCATACATATGGATAAATACATTTTTTTTAATTCATTAATGCTGTACTGGTGTCATATCCTTTAAGATTAATCTCATTAAGTCTGAGGGAAATGATGTTACTAGTTCAGCAGTGAAGTTTATAAAGTTTCTATGAAATTATTAACTTTCAAGGATGTGTAAAGTATCTACTTTGGCTAGAATACTCACTGGCATGCAATTTATATGGTAGGAAAAATACCATGAAGAGCTGTTGTACAGATTAGCTCTTTAAAGCTGAAAATCTTACAAACATGCTTCTATAAAACTGTTTTGAATTTTTCTAGAAAATAATGGATCACGTGGACATTTGAATCTTTATTATAGTGAACAGTTAGAGAACAAAGTTATGTAATACATTTTCAGAAAGACTTTGTATAACACCTTTTTGAAGCACTGTTTATAATGCAGTAGCAATTGGACTTGAGCAGTGTTTAGTCCTTCAAATGGGGAGAAATAAGGAACATAAAACAGCTATTGCTAAATTGCTTTGTTGTGATGGCTGTCACAGGTTTGTGCATGTGCTGTGTTTATTTTAACTTTATTTTATTGATAGATGCAGCAGTTGATGTGGACTCCTGGCAGTCTATTTTTGGAAAAAAAAAGTGAATGAGGCATTGATTACTTTTTTCAAATATAAGTAGCATCAAAGTCGTTTCCATCACTTGCTAGTAGTGTAAAATTTCTGAACAGGGAGCACTACCCCATACCCATTGAGGGTTAGCTGCTGCTTGTCCTGTTCTTTCATGTATTAAATGAAAGAATGTGTGTCTAAATTTATTTTAACTACAGTCCTCTAGGAATCTCTGCATTGTTCTTTATGCCTGGGGTCTGCTGTCCAGAATGAATTGAGTTTTAGCTATTTTCTTTAGTTACGCACCTATGCTGGCTCATGAAAATATTTGGAGTGTGAAAAATATAATATATTGCACCTAGGCATTTATATCAGAGTCGGCATGCATGTTTAAATTGGGCTTACTGTGAAAAATCTCAGTCTGGGCATAGTATTTGCTTTAGGAGGAAGGGATGAAAGTCATGTCTTCTGCATCTTTCACCATCACCGAATTCCAAGTACTAAGCAGCTTTATATAGCTCCGTATACTGAGAGATGCTGAGAATTTAACTATGCAAGCTTAAAAAGACATTTTTAAATCTTGTTTCCCAGATGGCCAACTTTCTAAAAAATCATCAAATTGGATGAAAGACTGTGGTTTAGCCTCTGCTGGCAGCTCAGTCTGACAGCCTCTTGCTCGCTCTCCCCATGTGGGATGGGGAGAGAATTGGAGAGGTGAAAGTACGAGAACTCAGGGGCTGGGATAGAGAGGCTCACTGGGTAAAGCAAAGCAAGGAATTCGGTCACTGCTTCCCACGGGCAGGCAGGAGTTCAGCCCCCTCCAGGAGAGCACGGCTCAGCATGCAGAGCGGTCCCTGGGGAAGACAAGCACCATCACCCTGAATGTCCCCCCTCCTTATTCCTTCTTTATACCAGTTTTATTGCTGAGTGTGATGTCCCTCTGGCCAGCTGGGACACCTGTGCTGGCTGTGCCCCCTGCCAGCTCCTGGTGCATCCCCAGCCTCCCCGCTGGCAGGGTAGCATGAGGAGCTGGAAAGGCCTTGGCTCTGTGTGAGCCCTGCTCTGCAGCAGCTGAAACATCCCCCTGTTATGTTTTCATCACAGATCCAAAACATGGCATTGTGTGAGCCTCTACAAACAAAATTGACTCTGTCCCTGCCGAAACAAAGATGAATACAAGTAGTGATTTGGCATACATGTCTATGTATAGCTGAACTTTTTGTCTAGAGCTACCATACTGAAACTTAAATATTGAAGCAAACAAAAACTTACCTACTTAAAAATCCACTTCACAACTGGTTGTTGGAATTGTAATTTTGCCTACAATCTAAAAACCTGACTTAGAGTTACTGGTTATCTGTGTTAAGCTGAATGAATTTGGGTAATAAATTGCATCCAGATCCTGAAATTGAGTAATACCTTGCAATACTGTGTCATTGAAATAGCCTAATTAGAGGACTGTAAAGGATGATTTTAGAAGTCTTCAGAATTTGGATAAGCTTTTAATGCCCCTGTGTTATAGACGAAAGTGTTGGATTTGTACTTGCATGTCATTGGACTTGAGCTACATGAAAAAATTCTGGCTCAAAAGAACCCCTTCTATAACAGTGTGTTCTGATTTCTTTATATCAGGGTTATCAATATGACTTGTTTTCCTTTCTATCTATCCTACTTGTGTTACTTAGTGCTAGCATCTATTTACTTTTACCTTTCCCAGACACTAGAAAATGGACAGTGGTAGTGTATTTTGGTTCATATATGTCAGCTGGAACCAAGTGGAGTTACTTTTACTAGCTGGGGTTAGTGTTACTATTTTGGTAATTTTGTTAGTAGTATTTAGTCCAAGCTGCGACTTGACAATAAATGCATTCAGAAGGTTGTACAGATTGAGAAGACTGGCTTTAGAAACTTCTTTTTTAAATGCTGTGGACATACAGTTCATATATACTAATACAAAAATAAATAAAAAAAGAAGAAAACTTAGAAAAACCCTTAGGAACTCTTTTGGTATCAGATAGCACTACCTGTTGCAGTTTGAAGTTGCTCTAGTCTGTACTAGGCATTGTTATTCAGTGGCTCAGAAGAAAGAACTTGCTGCAGAAATTCAAAGGTCCTTTGGAAAAAACTTTTTGCGTTTTTTTCTTTGTATCTGTACTACTGGACTGTCAGAGTTTCTACTTGAATTAATGTTGTTTCTCAATGGTGTCATTTTTAAATAACTGGCTACAGGAAGGAGTAAAATTCAATTTACTTTTGATTTCATTAGGAGCTTAAAGTCCTTTCCAAGAGCTTTGTGTCAAGTATTGTAGGTTCTTTTACAAAAAGTTCTCAAAACTGAACTCTGTGTGGATCCTCTATTCTAACCAAATGTCTAACTGAATTAGACTGGCTTGATGCCATTAGAATTCTTTAATTTGTGTAAAAATAAGAACAAACACAAACAATTCTGGGAGAATAGTTGCCTTCCTTTGAAAGGAGCTTTAGGTGCTGGTGATAGAAATGCAGGACTAAAATATTCTGGTTTAGAGATTTTTTTAAGACTGTAGTCAGGCATTATTTGCTGACTTTTTTCATGTTCTTGTGATTTGTGTTGTGAATAGTAATGCTGGACTTTCTATGCTTTCAGAGCAACTTCAATCATGTAATCGGGTAATTGAGTATTTAATAACTGTGTGAGAATAATGAGAGAAAATGCAAATAGTGAGGAGGAGGGTAGGAAAAAGAACATACCTTGTGCCAATGGATGTTACAAAAAAGGATATTAATGTAATAAGAAATAGATGTTTATACCAGGGTGTAACAGGCCTGGGACAAAGTTTATTTTGTTGAGTGTTTATGTACCCAATGAGCTTTCTTTCAAGCTATTAGGTACATGTCTATTTGCAGTCTATGTATAATGGAAGACCTGTATCATTACATGAATCAGATATAGCTTTAATTTCTCTGTTGTACCAGAAAAATGTTTTGTTATTGTGACACTTTTCTTCAGGTATTAGAATTCCTAGTTAAAAGGTTAGGCAATGGCTGTGGCTACAAGATTCAACCGTGTAGTCTTCTTCTGTAGCGTAAGGGCGGGGGGGAAAGGGTTATAAGTGTGTGTGTGGAAGTTAAAAAAGCAAACAAAATGGAACTGACTGGGAACAGCAAAGTGATTAATCTTTTGAGTATAGCATGTTTTTCACTGACGATGATTTTTGTGTGTTAAAACTTCCATCTTTAAGTGTAATACTGTTTTTTTTCTTTTTTTGTCTTTGATGCATCAAATATACAGACGTTTTGCTTCCATGAAGTAGCTGTCAGTTTATCTTTCGGATATGGAAACTTATGCAAATGATTTTGGTATAACCTGAACTTCAAGTTAAACAAATCTATTAGTGTTGTTGGTTCTGCTGTGAGGACACTCACCTTGCTATAAAAGAAATGTTGTTATAGGAGTGTGTTATGGACCCTTCAGATAGTGGTACCAGATGTTCATAAGACTTCGTTGCACGAAAAAAAAAAGACGATTTCTTTCATTTTTTTAGTGTTCTTTTTTGAACAATACATATGTCTAAAAGACATCTTTGCATGTTCTGAAATAACTTCAGTAAATCACTATACATCCCCCAAGCTATATTAAATATATTGCTTTGTTGTTTTGAGAGCTTAAGGTTTAGGAGCTAGGAGAGTTGATCACTTTTTAAAGCAGTAGTGGACTGAGGGCTAGCTCAATTGCGTGAAGGTTATTTGCGATGATGACTCTTCAGCAAATGTTACCAAGGTGATAGCTGCACTTACTGTTAGTGGGTTAGAGCAACTTATGGCTTTCCCAAGAAAGCTCGCGAGGAATGAGTGAGAGTTACCATCTGTGTTGTTTATTTCCAGTGCTGACATTGAGCTTTGTGGGTCTAACTGGGCTTCCATCACTCAAAAACCTTCTGGATTTGGTATGTTTTGCTGTCTGGGCAGATGATGGCTTGTCTCTGATGCGCAGTAGGAACCATAGAGAAGTAGTAAGAATGCCTGCCCCTTCACTAAAACCATTGTCTTTTGAAGTAATCAAAATTGACAAATGGTGTGCAGAAATAGGAAATGAGTTTCTAGGCTATTTTTTAGATGCAGGGTTACTACATTTTAAACACTACTTATATTGGACAGTTGCATTAAGGCTCTAAGCCTTCAGAATCAGAACTGGAAAATGCCAGTACGTAAGTTTCCCAATGTTTTTGACTGAAATGTTCATTTGACCCATGACGTTGAAGAGTGTGATTACAAAAATGATCACCATGGTATGTTACTCATGAATCCTGTGTCATGTGTCTTGCATATCAATTTTTTATCATGTTCTTCACTGTTTTTATTTGTCAAAGCCTTTTTCTGCAACGTTTTAAATTAATATCAACTTCTTTTATTCTTCCTTCTACCATGTGGTAAAGACAGTTAAAGGTGGGATATGTTAGTCATTGACTAAGCACATGGTTTGGTTTTCTTCTTGAGGAATACTTGTTCAAATAGAAATCTTATTTTCAATGGTAACTTCAAGACACTTCTGCATAACTGAAGCTTTCAACTTGCAGCTGTTTCAGCTGCTGAACCATTCAGTCTTTTTTTTTTTGATTCTGCTCAAACTCTGAACTGACGATGCGTGAGCAGATAAGACTCTGCAATGGTAATCATATTTAGACAGGTGACTCATTTCAGTAACCACAAGCTATTCCAGAACGTGGGGTGAGGTGTCCGTCCGACATGGGCCAGAGAGCCCCCACCTCTGTAATGTGGCGAGCAGCTCCCTGGGGTCACTGCCCCTGCCTCCCCGCGGGGACCGAGTGAGGTGCTGCTCCAGGGCAGTGTATCCAGGTTTTGGAAGACAAACTTGGTGCTTCACAGGGAGGTATGGCATGTGAACTGCTCAGATATTCCAGCTGAACTCATAAGTACAGGATTGCTGTCTAGCCGGTGAAACCTTACATTGGAGGTGGGCCCTGGGAGCACTTCTATAAGATTACAGGGAATTCCCATGGTGTTAAACATAGCCTTAGGCTAATGGCATAAAGACTCCATAGTACAGAGGAGAATTATTTTCCATTCCTGGCTGTGTGTGTGTATAGACCATATATACACGTGGCTTATGTACAAGGTAAATTTTAAAAATCTGTCTTAAGCATTTCTGTTTGAGTGTGCACAAATTTGATATTTTAATTCCAGAGTAATTGTACTCTACGATACTAGCCTTCTGTGTCATGATTAGTTCATGTTACACTACATCATAGAAAAATGTAATTCTGTCTTTGGTAGCAATTGTTTCTGGTTTTGAGAAATGTTGTAGAACCATTAAAAATGCTGAAGTTAATTAGCAGTGTATGTGAAGAACGAATAAAGTTGTATATCACATGTTTTTACTGATAATTTGCTACAAAACTTTGGATCTTGACCATATATATAGTTCACATGTGTGTAAGTAGCCTTATGTATTTTAATTTTCAATGCTTATTTTTTCAGATGTTAACATTGTGACAGCACTAGATTCAACTTTCCATTGTTTAAATCTCATCTTTCTGTCTTTTAGTTGTTAACAAGATGCAGGTTAAAGGCTGCTGTTTAAATGCTACATAGTGATGACACAGTCTTTTTAAATTAAAAATCACAATGGTAATGGCAAGTGCAAGAACGGTAGTTAATGGGACCTCTTGTCCTAATTTCCTTGAATCTCATTCCAATTTGGATTATGGGGTAGCTGGCTGACCTACTTGTACATCAGTCGAGCATTACTTTAAAATGGCATAAAAAGCTTTCCTCCCTCTGAAAAGGGGGAGAAGCATAGAAAAAACTAGTCTGGGATTAGTTGAGTAAATTAAGTGTGTGTTTGTGCACATTTTTGTGTTTGGAGGTTCTACATTTGAATGACTTGTGTGTTTGAGAGCTATTAAAGGATAGCTAAAGTGTATCTAGATCTCTGGAAATTGTAGGGCTAGCTGGCTACTTTTTTCTAAACTCCTAATGAGATTAGTAAAATGCTTAGAACTGAAGAAAAACTTCCAGCTTCTTGTTTGCCTAACCTTGAGCTCGTCTGCCTGTTTTAATGCATCGTCTTGTTTTGTACGCCAAAAACTTTAGATTTTCAATTGCCTCAGTGTTAAAAATTGGTTTGTATACTGTATGTGACGTAAACAGAAATAAAACCCAAAAACTAGAAGCAAATTTAGTTCTGTGTGTATTTATCTTGTCAAATTATGTGCACAAGGCTATAAAATGAGATCTGTGACCTTCAGAGTGATACTTCCAGGTAGCTTAGACCTGTGGGTTTAGTACATAGTAACGCTTTAATGTTGCTTACATAAACGAGCAAGTTTGTATTATATTTATTAAAAAATAAAATAAAATAAAGTGTTTGTAAAGGTTATTTAATTGTACTAGGTCAGCAATCCCATGTTGTGTGGATTACCAAGTGGGATAAGTAAAGGTCTCCTGTACTTGTTGCAGTAATTACTCTTTGAGGATCAGAAAATTAAATTGCTTAGGAACGTGGGAGTCCTGGCTAAAGTTTACCTCAGATTCACTGAGCCTAAAATCTGGTTAAACAGAATTCAAGTGTTTCTCTTTTCAGTGGCCATGTTAATGAAACTAAGTAGCAAGCAACCTTCTTTTCCACCTTAATGCAAACAAACAGGTAGATGACCCTGACTGTTCTTGAGAAGCCAGATTCAGTTTGCTTTAAAATCAGAATTAATCTTATTTAATATGAAATATGAAACATGGTCACATGTTCACTTGTACTGTTACAGTAAATGATTGACTCTGAAATACATGAACAGGTCTTTTGTTGTTCCTTAAGGAATAATTGGTTATTTAATTTGCTGGAAAGAAGGATAGTCAGAGCTGTGTATGCCTGTGCTTGTTTTACACCTACACTTACGAATTGCATTCTGCAGAGGTCTGTAATTTCTGTTTCAGTTCCAGAAATGATGTGACACTGGTGACGTGATCTATAAAGTTTCTCACAGTGATCACAGCTGAGAATGTTGCTTTCAGGTTGTAGGGCTATCTTCATTAGCAGTTTTTACATTGCTAGAATGGGGGAAAATATTAAACTAGCCTTGAGCATATCTTGAGAATTGAGGAGTATCGTATGGTAATTTGTCCTGCCTTCTGTCAGCAGGACTATAGCACTGAGAGGATAATGGTTGCAGAAACATTGCTAATAATTGAAGCTACCATTTAGAGCTGTTTTACAGCTCTGAACTAAGTCAGCAGTTATGCGGATGGTTATTTTATTTCTGCATTAGCAGAAAGGGTCCTAAGGTATAGTTCTGTACCTTTTGTTCAAGGAACCACCATGAGCTATACTAGCAAAAGATTACTGATGTTATAGGATATTTCTATCACTGTACATGTGTTAAGTAGCTGTCCTAATAAGCTATTTTGTCTAATAGAGAATCATAATCCCAAAAGGCCACAAAGAGTTTTGTGTGGACATGTGATGCCTGTACAGTGTGTTAAGTATGAGTGCATTGATGTCTGAGAAACTGAGATATATGACTAGGTTTTGGAGTCTTTTCTCCTCTTCCATCTTCAGTAGTGTCCTTCTGAGACTGTAGAAAGGCCTGTTATGGGTTTTGCTTTCTCTATTACTTTCTCCGTGGCAAGAAAAGCATTACTTTTTGTTTTCCAGTTGTCTTGCTTTTACTTGATTTATTTACATCTCAAAAAAAAAAAAAAAGAAAAAGAGAGACAGCAGAGTTAACAACTACGTGAAAAGTGCACGTTCATCTATGTCCACCAGTGCAACTAGCTTCCCCTGCCCCAATCAGTCTTACTAGGTTCTGCCAAGCACAATCATGTCTCTGTAAGACTAACAGAAGGTACAGTATGCTGACATGTTGTTAATGCACTTATTTACAGTTTCTGTTTTCTTCTCTTTGGAGGGGCACATCTGTTAGTCTTAGGGCTGAATTTGGTTCAAACGAGGTCTACGAGTTGGTTTTCTCTTGATGTAAAGAATAGTAGCTGCTTTACTTAACATAACCTTCAGATTCAGGAAGAGTAGCATGTTTGACCTTAATCCCAGGATTTAGACTTGCCTCTATTCAATATGTGTCAGTATTTCATTAATTAGTATTACAGTCCCATATTTCTGGAGATGGAAAAATACAGCTTTTGACTATGGAACACAGAAACAACACAGCTGCTTCCTAAGCAATGCATCTGCAAAATATGCCTACATGTTTCACTGATGTATTTAAAAACTGTTTTCCACTTAACGCAGTTGTATGATTAAAAATACCTTCCTGTAATATGGCCTAGTAGTGGTCTATTCTGGAGATTATAGGAATGAATATTCATCTTCACTGCAGTACGTAAACATCGGAAACATGTGAGTGAAAACCCTGCGTTGGTTTGAGTGCTGCAGTTTGAAAAAAATGACCTTAGCTTGAGCGACAAGGTTTTCAGCAGCCAGCAGGAAATGATGAAATGTGCTCTGAGAGAATTGTTTGTGGAAGTGGAGGTCAGGCAAAGCTGTGCAGGTATTGCAGCTCCCTGTGCAGTTGTGCTGCTGAGCTCCATATTTGGAAAAATGCAAGTGAATTAAGACACGGCTTTTAAGGTAAGTATTTTGCTTGCCAATTTAACAGTTGGTTTTTTTCCTACCAAATATTTACTGTGCTGCTCAATAGAAGAAACGAAAGTATTTTTGGCCAAATGAATGTGATTCTTTGGTAAAGACTAACATTTGTCAAATATGAGAGGGTTTGTTTGATCATGGCTGAAACGATGGTTCTCAGTGTCTAAAACACAAATATCCTTCTAGCAGTGATTATTGTGTTACTTTTATATACTCCTGTGGGATTTTCTATTTAAGTACAGCAGTGTACATGTTTTGTGGTACTTGTGTGGTCAGATGAGCACCATGGCACCTTTTTATCTTTAGATAAAAGATGTAAAGCTTTGATATCTGAGGCAGCGCTTCCTAATACTCTGTTTTGCTTCTTAATTGTATGCCATTTTAGAGCGGTTGTATATGTCACTTTTCTCTGCAGCTACTTTGTCAGTACAGCTGTAACCACTGTTTCACATTTTCTCTATTGGAGAATGCATCACTGCAAGCCTCTTTTTCAGTTTCTCTGCACTATCCTTTTTGCACCACTGTCAAATTTTAGTTAAACTTGTTTTTTGTGTGGTAGAATCAACTAAGTATTAAGTATGTGGGTTGTAAATACTTCCACAAAGACTTTGTTGAAATCAGTTTTCATTACAAGGGATGTACTAGCCATCTAGTTCCACTAGCTAAAGGGTTATTATTTAAGTGTATGGCCACTTTAAAGATTTCTTGCAAACTACCAGTGTTTTCCAAGTGTAATTTGCAAGGTGAAGGGATGTGGTCTTCTGCCCCCTTCTTGCTTCTTGGAAACATACCTAAAGGCATATTTTTCTCATTTTCATTTATACAAACAGGGTGTCAAATACAAAGGTTTATTTCATTTTTGGAGACCTTGGCAGGGCATGTTAGTTAGTGGGTCATGTCACGGAAACTGCAAAAGTGAACATTAGAAAAAGGTGCAGACTTCTATTCAAACAGAGTTTTTTCCTGCAGTTTAATGTGTTAATCACTCAGGTTAAATAATAATAACTTCTGATTTAGTTTACAATAGATACAGTATTTAATCTTTCAAATTATTTAAAATGTTATACTGTTATGAGTTCTTCAGGTGGTTTCCTGGCAAAATTTACTGAAAGCCAATTTTATTGTGCTTTTTTTCTGTCATTAAGAAAGCATTAATATATCTATTTAGAGTATCTATTTAGAATGGGATTTTTTTCTATCAAAAGTCAGTGTTGCAGGGTTTAAAACCTAAAATGCAAGTGCTTTGTGACCAAAAAATCTGCTGTTAAATTGCTCTCTTATGTTGCTTCTCTTCTGTGTATCTCAACAGAAATGGGAGCATGATTTTTTTTAATGTGTTATGGTTAGCTTCTGTATTTAATGTCAGTGAAGGACACTATTCAAGGATGCTTTTTATTGTATTTTTTTACTGTTTTTTCCCCTCATTAGCTAAAGAATCTGCAGATGGTACTCAGTACATGTCAGAGTAGCACACCTCCAAAGTTTGTTTGAAAATTAAATACTGATTAAAGCCAGGATTAGTCAGTTTGTGTGAAAACCAGTGTAACAAAATGTTCACCTCAGTCATTCTGAAACAATCACCTGAGACGCTCTTTTAAAAACATTTAGCTCAATTACAGTACTTGTATTCAAAAATCTATTATTTAACAGTACTTCCTTTCCTGTTTTTAGGAACAGTCAGTATAGAAATCAGTCTGAAAACTTGGGGAGAGATTTTGGGGAATGGTTGTCTCCCTTCAACAGTTACTGATTAATATACAATGACTATAATAAGATGATGCATTTTCATCCTCCAGTGGGATTAAATGAAATAGCTGAAAAAATACTTTAAAAAATAGTACCTATATCCTTTGCAAACTTCAGGGTATGTTTTCTAAAAGGTATACTTCAAAGGCTTTTTAGCAGACATGCTTCTGAGTTCTTAACAGTGGTAATGATGCTCTTAGTGTTTTTTTTCCCCTTGGTATAAATATTGACACTAAATAAATAAACACTAGAAACTGGAGTTGCTTTGCTTCAATGTTATAGTTCCAAAACCCAGATATTAGGCAAGTTAAACTTTGACTAATTTGCTTTTGACTTTATCTTAGATGAATATCTGAAGTTTTTGAAAGCACTGGGAACAATGTATTTCATATAACCTTCATTTTGTGTTACCTGTTCATATGCTTTTGACAGGATCTGTGGCAACTGCATTTACACACTTGTCATAATTTTGTTGTATATGTCATTTTCTAACACTGTATTGCAGTTCATGCAGTAACGTTCAAGTCTGTGAAAGGTCAAACGCTCTTCAACAGTTCTTGTTTTAAAGGATGTCTGAATATGTAAGAGGGATTTAGATTTTGCAGTAGATTCTAAAGGACAGGAAAGATTTTTGGAAAGACTTCAGATCTTGTAGGCAGTCTTTTTCTTTTCTAATTATGTTTCTTGTTTTGGGAGATCCTGAGATTTCTTTATTCAGAAGAATATTTGAGGAGATTGGAATACAATATTCTCATGTTATCATGCTTATTTCTCTTCATGATGTAGTAGGGATTAGGATTTGTTTATGTTTCTTTTCGTATTAGTGTTGTTTGAGCTTAATGCTGTTAGGTTCAAAAATGTTAGTTTCCATTTCTGAAGGCTATAAAATAGCATGTATGATCCTTGGTATAGTTAACCTTTCCATCATTTAAAATTTGTAACTAAATTTAACAGTGCTCCTGCATTAGAGAACTGCTTAATCCCACCTCTTTCAGACTTAATGTTTTGTAGTAGTGTCCATTTAAAAAAAAAAAAAATTCTTGATCAAATACAATGGCAGCATAGTAAACAAATCTTTCATCAGCCCTGGGTATTTTAACACTAAAACATAGGGATGAATTCTGTGCAGCTTGGTGCTTGGGTTCCAAAGTAAAAACTTTCAGTATTGGCATGCAGTAGGTCCTAATGGTTGGCATACAGTAGGAGCGTTTTAACAGCAGTATCCAGCTTTGACCAGAGCATTGTAAATGCAGGTGCGGTTTGTCTCTGCAGAACTGGAGATTTATTTATTTTTTCCCTAGCATGGTTTATTCTGGTTACTTCATCATCTGTTACATTTACAGCTAAGCAAATAAGTATGATAGAAATATGTTAAGTTTTTAAGTAAATCCAAATCTTCTAGAAATCCCTGCACAGCTGTTTATCAACTTTATGTCCTTGGCCAGTATAGCTGTGCCAGTTAAAGCTTGGAGTTTTGCAGTGTTAATGACTTCCTGCACTCATAGTTTGTTTCAATTAAAATTGGTAACCTCTGTGAAATCTCTGAAGGTGGTTAATAACTTTATCAGTTGAAGGAAAAAACGCACAATGAAAATAATCCCCCCTGCACAGGATAGCTTGTCAGGTCAAGAGGAAAAAATTACATTTTTTCCTGGTCACTTATTTTGCTGCGTAAGTCATCCTGGCTAGTTGTAAAAATGCAGAGGGAGGATATGCTGGCAGCATGTAGGAGTTGGTAATGATGAATAGGTGTTGATTATGAAAACAAACAAAACTGACGTGTCCGATAGCAAATTAAGGGGTTGATTGCTAGTTCTCAGACAACTGCATCACTCTGCCATTGCTCATGTCTGCAGTAAAGGCATGTGATTACAAGAGAGTATTCCCAGAGAGGCTTGAAGGGTTCGATTGTATTGTCTTTGAACAGAAAAACAGACAGAAACAGCGGCTCATAACTTGGGCCTATGTTCTCAAGAGTGCTTGAGTGAGATAGTATTATTATACATGTATGAAACCTACTGGAGCGGCTGAAGATGTGTGGCGGTGTTTGGGCTGTTGTCTTGCACTTCAGAGACATGCTTCTGCACTCTGTGTGTTATTCAAAGATGATCACATTTAAACAGTAAGTCTAAGCTTAATTTATTTAAGGAAATATTCAAACTGTTCTTAATAAAATATAATGACCAAAATAGCTGTTCTTCCTTAAATTATACATTGTAAAATGTATACATCATAAAATATCAGTCACACAGGGTTGGATGTGCCTGGAGAGTCTAAAGTGAGATAGTCCTATGAGCATAGCTGGATTTTGTTTCAAGATGTTTTAAGTATCAAGGCAATTCTGACTGCTTTAGTGATCTTCTGATGTGTGCTAGAAATGAACCAAATATTTGTACATTGCTTGGCTATGAAGGCAGTGAGCTAATGCTACTTTCAGCTGGTTTTTGTTGCATGTTAAAAATGTAGCATTTAACGAATGTGGATATTGGTGAATACATACAGCAGTGAGGAAGTTGTCTTGAAGCAAATTCTTGACTCCTTGCAGTTTAAATTTTTTTTCTTTCAGTTTTATTTCTTACTTAATTAGATTTAACAGCAGCGTCTGATCCCTGGCTGGGGCCAGGGCAGTGGGGAACCCAGCAGTAGCCACCTACCTGCTGAAGCACCTTTCTTCTGCCTCCCTCTGCTTTGGCTGCAGATGGATGCCTCTCCTCCTACTTTTTCTGTCACTTTCCTTCACAGTTTTTCTGTGGCAGCAGGGGATGGCTGGCCATGGTTTTGGGACTGCCTGTGGCTGCTCAAGAGGTGCCTGTCTTTCTCCTGCATGGGGTCACACCAGCAGTCCCCAGCTGGGTCCCACCTCTTAGATGCAGTGCAGACATGTAAGGAATCCCTTGTTACTCTTAGTTGAAGTTGTGAATGACTACCACAAGCTAGTAGCTTCTGTACTGGTTAATCTTTCTTGATAACTGGAGAATGAATGTCTAGGTGGAAAATACTTGGTTATTCAAGCTAGAAATGAAAAGAATAAATACTGCTCACAGTCACAGGGGAGTGTGCACAGTACTGATCATGCTGGTGGGCGTTTCTTAGATTCCTCGCCTCAGTGCTTAGGATATGGGATTCACCAAACAGGTTGCTGTCATCTTTCAAAAACTCAATTAGTATCTGGCGCTGCTGATGTACGTACATACAGTCTGAATTCCACTGGAAGTAGTAATTCAATTTCCTTTTACAGACTCTTCTCTGGTATTTGTGCTGTAGTTGCTTTTTGGAGGAAACTAAGGAATTTTCTTTAAAATGAAAGAGGGTGCTATTCTCCTGATTTTATAGATGGGAGAATAAGAATTAACCCAAAGTTGTTGACTTGAGACTCTAGGTTCAAAAGTCTGAGGCCTAACTACTATTAATAACATGCACTTGCATCTACTGATTGCAATTAGAAGAGTTCACAGCACAGAGTAGTAGTGAACAACCTTGGTTTGATGCATCCAGGTGTTAAAACTCCTTCATGTCACTTGAATGCATAAACCAACCCCACCCCCTCCGTAGTTAACTTGTCTTACTCATTTATGGACTTCTCAATGTTGGTAGCTGTGATTCTAACAGGTTTTGTTATATAAGTTTATAGTTTTTCTAAAAAACTATCTTTTTCTGTCGGTGTAAACCATCCACAAATTGCAACCCCAAAGAAATCAGGAGCTCTCATAGAACAAATTGTTTGGATAGAATAAAAGAGGAAGGAATGTCTAAATTGCTTTATTTAACCATGAAATACAAGATAGAGTTTTTGTAAAGCATATCTGTGGTAGCTACATGTGGTAGAAAATCATGATGGTTTAGCACTTCAAGCATGGGACGTTTGTTTCTGTACAATGAAGTTCTGTTTTCTTGCTATTCTGTATGGAACAACCCTCAGATTTCACTGAGTAATAAGGAAAAGTACCATAGCTGAAAGTTCTTATGAGCAGCTAATCCAAGTTGAGTTACGTCCATATTCGTGTTTCACTCCCTAGTCATCAGACTTGGAATGCTGCTGAGTCAGATCCAGAGTGACAAGCCACCCTATGCATCCAAAAAGAAGTTTAAAGGGGAATGTGAACAGGTGCTTTTCCCTTCTAGAGGCTGGTCTTTGAGCTCGCTTCTGAGGAGTCCTTAAAGAAAACACAGGGACAATATAAGTAGTTGAAGAGACTGTTTGGTTTCCTAAATACTATTAATTTTTCTTCCATCTCACCAAGACAGTTAAACACCAAGGTAAAGTGGGTGGAGTGCTCATGCAGTCTCTGTCCTCACCAGTTTTCAAGATGCAACTGTTTAAAGCTCTGAGCAATCTGGTCCGATCTCATAGCTGACCCTGCTAAATGATCCCGTCATCCTCTGACTCTGAAGCTTTCTTGGTTGTGGACTAATTTGTCACCTGGACTAGACAGCGATTGCCTTGCTTTAAAGCAGCCTATCACAGGTGAGACAATAACTGGAGGGAGAATCATTGCTGTGTGGGCACTGAGAACTTGTGATAGTTCCTTCCATTCTGGAAATGGTTAAGCTCTTGAAATGAGGCATGAAAAGTGTTGTCTCCAGCCTGTTATCTGGATTATACATTTTGGGAAATGTTGATCAGGTTTGCAGGACAAGGCTGGGGTGTTGCCTTCAGGTTTCAAGTACCTGAAATACTGTTTTATCTGCAAACATCCTTCGTGTTGGAGTATCGGACTCAAAATCTTGTCTGTCTTTCTGTAGGTTTCAGTAAGCAGCACTGAGACCTTATTTTTTTTAAATCCTTTTGAATTGCAGTGAGGTTTCTAATCAAAATAGACATCTTCTGAGGGGTTCTGAACATTAAAATCTTACGTTTCAACAAACAGCCCTACATGATTCACACTAAGAGATCATGAAAAATTCATCTGTTTTGGGGGTCTCGGAGATGAGCTGAAGAATGCCTTTATGTATTTTTTCCATCTTTCTGTTGAAAAACACCTTAAAAGAAGCTTTGGAATCAACTGGATTATTGTAACATCTTAAGTCTGCGTTTGTTGCATGGGTTTTTGCAAGTTGTGTGATGTGTTAATCTCTACCACCTGACACCTTGAAGAAAAGGAGTAAAAAAAAAGTATTTTTAATGTGAGTGAAGCAACCATTTTTGAGTTTTGTAATTTGTTTTCCAGGTAACAACATCTCAGCCAACATCTTGAGCGCAGAAGCAGCATATCCAGATGCTCTGTGCAGTTTCTGAAGGTCTGCTCACCTATTATTAATATTTTCTAAAATTCTCATGAGTCTTATCCTTCAGGATATTTATAGCATATCTTTTCACGTTGGAGGGCACTAGCAGTAGAGAAGAAATTCAAGGACTTTAGTGTATAGTTCTGCTAGAATGTTCCCTAAAGAGGAGGCTCATTTGTTTATTGGTCAGTTTCCTTGTGTGCAAGATTGATGTGTCCCGATTTTAAAAATATTGTTCAAAAATCACTAAGTTGAGAAATACAAGCCTTGCTTGCCTGTACCATTTCTGTAGCTATTGTAGTATTTACTATTTATTATCCAGTTACTCTTTTGCATTGCATTTCATGGTTTATTTTTAGCCTATATAAATTCTCTTACCCAATGTGTGCTGGGCCTTTTTATGACAAAAGACAGCAAGGGCTATGAGCTGGTAAGACCTTCTCCATGCTGCTTCATGTTTGGTTGTTTGTGTCTGTGGTGACACAGGTAAAAGCTTGCTTAAGACCTTTGGACCTCATGATTAGTAATGTATTGAGAACTTGTTTATTAATGGAAATTCCTAAATTCTTTGGCACAAGGAAAGAAAATATCCTGACAAGTATGAAAGCTAAAAGATCTGTGTTGGCCAAAAGCATGTTGAGGAGCAGGCACAGAGCACGATTGGGAGCTTGTTTCTATTCAGTGAAGGCCTTTAATCTGCTTTCTGAGGAAAGTGAGACTTGGCACCTTTGCCTTCTCTAACTGGCAGCCAGCCTGCCATGCTACTCCTTCCATCATTTTTAAATCAATTTATCACTTCAGGCACACGTTAAAGAGAAGCAGAGATGAAGATGCACATTTCTTACCTGCCTCAGGACAGCAGGGAGCTGGGTGGGTGTGACACAAACTGATGTACCTGCTCAAGAAAATGTTATTATGGGCTCTGTAACGGCCCCTTTCATTTGCTGAGCTGGCTGGCCAGTCAGTGTGGCGGTTGGCAGAACCATCAGAGCACTGGGCTGCCATTTGCGCAGGGAATAGTTGAGGGACAAGAAAAAGGCAGCCTGGGTACTCCCAGAGAGGGCCTGAAGCCATGGAGGAAGACAAAGGTTGGACTGCTTGAAGCCAAATGGTTGTGGGAATACAGGAACTGGGTGTGTGCACCCTGCAATCTCAGGGAGTTACTAGCTCTTCTGCTTACGACCTCGCTGACCAAAGAACCCCCAACTTCATGTAAGATGTGTGTGGAGGATCTGTGCAGAAGCCGTCTCTTTGATCTTACTGATCTGAATTGCCTGGATTTTATACTGTCAGCCTTAGTTGTTCCAAGGCTTAAACCTTGATTTCCAGAGTCTTCCATTTAACTATAAAAAGTAACTACCTTTAATTGTGAAAACCCTGCAGATATGTTTGAAGGATGGGAGAACCAAACCCTAACAAAAAATGTGCTAAAGAACTGGCTGCCATAATAATTCTATTGCATAAGAGTAGCATGACTCATAGAGCTTGATGTTATATCTCAGTATTCAGTTTATTTTTAAGTAGTGCTGTATAAATAGTGTTTTTCTGTGCCAGTTGTTGCTATGACTTCATAATATTTCCCTAAATACGCTTGCTCATACTTTCTCACAGCCTAGTATTTGGCATATGAAAACCTTAAATATATCGGAATTTCCTGAGTGCTGATTATTTTCATGCTTCTATGGAAAAAGAATAGCTTGTGTGTTATGTAGCTTCAGTTTAGGAGGAATAAAATTTCAAAATAAAAAATAAAAAATCCCCACAACCTGTTCCTTCATTTAAGAAACTGTTCCTCTGTTTCAGCTTTTCGAATTTTTCTGTGTAGCTTTCCATATTAAACTTCCAGTGCCAGTATAGCCTAGGCTGTTTTATTAAAGGTAAGCTGACACTGTATTGTTACTTCAGGATACTTTTACTCTTGTCTTTTTCTGTAGCTGGAGGGGGAAATATATATATATATATATATATATAATATTTTTTTTTTTCTGGGGGGGGTCTTTATTCGTTGAAACTTGTCTTTGTGTTTGTACTTCTGGCATGAAGGTTTCTTTTTCTGAGACACTGAAGTCTACAACTGTCTGCCTGATCTCTCTCAAATGGTGGCAAACACTTTGGTTTAAAGATCTTCCTGTGACAGCTATAGAAAAACAGCCATAACCTGCCTGAGAACCTTTTGGAACCTTGTTCCCTCGCATTCTGCATAGCATTCCTAGGCCACGTCTGCGTCGTTCACTGCTGCTTTCAGAGTAACGTGAGCGTTTGTGCTGCCTTAATGAGAAGACAGCAAGAGGAGACAAATGGCTGCGAAAATAGCTAGCAATGATTATTGATCTAGCAAGTTGTCTTCAAATTCTGTCTCCCTTTGATCAGATAAAAAATATCAGGAGTTATGCTTAAAGGTACCTCTGCATAGTCTTATTTTTGTGAAAACTTTAAAGCAAACAATCTCTTGGAAAAAGCTGTTTAATGTCAAACTATTCTTTTGAGTTTATCCAACTACTTGCAAATTTATATCACTCTTGTACCCTTCTCGTGTTGCTTACAGCTACCTGGGAAAGGTTATTGGAAAACAGAAATTCATACACATAATCTTTGCTTTCTTTACTGTAAGAATTGCAAGGGATGACATTTACCTCAAAGAATATGTTCCAATTGCATGTAGGCTGCTAAGAAACTGATAATAAAAAATAGTGTTTTAATGCACCTGTTCCCTCTTGGTTCCATACAAGCACATATGGGAAAGCCTTGGTAATTAGCAACAGAGTAATGTGAAGATTGTTACACTATCTTGTAAAACTATGTTGTGTCAATATATCATCTTCCTTCCATAGGCACAGAAAACCTTATTGCTTCTATATTTTAACTGTAATGACTGTTTATTGTAAGGAATTGTAAGTGAGTATTTTCAGTTTGTGGCCAGATGACTACTTATGGAGAAAATGGGGTGTTTTTAATAGAACAGCTGCTGTCACTTGCAGGTTGCCTTGCCTTGTGGAACCCTTCCTGTATTTTTGGCCAGCTTTTCAAAATAAAATCTAGAATAGGGACGTCAATTGTTAGTCCTCAGTTCTGTGTTCAGTGTTAGGGCTATTTAAGCCTTCAGGAATTAGATTATGGAAGTGAATTAAATGAAAAACTGTTCAGTAGAAGCTGCTCGTCTCTTCAGCCGGAGCAGTTCTCTGCCCTGTTTGTGATGCAACCGTCCAAAGAGCTGCGTGTTTCAGTAGCTAGCTTCTGTAAGAAGTGAGTGGGGTACAAATACCCTTCTGACACAGACATTTTTGGAGTATCCAAGAAATGCGAATTCAGTGTTACCTTCCCTTCTCAGCCCGGAAGGTTTTCAGTTCTGTTTCTCCCAGCAGCATGTCTTAATTACTAAGATTGCAAGCTAGGCCAGGTTTGTAGGCACTTTTGAGGTGGCATTTTTGCAAAATTCACAGGGCAAAAGAAGGAGGGAGCTTCACCTTGTAGTCTATTTATTCCAGAAAGGGGGAGGGGATGGGGATTGATTTCATTTATTCACAGGTAGCTCTAGCTGTAGTTGTAGGCAAGCTTGACGGGAGAACTCTAAGCAGAACTTGTTCAAGTATCAGTAGAGATAAGGCAGGGATTTTGCATGTGTGTGTTGTGGGAGGGAGCTGTTTCCTTCCTCCCCTACCTCTTGGCCTCCACCCTGCAAACTGCTTTTGTGGATGTAAGTGTCCGAATTTTTGCCTCAGTACTGTTTATGATGCTTATCTTAAATGTTAGCTTATGGTGAAAATAGGTTTTTATACACAGTGCTCTATAAACAGTCAGCCCCTTCCATGAGGATAGATGATGTTTTTCTTCCATAAAGGTGTGTATATGTAAGTGAGAACACTGTAACTGTTAAAGAAATTACTTTATTAAAGGTCAGCATTTGGACTTATTTACTTTCAGCAAAACAAACAATAAAATCAATGAAATCATATGATATGTCACAAATAAATAAAAAGCAATAAAACTAGGTGTGGAAGTTTCAACTTATGGGGAAAGTAATTGTCACCTTCAAGGAGACTTTCAGCCATGGGACCCATAACTTCTTAGTACACTTGGAATAGAAGAAATATGCATTGTACCGTCATTTAGAATCAATTCTCTGCTTTAAAATCCATAGGGGAGTGTTGGCTAGAAAATACAAGCAGCTCAGTTAGTTAACTAGCCCAGTAAGAGGTCTAGTCACAGGTGACTGGGCAAAATAACTGGGTCTGTAAGGTTATTGTATGTACTAAGCCTTTTGGGAAGGAGGCTGGCTTTATCTCCTGCAATTTGAATTGAGCAGCTCCAAAGGTATTCCTGTAACTTTTTGCTTTACATTGTTGCTGAGAGAGGAAGCTGTCTGCTTTTGTGGGTGCCTTTAGCTTTCAAGTAAATGATTTGAATTTAAGATTCTTATAGAAATTACATTTCTTTCTTCTGAAAAGGTTTATTTTTAAATCTGCAATTGTTCTTGGTCTTAAATATTTCCAATGAGTTTCATCACATAATGTAGATTTCCAGTGAAAAAGGAATTGCAAGCAGTGAAGGTTATTGTACGGATAGTAAAGGTCAGCTGATTGTCTCTTACAAAATACTTTGAAGTAGAATGCATAACAAGTAAAGATCGTGCTGTTCAAACTTTTTTTAAAAAAAAAAAGAAAAATGGTAGAAAATCATAAATTTAAGAGTTCGGTGATATTTGATAGCTGGATTGAACAGTTTCTGGACAACACAATTCTTGGCTCTATCATGATATTTGTGCTGTAGAAAAATATTCTGTTGCAAAATTCACTTATTTACATACCCTCTGTGCTTACCTCTTGTTTTTATTTTGCACCCCTAGATATCCAAGAATTTAAAGATGGTACTTAATTTCTCTTCTATTTGATACCTGTTTTTCATTAATAATGCTCATAAATATTTTTTATCTTACAGATTCTGAAGGTGTTTGAGCTCTGAATACTTGGAAGCTCACCGTACATAGAAATGTCTGGCTCATACGATGATTCCGTCGGAGTAGAGGTTTCTAGTGATAGCTTTTGGGAGGTAATCTGAGTACCTTATTCACAGTATTTTGATTTTATATCTTTACTCTTATTACAGATTTTTTGTGCACATTATAAATTGTGAAGAGAACTGAAATATAAGATGTCAGTAGTTACTGTGATCTGCAGAAATAGCCTTCAGGGTAAAAGTGATGTTTTAGATTTTGTCCCAGTTCTGTCAAGGCTTTTTAACCGGCACAGACTTGATCATCTGTTTTGGTAGGATGTGCAATTTGGAATTGAACCTTTGTCATGTTTTTATCCCTGAAGAGGGGTGGGTCGAAAGTTTTTAAAATTTCCAGTGGAATTGAATGAACAATGCTAAATCTAAAGTAACTGGTAAAAGGCTATTGTAAGTGTACATAGCTTGAAATTAAAGCTACTGTGTGAGTTTACTGTATCTGCTATTTGTCTGTGCAATAATAAACTTATTTGAGAGAAATTATATTTATCTCAGTGTAAGAGCGTTCATGCAGAAGGATAATACAAAGCACATTGCAAGATCACATTAATTTATGCGGCCCAAGTCTGAAGAAGACTTTCAGATGTTATGGTAGCTTGATTAAGGTTAATAAAAAGAGGACAAACTTCATAAAGCATTTATCAAAAGTTAATTGCAACAAACAAGTGTTTGACACAGCCAATACCAACCTAATTGAAGGTCAGAATGCAGTCTAGGTGACCCATATTTAGTGGGGCAAATTTCTATTATGTGACTGGGAGCTCTTCTGAGTTTATTTATAGCAAACATAGAAATGGCTGGGGGGAAAAATGTCTGAACAGTTCTGTTACTGGAGATAGCGAAGTCAGACAGGTTGTGGAAACCAACCTAATATTATCATGTTTACTTTTAAATTAAAGCTTTTCTAAACCACCTACAACCTGTGTTGGTATGGGAGGGGGGAGGGTGTGTATTGCATTTTGATGCAAATTTCCCATTATTTCTCAATACAACATCTAAAAGGCCCATGTAATGCCAGTGAAGTTTCTTTTTTTGAGTAGACAACCATCATTTATTGGGAGACTTATTTACTGTTATGTTAAAAATGACTATTTGTTCTCTTTCTAAAAAGGTGGTTTCAAACTTACTGGATTCTAAGTCTCATAAATCCTTTTGTTGTAGGGGTACTCTGTAGTATGACTGCAGAGAGGGTGTGGGATCTCTATTTAGAGGTGTCCAAAACTCAACTGGATGTAGTCCTGAGCTACCTGATCTATCAGATGTGCTTTGAGCAGAGGGTTGGACTTAGTGATCTCCAGAGGTTCCATCTAACCTGAATTAGTCTGTGTCTTTGTGATTTCATGCTGAGGAAACCTTTTGGGCCAGCTTCCTTGGTAGAAATATTTCAAAGAAAGATATGGAGGTGCTCAGGAAAAAAGAATACTGGACTTTTTTGGTTGTTGTGAGTTGGCTATCCTGTAGTTGCCAGGAGAACGTAACTTCTGACTTGCTATTTCATACAAAACTGTTGTGTTCCGTTAAATAACCAGGTCTCAAAGCACAGAAGATGAATGAATGGGAATTCTGTGAAGTAATATGATGTCTTGGTCAGAAGTGATCTTGAATCTTTAATATTAAAGGAATATAGATGCTTAGAAATAGCAATTAGCCTAAGTTAGGACCTCTACAAAGCATAGCTTAAATGTATTTGAAAATTACTACAGATAGGTTAAGAGCATTATTTATGTTAATGCTATTAGTGCTTATTTTATATCATAAACACTAAATATATTACTTAGGTCTCTATTTATTCCTTCTAAAAGGTCACAACTGCAGTCTGTTTTGTAAGCAATTTCAATAGGTTAATGTGTAATGCATGAGTATTTCTTGGCATATCCTTAGATAAGAAAGAGTTAAACTTCAGTATTGCAATTGGTTTCTTTCCTTTATGATTAATTCATTGCTCTGTTCTTCCTCTTTTTTAATATAACTGCAAAGGTTATGTTATTTAAAATGGTCAAGAGGAAAAAAAGTCAGATTGAATAGTTAACTTTTTTCTGAAATTGAGTGCATCAGGCTGAAAAAGTAGTATGTTCTGAGAGCTAACAAATATTACAGAATCACAGAATCGTCTAGGTTGGAAGAGACCTCCAAGATCCCCTAGTCCAACCTCTGACCGAACACTAACAAGTCCTCCACTAAACCATATCATTAAGTTCAACATCTAAATGTCTCTTAAAGACCTCCAGGGATGGTGACTCAACCACTTCCCTGGGCAGCCCATTCCGATGCCTAACAACCCTTTCAGTAAAGAAGTTTCTCCTAATATCCAACCTAAACCTCCCCTGGTGCAACTTTAGCCCATTCCCCCTTGTCCTGTCACCAGGCATGTGGGAGAACAGACCAACCCCCACCTCGCTACAGCCTCCTTTAAGGTACCTGTAGAGAGCGATAAGGTTGCCCCTGAGCCTCCTCTTCTCCAGACTGAACAACCCCAGCTCCCTCAGCCACTCCTCATAAGACTTGTTCTCCAGACCCCTCACCAGCTTCGTTGCCCTTCTCTGGACTCGCTTGAGCACCTCGATGTCCTTCTTGTAGCGAGGTGCCCAAAACTGAACACAGTACTTGAGGTGCGGCCTCACCAGAGCCGAGAACAGGGGGACAATCACCTCCCTAGACCTGCTGGCCACACTGCTTCTTATACAAGCCAGGATGCTGTTGGCCTTCTTGGCCACCTGAGCACACTGCTGGCTCATATTCAGCCGATTATCAACCAGTACTCCCAGGTCTTCTCTGCCAGGCAGCTTTCCAACCACTCATCTCCCAGCCTGTAGCTCTGCTTGGGGTTGTTGTGCCCCAGGTGCTGGACCTGGCACTTGGCCTTGTTGAACTTCATGCAGTTGACCACAGCCCATCGGTCCAGCCTATCCAGATCCTCCTGCAGAGCCTTCCTACCCTCGAGCAGATTGACACACGCACCTAACTTGGTGTCATCTGCAAACTGACTGAGGGTACACTCAATCCCCTCGTCCAGTCATCGAAAAAGATATTAAAGAGGACTGGCCCTAGTACTGAGCCCTGGGGGACTCCACTAGTGACCGGCCTCCAACTGGATTTAACTCCATTCACCACAACTCTTTGAACTTGGCTATCCAGCCAGTTTTTAACCCAACGAAGCGTACGCCAGTCCAAGCCATGAGCAGGCAGTTACTTGAGGAGAACGTTGCGGGAAACAGTGTCAAAAGCCTTACTGAAATCAAGGTAGACCACATCCACAGCCTTTCCCTCATCCACTAAGCGTGTCACTTTGTCATAGAAGGAGATCAGGTTCGTCAAGCAGGACCTGCCTTTCATAAACCCATGCTGACTGGGCCTGATTGCCTGGTTGCCCTGCAAGTGCTCTGCAGTGATACTCAAGACAATCTGCTCCATGAGCTTCCCTGGTACTGAGGTCAAACTAACAGGCCTATAGTTCCCCGGGTATACCTTCCGGCCCTTCTTGTAGATGGGTGTCACGTTTGCTAGCTGCCAGTCGACTGGGACCTCCCCTGAGAGCCAGGACTGCTGATAAATGACGGAAAGCTGCTTGGCCAGCTCCTCTGCCAGTTCTCTCAGTACCCTTGCGTGGATCCCATCTGTCCCCATCGACTTGCATACATCTAAGTGCTGTAGCAGGTTGCCAACCATTTCCTCATGGATAGTGAGGGCCACATTCTGCTCCCCATCCCCTTCCACCAGCTCAGGGTACTGGGTATCCAGAGAACAACTGGTCTTGCCACTAAAGACTGAGGCAAAGAAGGCATTAAGTACCTCAGCCTTTTCCTCATCTCTCATCACTAATTTTTCCCCTGCATCCAGTAAAGGATGGAGATTCTCCTTAGTCCTCCTTTTTGTGTTGATGTATTTGTAAAAACACTTTTTGTTATCTTTAACGGCAGTAGCCAGATTGAGCTCCAGATGAGCTTTGGCCTTTCTAATTTTGTCCCTGCACAGCCTCGCAGCATCCTTATAGTCCTCCTGAGTGGCGCGCCATCTTTTCCAAAGATTATAAACCCTCTTTTTTCTCCTAAGCTCGAGCCACAACTCTCTGTTCAGCCAGGCCGGTGGTCTTCGTGCTGGCTTGTCTTTGGGCACGTGGGGACAGACAGCTCCTGAGCCCTTAAGATTTCCTTCTTGAAGAGTGCCCAGCCTTCCTGGACTCCTCTGCCCTTCAGAACCACCTCCCAAGGGACTCTGCCAACCAGTGTCCTGAACAGCTCAAAGTCAGCCCTCCGGAAGTCCAAGACAGCGGTTTTACTGGTCCCCTTCCTGACTTCGCCAAGAATAGAGAACTCTACCATTTCGTGGTCACTCTGCCCAAGACAGCTCCCGACCACCACATCTCCCACCAGTCCGTCACTGTTTGTGAACAGAAGATCTAGCGAGGCACCTCCCCTGGTAGGCTCTCTAACCAGCTGTGTCAGGAAGCTATCTTCCACGCTCTCCTGAAACCTCCTAGACTGCTTTCTCTGGGCTGTGTTGTGCTTCCAGGATACGTCTGGGAAGTTGAAGTCCCCCATGAGAACAAGCGCTGATGATTTCGCAACTTCTGCCAGCTGCCTGTGGAACTCCTCATCCTGGTTTGGCGGTCTATAACAGACCCCCACCAGGATGCTTGCCTTGTTGGCCTTCCCGCTGATCCTAACCCACAGGGACTCAACCTTATCATTCCTAGCCTCAAGTTCCACAACACCAAAACACTCTAATATGGAGAGCCACACCACTACCCCTTCTGTGCTGCTTGTCCCTTCTGAAGAGCCTATAGCCAGACATTGGAGCACTCCAGTCATGAGAGTGGTCCCACCATGTTTCCGTGATGGCAACCAAGTCATAGCTAGCCTGCTGCATAATGGCTTCCAGCTCCTCTTGTTTGTTACCCATGCTGCGTGCATTAGTGTAGATGCACTTCAGTTGGGCCATTGCCTTCTCCCCCGGAAGAATAGCTCTATTGACTAGAACAAGTAGGCAATTTTTTCAAAGAGGAAAGATAAGTTCTTCCTCATAGTAAGCTTTTGGCAGTTTAGGAAAAAAGCGTGTATGTGGATAATTTTCATGGTTTCTGGAGTTTTGAATATTGAATTATGCAGGAAAGCATTATTTGCCTATTCCTCTGCTTTATGCTGTTAAACTTAAGACTTTGTCCTAAGAGTCTAAGTCTGACAAGTTTGGTTTTGGCTACAAATGCTGATATATTTATTTTTAAAAGATGGTTGTGTTCTTATTACGGATGTAAAGGCTTTGTAATTATTTTTGCAAAGGGACTAAAGGTTTGAAATGTCCATGTGTTGAAACTAAGTGGTATCTGAGGGATTTTTTTGAAACATGAAGGAGGCGATTAAAGTTTTATAGTTGGTTAGTGCTTGAAATATCACCACTGATGGTGTTTTAGTTTTTCTTAAAGCAGAAAACAATGTTTTTCTTGTTGCACAGCAGGTTGTCATAAAATGCTATATGTGTAGCTGAAAGCACATAGTAGTTGTACCTAAATGTCCATGTAACTATGTGAAGGATTGAAAATGTGTGATATGACATCCCTGGCATTCTGCAGAGATGGTGCTTTTATGGATACACTTAAGAGACTTTGAACTAACTGTGAAAAAGAGTGCTTTAATTATAAATAATGTGATAAATCATTTTGTAGTAATGATTAGTAATACTATTAGTAATACTTAGTAATACTAAGCTATTAACAGGAAGGACTGACATGGTAGCAAATCTTGACCTTCATGTGTTCTACGTGTGATGAATTTAAAGTCAGTGTAGTTTGAGAGAATAAACATGTTTTTTGATACCTTCCAAGTCGGTTATTTTATTTCTGAAAATTGCAGCTTTGAATTCCAGTCTTAGTTTTTCTCCAGCTGGTTAAATAAACTGCTCTGGTCAATGCTTTTTTTCTGACTTGATTAGAAAAGATGCAGTGTCTCTGGAACGGTAGCCTCAGTACTTCATGCTTCATAACAAGGATTACCGAGTTCTTAATCCTTTTGGAAGTTGTATCATTAATGCGGACTTGTCATGTGCACCCTATTTTACCAGAAATAAATTTTTAAGCTGTTCGACATGACAGTTTTTTTCATTTGTTTTTGAAGACTTAGCCTGCAGTTTAAGTCACCCTGCTGTGTTTTACTGCCACAGCTGGAAGCAGCGCATGTATTTAAACCTGGCCATGGCACAGAAGAGACAGACATGGGGATCTTTGTTCCCTCATACTCCAAAATAGCTCAAATTTATTTACCTTTGGAGTGTGCTGCAAAACGCATCTTTTTCTTGAAAGACACATAGGAAAAAGTGAGGTGGCAAGGTGTAGGATATACCGTAAGAACTTACTGTGAAAGCCATGTGTTTGCTTGTTGTGTATCTTGGAAACTCAACCACTTTCATTTATTGAATGTTGATATTCTGTTGAGCTGATAAGAATTATGCTTATTGAAATGTTGGTAAACCGCTTTCATGGTTTTTGGCATTGCCTTTGACAGAAATTTCATGCCATGTAGTCTTTAGGAAATAAAACACTTTTTGTTCTTAATCAGTTTTCTGGATCTAAGTGTTTGGTTTCTTTAATTTTTGCATTATAAGAACAGATGGTATAACTGAAAAAAATAGGCTTTCAGAAATACCTTTCTGTATAATGAATTAGAAATAGCAGCTTTCACAATTAAATTGAGGAAACTTTTATTGCTTAGCTAAACTTTCAGCCTGGGTTTTTGTCTCCTGGCAGGAGAAGGATCTGGTCTATTGAAAAGGACCCCCCACCCTCCCAACCCCCCCGCCTAATTCTTCCAAGTGTTCAACAAATAAAAGTATTTTAGGAGGCAGAATTTTGTACATACTTGCACGTAAGCTTGCTTAGAGAGCAAGGAATTGCAAAATAATAAGGAAAAGATACTCTAAGAGATAATTGAGAGGTATTTGCCACAGAATGATTTCATCAAAGTTCCAGTTCTAGTAATGCCTGGTATTACTTAAGAAATGGAAACCTCATTTTCATTCTTTCTGACAAGTTTCAGCGTACCTTGATGTATTTGGCTGAACTCATGGTGCTCTGGGTACAGAAATTTTAACACAGAGGAATCTTGTTGATACGCTTCAAGAAGAAATTCCTTCATCTGTATTACTTAGCTTAAAGGGTAGCATGCTTTGGATAGTTAAAGGTTACTGCTGATGGCAGTAAATTAAAGCTTACTGCTGATGGCAGCAACTTTTCCAAGGGAAAGTGGGGAATTTGGAACCCAGCGTTCAGTTTGAAACCCTTTAGATTTTTTTCCACCTGTCATATGGACTCTCAGCATTTGCCTGGCTGTTATAAGTACATCTCAGTTTGTCATAATCATTTATACCACTTCCTTGCATCCAATCAATATATTGTGAGAAAAAAACTAGCATGTTCCAACATGCTAAGTTGTTTTAGTAAGACACAAGAAACAGACAACCCTATTGGTCTTGTTCTACTCAAGCAGCATTACAATCTACATGAAAGAATTTGTTGTCATAAATGGAATGCTAATTTTATGATGCGTTTTGTTAATCAAGCCCCAGCCTTATGCCTTCTTATCACTGTTGTGGTCATATTAAAAGAAGAATGCCTTCAGCAAGTTGAGACCAATGCTATTATTCACTTAAATACCCATGAAGGTTAGAAAAGTGATGAATAAGCATTTCTAGAGATCAAAGTAGAAGTGTATGCATATCTTGCAAGGTAAGGCATCTAAAAGTACAGCTACAGCCTGTAGAAATCATTATTTTTAGTGATACACAGGTTCTTCGTTGACAGTGCCACCTATACCCAAGGTACGAGTCCTTATTCTTATTTTCTGCTAGCATCAACAGTATGGAAGACCTCTCCATTTATTGCAGGGTTGTTTATCTGTGCTGTGAAAACATGTACTAATCTAGACAAAAACGGGCATTCTAAACAATTGCTGAAAGAGTGTCTGGCATGAGCTTTAGAAACTCAGGCCTATGGTGAATTCCCTTGGAGGACAGGACCTGGTGTGCATTTTGAGGTGCTAAGTACATCACTTCCATAGCAGTCTGAAGTGTATGTTTGTTTGTTTCGAGATAGCCACTAGCAAGGAAAGACTTTCCATTGTTTCAGAAAGGAGAAGTTGGTCCCCCATATAGTATGAGTGGGTCAAATTTGGCCACCATGTGCATTCTTATTGGTGTCTCCTCCTCTCCTGTCCTCCAAAAAAAAAAAAAAAAAAGGAAGAAAAAAACCCCAAACACTGTAGCAGACAGCTGATCCCTCTGACAAATTGCATTATAAACAGCCTGCTGAGATGGTCTTGGTCTAGTCGGTTTGGGTGTTCCTGATGTTTCTGCTTTGTGTCTACTGCTGTCAGCCAGCTCTATGTGAATTATTTCTGGAGGGGGTGCACATGCTAGATGCACAGGAGAATTTAAGAGGGAGGAGCCCTGCCCCCCCCCCCCCCCCCAAAAAAAAAAAAAAAAAACAAAAAAAACTAACTTCTCTGGAATGTTAAAAAGATGTTTTGATGTTGAGGGATTTCAGTTACTTGTTACTGAACACTTCTACTGTAGGAGACACTTCTGTTTTAAAAACACTTGAACTCTATAACAGTAGATTGCTGTCATATCTTCTATATGCATTTTTTTTCCTTCTAGCATGGAGTTACAATGTTTTCCATTTATATTGCCAGCTATTTGCTTACTGATACTGTGAGCTCTTAAGCTCACAGATGTCTAAAGTCAGTAGCCTTTAAGATCTTAAAGAGCTTAAGAGCTTCCTCAGATTTTTTTTCTTGCATCCAGTGATGAATTTACATTGGTAAACTTTCAAAACTTACATACACAAAGATAGAGCTTATGTAGGTACTCAAGCTATGTATGTGCTAATTATGCACCAAGATCATTCTGTTTATGTGCAAAAACCATTTTGAATCCACACAGAGGTTCAAAGCAGACATGACAATCTTGTACAGGGTTTCAAAATGTGCCTTTAATCTCTGTTTTGTGTGCTCATTTTGAGGGAGAATATATGTTATGGCATTGAGTATTATAAAAGTTAATAGTGGTTGAAATGTTTGAAAACTTCCTGATTTATACTCATGGTTGATAGGAATGTTGGAAATAGTGTGTCCCCATACTGACCATTGGTAGGTGTGGGTTTGACTAAGCCTTCAAAGCTCGTTATCATGCATTTCTTGCCTCTGAATTTTTGCTAGTAAAACCAACCAACCATCAACACCAACCAAACACAAAACAAACACAAAAACAAAACAACTTACTATATGCTATGGTGACTTCAGAGATAAGGAAATTTATTTTCTTTCAAATGGTTCCAGTTTATAAAGGCTGACTAGTTATGGATAAGCTAGGCAAGTCTGGAAGAAGAGCTAACATCAAATCTTACTTCAGGCATTTGAAACTCCTATAGTAGTGGTTATAGCAATTACTATAATATGCTGGAATTAATTGACTGGAATTTAGCAATAGCTGAATGTTTGCCACTTTCTGTGTTGCTGACAAATTAAAATACCTTTATTTTTCATTCAGTGTACCATAAAAACCTACTAAGTGTGTTTAACTCGTGGTGCAATTTTATCCTGGTCTATGAATATGCTTTAAAAATAAAAACAACACCACATACAACACCACAAAGTCTATTAGTTGTGGTAAAGGTGCCTAATAATTTAACACAGAGGGAGAGTCATGAGTGCTGTGAAATTGTAAAATACTGAGGCTGTAAGCTCTTAAATATTCCCCCATTTATCATATCGGTACCAGTGGTTGGCTACATTAGTACCTGGGTGGTCACAAAGGAAAGGTGACTGCACTGCTAGCTGTACGATGCTAAATGTCTGATCACTGCGTGTTCTTTCTCTGGCTGTGGCAGATTCTCAAAATCTTAGCTTTGAGACAAGATTTGAGATGACTTTGAGTGCTGTGATCGTATCTGAGAGGAAATATCACAGTGAGAAGGAATATTTTCTACCTAAGCAGAATGAAGATCTGAAGGCATTTGCAGTGTCTGTAAGAGATGACATGGGGCACAAAATAGAATCACCTGAATTTTATTAGTAGCAAAGCTTGGAGTATTATTTGTAGTGGAAAAGGGGAAACTGGTAGCTAACTGAATTTATGAAAGAGAGAGAACCAAAATTTTAATATGTTAAATAACAATTTTTAAATGCCTGCTTGAGGACGTTGGTTTAAAGTCAATGAAAACTTATTTAGTGACTAGGAATCAGGGTCTGAGAAGCAAGTTTTGCCTTGTAAATATTTCTCTAAAGAGGGAGGGAATAAACTAGGGAGATTAGCTGATGCTTCATATGTTTTAAATATTAATAAATCACTAGGTTTTAAAAATGTGAAATGCCAAGTATATAACTTACATTCTGTGTCATGAGACAATTTACAGAAAAATGTTGTGTTTCCAAAACTAGCTATCCTCATGGGGCATGGAATTTGAATAGGATGCCTTAACGTGATTTATGAAGTAGTAGTTTGAACATTTGGGGTTTGGTTTGAAAATATTAATATAGAAGGCCTTCTTTGAAGTACAAGATTATTCTCTATTATCGTAGGCCTTGTTTTAAACTGTGGTGCTAGTTCCTTCAGTCCTCCTCAGGTGAAGTGGTGGTGTGGGTGAAGCATCTCTGGTCTGCATGCAGCTTTTTCAAAGTGGCCTTATGCGACAAAAGGCTGAGTAGTGAGTGGACTGTGATAGGTAAACTGAATTCATTTCTCTGCATACTGCCTGAAATTTGGCAACTGTTGTATATTACCATGTGGTTAGAATTTGCTCAGACAACTCAAAATGAAAACATTAAAAATACCATGGAGCAGCCAGCAGCAGCAGCATTTAAAATGCTAATTTAGAAGTGAAAATTTATGACAAGGAATGTTCCTGCTAGAGACATAAATCCCTGGGCATGTAACAAGACACAAATTAATGCTACTATAAGGCTTTCAGTAGTTCTGCCAAATTAGTGTAACCTGTTTTAAGTCTGCTTGGTTGTCAACCTACATCTGGAGTCATTTTAAGCAGATGAATGGTTTGTCCCTCCTATCACAAACACTATAGAAAGTAGTATTTGAGTAGTTAAGTTTCCAAATGCTTTGATTACACATGTATACGATATTTGTTAGTGTATGGTATTAGTCTGAAACTACTTATTTCTCAGTTGCTGTTTCCCCTGAAAATAAGAGGTTACTTTTCATACATTCTTGTTAATAGATGAAATGTGTTTGGACACTGTCTGATGATTTTGATACCAGCTTCTTTGTGATGCTGGTAGCTTGTTGTCTTCAATTGTATTACAATTTAAAGTCTTCCCCCTCCTGCTCCCTTCTCCCTCTCCCACCCCCAAAAGGAGAGGGTACTTTTTGACAAGATTAAGACAAATCAATGACTGCTAACTAACACTTTCCTTAGATGCTACCAAAGTTTTTTTGGTCTATTGAAATGCTTGTAGTCCAAAAAATGCCTGAATTAATGCTTTGAGGCCAGTGTCTAAAGGAATTGTTGTCCTGTGGTTGATTGCTTTGGGATTTTTTTTTTTTTGCAGCTCTGACAAGGAATCTTGACAATATATTTGTGTCCTAAAGTATGTCTGCATTTATTGGCATAGTCACTGATAAAGCCCCACTCATTTTTCCAGCATTTAATATAGTTTTTCTTCTTTTAAGAATATTAGAATTTTCTCCTGTGTACTTCAAGGAGCTTTTCTGAAGTGGATGGCTTGCATGTACATCTGCTGACAAAATTATTCATAAATGTGAACCTGAAAGTTGGATGTGTTCCTGTATTTAAGATGCGAATAGGATGTGATTCGAATGTGAAAACGACAAATACACTTTAAGTATTTGAATGGTTGACCTACTACCTGACTGCTAATCTATATTTTTTCAGTCTGGTGGTTAGGGCTGATAAGAAATTGACTGTAATATTTAATAGGCTGTGCAAATTGTTACCTGAGGTTTTTATGTCTTGTTTAATGTTTACAAAAGCCAACCTGAATGACCTTGAAATCAGTGGAAATATTACCTTGTCCTCAGTGTCGGGCTTTTTTTCCTATAACCTAGATTGAGGATATCTTGTTAGTATACATACGAATGAATGGGTGTTCATTTATATAATGAATGTTCATTATATATTGTACATTTTCCTCCATATCCATATGTCTTTGCTTGTACATTGAACACCTATGTGCTTTCTCTCTAAAAGTTTCTTGTTAATGGTAGGTCTGGGAACTCCAAGTCACTGCTATCAGCATTGAGACCACATAGAAGCCTACTGTAGAATTTAGAACTACTTGCTACCTAGCTCGTTGGCACTGAAGCACAGCTGTAACGCAGGGCACATCTGATCTCTCCTGTATATGCAGCATAGTGTATATATGCACATATAAAACACAGTGGATGTGTTTTTCAGTACTACATTATTGGAAAACAAAAGCTCGAATGTTTGATAAAGATTTTATGATACTCCATTGCATGTCTCTACAGTTTTATTAATCTTTTAAAATTAATTAAGCAGAATATAAAATTAAGTTATTAGATATTCAGCAATAAGCATAGAAGAGGGAAATAATGTATTTAAGTATCTTGATTATCTAAAACACTGCCAAGCAATAATAATGCAGAACAATTGCTTAATGACTATTGTAACAACTACCCATAATCACATTGCAGAACTAATAACATGTAGCTTCTTTTGTAATGCCATTGTTGCATTGCTGACTAAACTGTCCACTAAATAGCTAGCTTTCACTTTTAGTAATTTTTTTTTTTTTTCAGGATAACTTGTGGCTTTTGTGGTGTTCTTGCAAGGGGCTTCCAGCATCTTCTGGGCAGATTATTTTTCAACTTCAGTTGTCTTCAGTATCTTATCCAAAGCAGTTAGGTTTTAAGATTAATTGAAAGTACTGTATGCTGTAATTGATGAATTCCTGTTAGATTATCTTACTTGTAGGTAACAGTATGTGTGTTAATCAGAGATCTATCTTGCTTTCAGATGTTTCAAGCAGGAATTGCTAAATGTTTGTCTCTTTATAGGTTGGAAATTACAAGCGCACAGTAAAACGAATTGATGATGGTCACAGACTTTGCAATGATCTCATGAATTGTATTCATGAACGGGCACGAATAGAGAAGGGCTATGCTCAGCAACTTACAGAATGGGCAAAAAGATGGAAACAGCTTGTGGAAAAAGGTAATACATTCTAATTTTGAATTCTGAAATCTTAAATGAAAAAAGTTTCTGAATGTTTTGGTAAGTGCAAAGTAGAAATTTGTAGCCTCTAATGGAGCCTTTTCAAAAGGCTCAGTAGCATAACAAATGAATCTTTCCAAGATTAAGCTTTTCTGGATTAAAAACAAAACAACAACAAAAAGACAAACCCTGCTCCTTTTCTGGTTTGCTTATTTCTTACTGAAGCAGATGAATCTTGCTTCCAGTGTTGAGATATCCGAATAGATTTGTTTTTAAAGTAGTAGCTGTTCCTAGGTAAATAATGGTAGAGAACTCTGAAAAGTTGTCTGCATAATAAGTTGTTGTTGGGAGAAAGTAATAGAAGAGATAAGTGTTGTTTTAATGGAAGGCTAATCTGATACCATTTTAATTATTCTGAATTAGTTTGTCTTTTTCTGGTTATCCATGCTTCAAAAAGTATGTTGAGAAATTGAAGGCAGTTCAAAGAGGAGCTAATAGGTGTAATACTGAGAATCATGGTATAGGGAGATGCAGGCCAGGCTAAATGAATATTATTTATTCTGAAGTAAAAACTTGTAATATTCTAATATAATCTAATATAATTTTGTCTGAACTATTCCCTTTTCTAGATTTACATCAATATCTAGGAATTACTGTTTTGTAGTGAATATAAGTCAATAGCTCCAGGTAGTTTCTTGGGAATATAAGTTCCATGTGGGTGATGGTTACTGAGAATGACACTTTCTGTTGTGTTTAGGCCCACAGTATGGAACAGTAGAAAGGGCTTGGTGTGCTTTTATGTCAGAAGCTGAAAAAGTGAGTGAACTACATCTAGAAGTAAAAGGTTCACTGATGAATGAAGACTTTGAAAAAATCAAGAACTGGCAGAAGGAAGCCTTTCATAAGCAAATGATGGGAGGATTTAAGGAAACCAAAGAAGCAGAAGATGGATTTAGGAAAGCTCAGAAACCCTGGGCAAAAAAGCTGAAAGAGGTACAGCAGTAGATTATGTATTAGATATCCTGTGTTACAATATATTAACGTCTCAAATCTTAATAAGGGAGTAAGCTCCCTGTTCTCTCTGCTGGACCCTCCTTTCTCAAAAAGATCTCTTGTTTTCTGTCCTCTTCTGAAAATAAATATTTTCTTTTGGTCTCTCTTAATCTAATCTTGGTGACTTCAGTGAAAATCTGGAAAAAGTGGAATTTAAGTTATAATTTTAACAATATCTGATCATGTGCATTGAGAAGTTGCAAATTGCTCGAAGAAATGAGCAAGGGAAAAATGTGGGTTTTCTCCTTGTCATGCAACAACATTATTCTTAAATAACAGGTTTCTAGAAGAAGGGGAGCGCAGGAGTACATGGGCATGAGGAAAAAAGTTCTATTTGGGACTTTTTGTAAACCTTTTCTTGAGTATTTCTTCACTTCTCTAAGGTTGTATGAGTGACATTTCTTGTATGGTGAAAGACTGTTGATTGCTAAGTACTACAGTTTCCTTCTATTGATTCTTGTGTAGTGTTCATTCTTTGGCCTAAATGAAAAGTTTCCCGAAAACGAAAAAACATCCTGAAACAAAACCTCCCACTTTCTTCATTGCAACATGATTATTGTTTTATAAAGTGTTCCAGATGCAGAGATTAAAATCTTCTTTTTAGGTGGAAGCTGCAAAGAAAGCATACCATGCGGCCTGTAAAGAGGAGAAACTGGCTATATCCAGAGAGACAAATAGCAAAGCTGATCCAGCACTAAATCCTGAACAACTTAAGAAATTACAAGACAAAGTGGAGAGAAGCAAACAAGATGTACTAAAGGTATATTTAATCTATAGCTTGTGCATATCTAAGCTTTTTTTCTCCTGAATGTGCAGTGAACCACAGTGCAGCACACTTTCAGTTATGATCCTATACCAATATTTAAGAGTTTTCTCCCATGTGCCATTGATAAGTTCTTCTGTAAAGAATGGATAATACATTACCTCTGTTTCACATAAGTACTTTGAGTAGGGAAGGAAGTATAACTCCTGGATTTTCACTGTGTTATTCTACTTATTTACTAGTGAGGATTGAGTTATTTCATTTGAGAGGCTGTGAAGATAGATGCTTATAGCTTGATGACACCTGAAATTGTTGTTGGTCTTGACTGCAGGATAGTTTTTTTTTTGAAGAAAGTAAGCTGATATAATCCATTTAAATAAAAGTAAATACACTTGTGGGAATGCTTTTCCATTGCCCAGTTTGGCTTATCTCTCTAGCAGGCTTCTGCCTAGAGCTTTGTCCTATGTGACTCTTGACTTTTTCAAAAAAAACTTTTCCGTTTGAGATGCTGCTCTGTGATCTGGAAGGCTGATGTTATGTTGGGTGGGATCTTTTAATTCATGTTTCTGGACTGTTGCTGTGAATTAGTGTAAAGTTTGAAGTTCAGTTTAATAGAGCTCACAGGATATGTGATTTTATGTTCACAGGGATGTATACAACAGTATTCTCTTCATACCTCTCAGTATACTATGTAAATTGCTGAAGGGGAAATGCTAACATTCTGAATTTGTTTGGAGATCTTTAAATAAGACCTGTAACTTGAAAAATTGCTTACTCTGTTGTACTCTGTACCTCCTTTGTTTTTTATCTTTCATGTTACATTAACATTTGTCATGGTTTCTTTTGAAAAGCCAGAGAGGAGGCCTAGGACTCTATTGTAATTGTTTTGTAATTTCGTTAGATAACTCTCATTGGGATCCAACACAGATTGTAGTTATAAAAAGAGAACGCAGTTTGGGATCTTCTAGTCTAAGCCTTGTCCGTTACTGTATTGAGTCTTGTAGGATGGTAATAAAAAATATTGCTAATTAATCTCTTTTTTCCCTCTTTCCCTCCCTCCCCAGACAAAAGAAAAGTATGAAAAATCACTTAAAGAATTAGATAGTGTGACACCTCAGTATATGGAAAACATGGAGCAGGTATTTGAACAGTGTCAGCAGTTTGAGGAAAAACGCTTACGTTTCTTTCGAGAAGTGTTACTGGAAGTTCAAAAACATCTTGACTTGTCTAATATTGCAAGGTAAAACTGTAAGACCTTAAAATTAACACTAATGAGCAAAAAATATTCCATACATCAAGTAGATAAGTTTAAAACCTGAATTGTTTTTACTTTTATTGCTTCAATTCGCTTGTAGTGTAAGTGGACCTTCTTTGTTTTGTCCACGATCAGACTTGCATGTATCCCTAGCATTTGCTAGTCTTATTTAACTTTATTAGATGAACTGGTAAGTCCTCATCCTTGATGTATTTTCATAATCAAATGTGTGCCAATTGGAAAGGATTCAGAGCTTAAAAAAAATGGATCAAAGGTTGGGAAAGGAGAGTTTTGTTGTGTTATGTCTTGAATGTGTATTGGAGAACGAACTAGATTTTATTAGTGTAAGACAGCATGAGTTTCCTAATGTAAACACATCTACTGTTAAAATGCTAGAGCTCAGTCTAAAGTAATACAGGAATTACCTTAACTTGTAGAAGTGTTAAAGATCCATTGGCTGACCATCACTGAACTTAATTTCAAAGTCAGCTTTTTATACCGTAGTATGTGTAAAGCATGCCTTGTACTTTATTTTCTGCCTGGACCTTCCTCCCTGAATTCCAAGAGATCTAAACTTCTGCTACGGTACTCAAACCAGAGCACATGAAGTTTATTTTGTCAGACCATGTAGCATGTCATCAACTATTACAGGCCACTCTGATACAAAAATACTTATCTGTCAGCAAGACAGCAGTTATAATGATTTTGTGTTGTCTTGCATTTGAGAGGTAAGCTGCTGGAGTACTTGCAGCAAATGTTGCAACAGTAGTGGAATTTACATCCCACTTGTAATAGCAATTTTTCATGTGTAGTCTAAGTTGGCACTTAATTTAAAAGGAAAAAAGTGTACTCTTGGCTAGCTGCTCATTTCTACTCTGTCTTCTGGTGGTGACAGAACTGATATAGTAGTCCATCCAATGGGAATTAATGAGCTGGTCAAGGTAACCTAGGGTAGAAAGAATCTGGTTTGTTCTGAATGATATTCTGATCAGTGTTTTAAGTTGACTTGGTATGCAGCCCCACAAATGTTAGCGCTGGCACAAAGAAAGGGGTGATATAGGGGCAAGAATATATATAGCTAGCAATAGGTAAGGGCAAGATCACTTATTTTAGCATTATCATCATTTTGGTTTGCTTCAAAGTTCTTACTGTTGAAGGCAGTTTCTTTTTCTCCTCTGAGAGAAGATAGTTAGGATTGTCATCCATTTGAATTCAGTTTAATTGGATTGAAACAAACTACAGATCAGAAATAAATGAGAAGTGGTTAACTTAAAAAGGCAGGGTGGGGAAAACTACAGAAGGTGAGCAAGTGGACAGGCAGTGGTTTTCCTTTTAAGGTACTTGGGAGATTTGGGTGTGGTGTCTTACGGTAAGTTAGTAAGGTGAAAACAAGGAAAGGAACTATTAGGATAAAACTAGAGACAAAGCAACCATAACTGTTTATTTCGCTATCTTGGTTCTCTTTGCATATAAAGAGATAAACAGTGTAGAATAAACTCCTAGAAGGAGGTTTGTGTTCTAACTTTAGGACAGACTAATAAAGCTGAACAACACAGCCCAGAAAGTAGTCCTGTCCTGTTTTCTGTGACTGTAGATGTCCAGTTAGTTGTTGATTTGGGTTAACTGATGGCTAGCGAGTCATTCAAACAAATTAATTCCCTTTCTCAAAATGCAAGTCTCTCCATTGCTTAAATACATTCAGAGAAGCTCCATTGTAGTCAAAGATACTGCATACATGTTAAAGCAGTCAAAACATAGAAATTTACAAGTTTGGTAATACATTAAGAAATTTTGACTTATTGACAATGTAGCACTAATGAATTCTAAGTCTAGATTTTGTGTGACTTGACCTGGAAGGATTTCCATAAATTCCCTCTAGCTTGAGGATAGACTGCTAATTTTGTGTCACATTTAAGCATTGTAGATGTTGTGTTAAGACCTCTTTATACTGTGTGGGTTCCATATTGCACCATATTGGTCCTTTTGTTTCAAAAAAAATAAATAAATAAAAAGGGGGAGGGGAGTTGTATATGTAGTCATAGCCTGTAGAGCAAATATATCACATGCATGGTTTAGTATCAAAATTGTATCTGTAATGTGGCTTCTATTCTATAAATAATTTATAGTTACAAGAATTCAATTTAACAAAGAACAATTAGACTAAAAGATGGGTAAAAGTAGCAAGGTTCTTTTTTATAGTGTTTGATATTTTAAGTAAATAATATAATTAAAATCAGAGTACCTAAAACAGTAAAAGCCGTTAGCAGGTATAAAAAATAGACGCTTTCTTATGCATTATTAAAAAGCATTTAACTCTGCTTCAGGTTTGATACTTTTATTTTCATAATGAATCATAATTCTAATTGAATTAAGAACTGAGTTTCACAGAATGTAAATGTAGCACAAAAACAGTTTCTACTGTTCTGTAGACAAGCCTTTAAATTCAAGAAACTTCAAGATTGACATTTGATGTTTCGATACATTCCTACTTAAATCTTACTGACAGCTAATTAAGTTGCTTTACAAAACAGTAGTAATACTTAAATCTTGCAAATAAGGATTTTCTTTCAGTGAACTTTCAGCAAGTTTACTTGTTAGACTGTTCCTTTTTTACAGGCAGTTAATAGCTTGTCCTACAGAGCTTTTAAAATGTCTTGCTGTAATTTTTTTCAATACTATTGTGAACTTTGAACTTTTTTTTATTTTATATGGTTAGAGGATTCACTGTGTTTCTAAATGGTGTACTAAATTTGAAGACAAATTTGTGTTGCAGTTACAAAAATATCTACCGTGAACTGGAACAGAACATCAAAACGGCAGATGCTGTTGAAGACTTGCGGTGGTTTAGAGCTAATCAAGGTCCAGGGATGTCAATGAATTGGCCTCAGTTTGAGGTAAGATCAGAGAAATGAAAGCCCAGACTTATGTCTGGTTTTCATGTCCTTGCTTTTTGTCACACTCCTTTCTGGTGAAACTCTTAGATTCAGATTTACAGCAGTGAATTTTGTTGTTTTTACAAGCCCTAACAATTTTTCTTTTCTTTATTTCCGTTGGAGTCCTCACAGCCTCCACTTTTGGAGGTGATTGTACAATACCTGTTTAAAGTGAAAAGGGTGAAAAACAGATTTTTTTTTTTTGGAAGCTGAAGTCATTAGTAATCCATGTTTTAGTTGCTGTACCTCTGACATCTGTATATGTGATTCTCCCTTCATACTGTCACACTTCAATTTTGAATTTTCTTGTTATCACTTAATGGTCAAGTAGGCAGCAAAGACTATTGAAATAGTTTAAATACTTCAGTTCTGAAAACTTTGAAGCCTTTAACTATTTTTTCCAATGCCATTATTAAAAAAAAAAAAGTTCCACCTTGCACCAGTTAGTTATTTTATTGCTGAATACCATTTGCAGAAGAAATACAGCTTTTGAGGAATGTTTTGCTAACTCAACTTAGGAGAAACAAGTATCAAAACGTATCAGTGCAGATCATACTAGTGGAGTATTGAGAGGCTGGAATTGGAATGAATTTCTGACCAGAATCACGGGGTTAATTGAAATAATTTCTGGGCATTAAGTTAATGGAGTGGAAACCTCAATTATGGAGTATAAAGTATTCCCTTTTTAATGTAATGGAAAATATCACTTTTAAACATTGAATAACTTCAGATTTGAAGGTTTGGGGAAGAAAACTCATACCAGTACTGAAGAATTTCTTTGGCTGAAGCACTGAACTACAGTTACTTCTGTGTGGGGAAATACCATGCTTTTTCACAAACATTGTAATTAGCACATGAAATTCTGTTGTTACTATTTTTCTAATAAAGTGTTTTTTCATTTACATGCTACAAGGATGAAGTAAGTAAAACAAAGTCATGATCAAATATGAAATTGCGTTATAAACTGCAAATATACTTAGGTCAGTAATCTTTAAATTGTGGTGACTCAGAAATCCAATACATATTTGTATGAGGTTAAAATAATAAGGTGCCTTTGAAAAGTTGGTCAGAAATCACTTAAGACTGACCATGCTACATGTATAAACCAGTAACAGCATCTCGCAAAATCTTTATTTTTTCTTAATATTTCACAGGTTATTTTTTGCATTGCAAATATCTCCTGACACTTTTTTGAAACTTATTAAGCCTTCTGAATATGAAACATGTCTAAGTGTAGGATGTTTATTTGTGTCCAGTTAGTTCTCTGGTGCCTGTTTTATGTTGGTATGCAGCCTAGTTTGACTTGAAAGGTATAAGTTGTGTTCAGATCTCATCATGCCTGTCCATTTGCCTTTTGAAACTTGTGAATGTTTCAGAACATCAAGGAGAGGATGCTTAACAAATGACATCACAAATTTTGTCAACAGTTGTGTTGATTTGAGCCTTGACTTTTTTTGGATGGCTTTTAAGGACAATAAATTTACTAGATCTAGAGTGCAGTACCTTAAGTATTTGTTCACATTTCAGGGACAAGAGAAGTTATATGCAATGACTTTAAAAATAAGCTCCTTCATAGGTCAGTCCTGGAGCGCTTCTTGAGAAGTAAACCTGTGACATAAAGTAGATTGTAATACTTTTTAAAATTAAATGTGAGGTTTAACTTTTAAAGCCAGATGTCTTGGCATTATTTGAAACAGTAAATGCTCTTGGTACCACTTTGAAAGAGCTGCACTGACCAATTCCGTAGACTTCTCCAGTTGTATGTCAGATGTCTGGTGTTTTAAGTCTTTTCAAGGTGTTCAGAATGCTAAGCAGGGAAGTACAGGTCACTCTGGTATTTGTGAGTAGCACAGGTATCCTAGCATTGCTAGGATGGATGAGAACTATTATAGAAACATTTAGAGTGACTTATCCTTACAATAACTATTTGTACAGCCGTATGTATTAATGTATGTTCCATAACTCAGTCTGAAAAATTAAATATGATAATTACTTGTTCAATTAAGTTTCTCAATCACTTTTTGCATACATTGTTAGGAGTGGTCTGCAGATCTGAATCGCACTCTCAGTAGAAGAGAAAAGAAGAAGGCTTCTGATGGAGTGACTCTGACTGGTATTAATCAAACAGGAGATCAAGTTTCCCAGCCTAACAAACATAGCAGGTATTTTTTTCATGCCTTAAAAAACTAAACAGAAAGGACTGTTTAAGATAACAAGCTACACAGGATCAAAAAGCCAGTGTAAAACTAAACATTACTCACCTGTGAGCATTTTTAAAACAGCTTTCTGCAGCTCACAAAATATTTTGGGAATTATTCTCTATTTTACATTTCTCTTTCCACTGTGAATTATAAGAAACCAAATTACATGAGTAACTGAACTCTGTAGTTAATCTGGGAGTTAGTCTGTTGCTATTTTCCCATCTCTAGAAATGACATTTTACTTTGAAATCTTAGTCTAAAAAATGTGTAGTCGCTTCACAATTCTGGATGTCATTAATACATAACTGTTAACATCAGCTTCCTCAGAAAGTAATGAAACTGGATAGAAAAATAGCACTGCCTTTTATTGCAGGCAGTAAGAAAAAGAAATCGTGGTCCACAACAGTTCTGGAGGAATGTATCATATGTGAGACTTCCAGAACTTTCTTGGATCTTTCACTACACTTGATGGATGGTGGTTTTTTTGTTCTTTGTTTTTTGGCTGGAGAAGGGGTCTGCTAAGAAACTACTTAGTGGGACACCAGTGACAGTGTGTTTACTCTTAAACAGATAGGGTCACCATAATGCTCTTTCTTTTCCAAATTAGCAGTCTTAGTGTCCAGAGTAACACAGTGCAGTCAGTACAATCAAGTTACAATCCCTTTGAAGATGAAGAAGATACTGCGAGTACTGTCAGTGAAAAGGAGGACAATAAGATCAAAAAGTTGGTGAAATGTTGTTTTTTTAATTGTTTTCACACTTGCACTTTCTCTATCCAGGGTTTTCAATTTTTGGTTTCTGTAACACTATGCTAGTTGGTGCATGAAGTCCTTTTAAGAGGTTGTGTAAGCGCAACACTGTAACTTAACTTGTTTTTCCTAACAGATGCCACATCTGTTGCCTTGATCTTCTTTGGTTTGAAACTACTGTGGTTATTGGCAGTTCCTAACAGACCTACTGTTGCTTTTTTCCTTCCTTTACCAGTCCTATAAAATGTTGAAATTGATGGGTTTTTCTAATGAAAGTACTTTGCTTTCTGGAGCTTTACTGCTGTGTTCTCTTGCTGAACAAGTCTGCTTTTATGATTGCTTTCTTTTTGTTTAGGACTTTCTCAAACAGCTGCCTGTTGCTTCAGTATGCCTACCTGGGGATATTGTATCACTGTCTTAAATGGCATGTGCATGCTCAACATCAAACACTTTTTAAACAATCAAATTGTTGCTCTATAATGAAGCTTTTATATTGGTGATTGCAACATACAAAAAGTTAAAAGCTACTGTAGGGGTCCATAGAGGTATGGGAGATTCTACAAAGCAATTTAAATACCTAATTGTTCTCATCTAATATCTGAACAGCTTTTACTTTTCTAGAATAAATAACCCCGTGGATTCTACAAGTTTCTTGTTAGAGAAGTTCTTGGAGTTTATGGGAAAGTTGTCCTTCACTTTTTTCCTTTTTCCCTTTTTTTAACTTTTAAAATGTATTGTAAGAATGTGGCTTTACTTCTTATTTTTCTGATTAAGGCATTGCCAGCTAAAGGTAGATAAGATAGAAATAAAGTTTCAAAACAGGGCTTTATAGAGAAGTTTAAGCTTAACTAGGGGAACTGATATCTTGGGGTATTTCTAATCTCCTAATCAAGGGCAGAAAAAGTGATTTAAAAATTGTTTTTAGTGTTAGCAGCTATGAAAAAAACCAAAGCTACCCCACAGATTGGTCCGATGAAGAGTCCAACAATCCTTTCTCTTCCACTGATGCAAATGGAGACACCAATCCATTTGATGAAGATACTTCTCCCGCAATGGAAGTGAGAGTGCGTGCCCTCTATGACTATGAGGGCCAAGAGCAAGATGAACTCAGCTTTAAAGCTGGTAAGTGTGCATCATTCGCTTAAAGCATTTCAAAAGAAGAAATGGGACAAATAAGGAGCTTTTCTCTTCAGCATTTATTTTCTGAAGTCACTTGTCCCTCTGAATGTACAACTCCACTTACAGGATCCTATCTAACTCCCACTCTTCCTGATAGCGCTTCTTGGTACCCCGTATTTGGAAGTACTGAATTCTAATCTGTTTGGAAGGTATTGGTATATCTGTTTGGTATACTCCCTTCCTACTGTCTTGGTGTTAAACAAAATGGTGAGCTGCAGAACTGGTAATCTCACCTCCTTCTTTTCTTAGTTGGTGATAGTAGCAGCTGTTGCTTTTAGCTGTGCACAGATGCTGGCCCCAAAGTTCTTTTTTTAAAAGAAAAGATTACAGCACCAAATCTTAAAACAATAAATAATATCTAATCAACTGGAAGTACTCCCTTTTTGGCCTCCAATTTCCAACATTGCTGATGTATTTTTTGTTTGTTTGTCTTAGTTGAAAACTTAGTCATGGACAGAATTTTTTCCTTTCACTCCCTCTGGTGTACCTAAGCATGGTAGCTCTACTGCATTTATCCAGTTTTGTCATCTTGCATTACGTTAGAGACACTGACTTAGACATCTCCTTTCTTGGGGTGACGTTTTGTTTCCCTTGAGCTTTAAAGTCTGTTCCTTTCTTTGCATTTTACCTCCTTGCTGCAGTTGAGAGAAAGAATAGAGGCATACAAGTGACAAGTCTTGTGCGACGAGAGACACACAAGTTTCCACATGTATGTTTCCACAATACAAAGTTGGCAAAAGGTTGTGGTGGTTGCATGCCGTGGATGCTGCTGCCTCCAGTTTGTATGGGCTAGTTCTTCCAGAAGTTGTGTGCCGAGCGAGTGCCTGAGCATCTTTCTGAGCACAGAAATAGGAAACTTCAAGTTTTTCAGTCTGTCCAACCCGAAGGCAGTACCCTCTAGTGGTGGAAGGTGAAATCTATACCTTCTGACCTCGTAACAGGCAGTTGTACTACTGTCCTGTCTAGAACTGCACATTAAAAGTTTGCTAAACAGGAAGTCAGAATAAGATTGCATGAGTAGATTAACAAAAACAGAACTTTGGTTTGTGAAAATGAGAGAGGCAATCTAATCAATCACGTCTCTTCTCCTTTGCTTGTTGCTTACTTTTTTTCTCATGTAATGACTGACGTATTTGTAGAGGACAAACCGGATTCAAGTGTTGAAAGGTCTGAGAAAACTTTTTGTTCCACTTCCCCTTCAGCATTCATAAGAATTATGCTACTCTGTACCATCAATGGGTCTTAGATAGATGTTGCAGCTGAAAGTTAGTATAGTAAACAAGTCAATGATGTAGTCAATTAATGTGATCAATGAACTGTTAAACTTTCATTTTGCTTATGGAGAAAGGTGTTGCTCAAAACTGAATACAAATGGAGATTGTTTATAAAAACAAATCATCCCATAAAACCCCAGAGCCCTGGTGGTACTCTGTCCTTTCAGTCTTCCCTCCTCTTTTAATAATGAAACTCTCTACTTATGGCTTTTCTTTTTTCATAGATAAGTAATATGTGGACTTCCAAAGAGGAGGAATGGGTTGGTTTGACCTTCAACTTTAAGTTATACCCTGACAGAAGGACCGTAGTAACAAAACATCTGGAGCTTTCTCTGGAATACACAGAAGCTAAAATTATTCTTCATTCTGTAGACTTCAACTGCTTATTTTTTCTCAGTAGGGGATGGAAATAAGCTAATCTTGAAATATATGTATTGTGTCTGTAAAGTCAATCTGGCATTCCAAAGGCTTACAGTAATGAGCCTTTCCATGGCAGAACTAGGCAATGTTTGTACACACAGATGTAATGGTTAAATACAAAGTTAGACATTCCATACCAGCTGCGTGACTTGTATTAAACCACTTAAACCATGTGGTTCTCAATGGGGGGGGGGGGGATGTCTGTACAAATAAAGTACAGCATATGTGAACTGTAAGAGGTGTTTGTAGGCTTAACTTAGAAATAGCTTAATACCTTTGAAGGAAGAACATTAAAGTACTTTATAACACCAAAGTATATGACTACATCAATCAGAAGAAAGGGATCATGCTAGGCTGTGAGTCCCCTTACAGAAGGTGAATTACAGAATGACTATAGGCAAACTTACATAGTTTTTACACATAAGTATTAGTGTGACTATGTAGACACTGAACGTACAATAAACTAAGTAAAAAACACCCACGCTGTCAGGCAGGAGCCACTTTAAAATGTAATCTATTCCTTTGTTCCTGTGTGGACTATGCCTAGACTCCTGAGCAGCTGTCAGGAGAGGATTAATTCATTTTGCAGATCTATTTAAATGTATGTGGATATTTTCCAATCGGATTTCCTTGAGTATTCAAGAAATTTGCCTACACAGCCTTTATGATCGCTTCTAGGCACATGCTGTAGCGCATATGCACTGTGTGGCATCCCTCAAATATATTTTTTTCAAGGTTTGAAACTAACCTTTTTATTAGTGGATTACTGCATACATTTTTTTCCTTGGCAAACAGCTGTGGTAGGCTTCCAAATAGCTGAAATTACTATCCATACTTCGAGAGCCTTTACAGTTGCATAACTGCATGGGACATAACTGTCTAGTGTATGTCTAGCTCTCTGCCATGATTGAGAATAAATAGCTACAGCAAATATAAACCATGCAACGTTATCAAAACATGATAGCGTACACACTATTTTTATTGTATTTGTAAAGACTTTGTTGTAACTCTGTTGTGCAGGTAATTGTCAAAAGTGGCAGTGTTTCAACAGACCTCCAAGTTCACTAAATTTCCAAGTCCTAGTTGTACAAGTGCAACTTGTCATCGCAATACAAGTGCAATTGCATGGATGCTTACTGCCAATGTGGCATGGATTTGATTAGGCATTGTTTTCATTTTAAAATACACTTAATAGAAGTGGCAAGGAAGTTTGGAATTGTACACTCTCTCATTCTGCATGGCTAGAAATAGTGAAAAAAATGTAAAATGTCTCCATAAGCCAACTACAGTACAGTCTACAATGCTAAATATTTGTTCATAGCATTCTTTTATTTGTTATCTGGTAGATCTGCAAACTAGAGGAAATGAAGCTTTAACCTTTTATAACTAACAGGGCAACTATAGAAGATATATGAAGTTCGTCCATTTCTAACAAAAAAAATAATATATATATATATATTGCTTAGGATTATTTTGAACAAAAACTAGCCTAAGACTTCCGTAGTACTTTATGTATTTATAGCCATTAGGGACTGGTTAATATCATCAGCATATATTTCCTTTTGCTTACTAAGATGAAACACAGATATGTTGTATGCAGAGAAATAATTAGACACAAATAAGTTGCCTGTGGGGAAATAATTCTTAGGTGGTGTGGCCTTTTTTTTTTTTCATGGTGGACCTTCATTTGTTTATAGATAGGATCTTGGAGTCTACAGACATTTTAATATATAAGTATTTCCTGAGTGAGAATGTAGAAGATTGGACATGCATGGTGGTCAAAAAGAGGTTACGTTTATAGTTCATAAATGTCTGGATGAATAATCAGTGTTAGCTCTTGCTGTTTAAGTTAGGAATCAAACTGAGTTACCTTTTTTTGAGCTAGAACTCTACATCATCTTCCAGCAATATAAAGCTAGAGCAGTAAAAGAAGTTCTATCCCAATATTTATCTCTTAAAAAGATGAGGAGAGATGTTGCAAAGAGTAAGGTGTTAGTTTCTTTTAAATCTTCCAGCATCACAGCATAGTAGTGGTGTACTGAAAAGCTTCAGTTATAGTTTAAGAGAATTTTACTGCCACTTCTTAATGTAAGTACACTTCTTTTGTAACATTTCTTACTCCTTATGTTCCACCAACTCTTACACTAGTATATATTGACAGTAAGCCTAATGAAACATTTCACTTGTGCTGACGTTTTGTTGAGTCATCAGTGTAAGATTATTCTTTTTGCTTAGAGGTAATTTTACTATCCACAACTATCTTTGACTGTTCACACCTTTAGATATAAGGGAACCTTGGATCTTGTAGTGCAATAACACCGTATATAAGTTGAAAAAAGTTGTATTCTTTTATTGTGTTTGAAATGCTATTCTTGAAATTGTATTAGTGTAATGTTTTAGTTTCAAAGTATCTCCCTTCCCCCTGTTTTCTTGAAACTGGGGGCCTTTCATCCTATATGTAAATCTGTGGGTGGTATTAATATCAAAAGCATGAAGAGCAGAGAAGAGAGGTTTTCTGCTGGTACCTTAGGTGAGCAGGGGAAGAAAAGTGGACACTTTAGAGAATTGTCATCTTATCTTTCTGTTGGTGTTACTTAGAAGGTTACAGATTTGTTAACAGTCCTCCTTCTTTTTGCAGGGGATGAATTAACTAAAATGGAGAACGAAGATGAACAGGGTTGGTGCAAAGGACGTCTGGATAATGGACAAGTTGGTTTATACCCAGCAAACTATGTAGAACCAATCCAGTGACAAATGACAAAGTTAATATAGAAGTATTACAAAAGCTCTGAAGGCCTGTACAGTATATATTTAAAGTGAGAGGAAGCTGAATGATGTATAGAGTGTATATATTTTAATGGAAAGGAGAGACAGCTTGATATTGAAATCATAGCGATTTAAAGACGAGTTAGAACTATTTTGATGATGTTTTCAGAATTTGTGCACAATGCAGTGGAAAGGGGTTAGGTGGAAAAATAGTGATAGGAAAAATACTACTTAAGCTTTCTCTTCCCACATGTTCTGTTATTGTGACTCTTAAACTTTTTTGCATTTTCTATGCTTGTGCCTCATCCTACCCGAGGTATGTGGCTTATGCTGACTTTTGTTTAATCGGTTATTTTAAGTGACCTTCAGTAATTTGCAACTTGAATTTTTAAGGTTGTTATAGTTAATTTTCTATTTGTTCTTAGCAATGTCTGAAAGATGCAGTATTTTTTTATTTAAATGCTATGTAGTTAAGCACCTTTTTTGTATGCTTGATCAAATAATACTTAAATTATGACATAGATTTAGTCACCAGTTAACTGAATGAAAACTCTTTCCATGTTGTAGTAATCTTTGTCAGTGTGGCTTGAAGCTGTAAAACAAATATTGTATTTAATAATTATCTGTTACAGAAGGTTATTTGTAGCAGGTGTCATGGGTTGGGATTCTGTTATGAATGTTGTTTACGTGGTTTGACACTTAAATGAGTTTTCCATCTAGATTTTAAATAGCACTCTATAAACGAAAAGATAAATCATACATAAGCCCCAGAATACTAGCTATTTCCAGCACGTTTGCAGGGGAAAAAAAAACTCCTTTTAACTGCTAATGATTTTTGGGTAATTTGAAATGTTAAATCTGTGAAAACTAATTTTTTTGAACAAAGATTGTAAAATAGACTATAATGCTTTTATTAAGAGGCTATCTGTTGTGTATATGTATATATAATTTGATATTCCAAAATATAAAGAGCATGGCTATTAGTTATCAAGTCTTTCGATGTGGATAAGATTTAGACTGTTTTAAGAGTTTAAATTATAGGTATATTTAAATCTGCTTTCCTGCCACGTTCATTACTGTACTATAGACTAAGTATTCTGTGATTTATATTTTCGGAAGTACAGTAAATACACTAACATACTCAAAATCTGTATTTGTGGATAAATTTGTGGGTCAAAATATAAACTAGCATTAGTCCTTACATGGATTATTGTAGCAGAACACTGTAAAAAACATTTGTTTGCAGTTACAACTCGGTCATCTGTAATCTTGTCAAATAGTATAGCATTTGTGACATTTAAAACTGGGTTGTAAATTACAGCAGATTTGTGTTTAAAAAAATCAATTATCAGGTGAGTAGATATGCTACTTTAGGAAGCTACACTGTAATTAAACTAACAAATCTATTTTGGGGTAACTATAAAACACTGTTGGTAGTTTTGAACTTTGCTTTTTGAGCTTATAGGTATATTTAGTCAACGTTTTCAATGAATCAAAATGTGCAAGCTTAGAAAGTGCATGTATGTATGTGTCTGTCAAGGAAAACTTACCAACATAATTGTTCATCCACAAGATGGTTACTGAATTTGTCAGGAATTATTGCTTTGGGTCTCCGTATTGTAATATATTTTAGAAAACAATAAAATCTGTTAATCTCTTAAATACACAGAATGCATTCTTCTTAATCTTTCGTAGTATGTGAAAATACTCTTATGAAGTAAATAATGCATTTCATTGCAGTTCAAGATGACAAAATATGCATTGTCTAAAAGAATCATAAAGAAGAGTATGCAGTCAATAGTGTTGTGCTGTTAACAAGAGGAGGTGCAGTGCACAGGGGCTCTTTGCAAGAAGACACTGCAGCAAAATGCTTATGGAAGAAGAGGAGATTCATGTCTTTTGTGGTTATGTGAAATCTACTGTGAGGGTGCTTTCCCTGGTATAGTCAAGTCTGGTATAGCTTGGGTGAGCAGCTGAGCTTTTTAAAAAAATAATACATGAATCTTTTCTGCATTCTCTGTGGATTTTTTGCTGACTGGTAGTGAATAACATAGTGGTTCTTGTAATGGCTAGCCACAACTTTTATTTAGTCCCCCACATCAATACTGTATCTTTTAATCTAAATGAAGTACTACTGGTGGTTGTCAGATTTAGTGAAGTAACCACAGAATTGAAGAGGAAGGGACCACAGGAGGTCCCTAGTCCAGAGTCTAATTTAAAGCACAGTCAGCTCTGCATTCAGACCGGGTTGCATTCAGGCCTTTGAGCTGGTCTGGAAAACTTCCAAGGACTGATTCCTTAAGTTCACTGTTCGAACTGTTACAGTGCTTAATTATCCTTATTGTGTTGTCTACACACACACACACACGCACACACACACACCTTTCTCTGCAGTTAGAACCTGTCCTATTGCAGTGCGACCATTGTTTCTTGTTCTTCTGTGCTTGAATGGTGCCTGTCTCTATTGTCTTCATAGCCTCCAAGTAGGTGGAGGAAAGCTGCTGTTAGGACCCCCGAAGTCATCTCTTGTCCAGGCTGAACAAGTCCTGTTTCCTCAGCCTCTCCTCACAGAACATGTGCTTCATTCCCCCTAATTTGTCTAGTTAAGAAGGCATAGCAAGAGAGCCTTTTATTTAAAACATAGAATAAAAAATAGGAGGGTATTTTATTAGTGAAGGTGTAGAGATAAGCAGCTCCTTATGCATAGTCCAAAGCAACGTTAAAATTCCTCTTAATTTGTTATTTCTGAAGCTTTTAAAGCTTGACACCAAAATTATGAGCTCTTTTGTCCTCAGGCTGCCTCTTAATTTACTTGTAAGCTACAATATAAAAATAAAAGATAAAAATCTGTATACATATGCAAGATTCTAAAAGCAGAGCTATACTCTGCGTAATCATGTCGCCCTTACCTTGTCAATTGAACAAACCAATCCATTGCTATTATCTTGTAGAGATGTCTGTAAAGTTGGTCTGATGTACTAAAACTGTTTTTTGCCATGTCTGAGCTGATATTTTTTGTTCTAATATTTCTTCCAATTATGTCTTTGTTCATAGCATTTGAAAAGCTAAGAATTAAAGCAGGCTTCACAATTGGAGATAGGTAGAAATGCTGAGTCTTCTAATTGGAAACCACTGTAGATAGATGAGATAGCTTTGACCTAATCTGATGATCTGGGTCATCTTAAAATAGCTGTAGACTATTGTAAAGCAAAGGAGAAAAGGGGGAGAATGGTATACTGAAGGGTGGATGCCCAGCAGCAATACCTCCTGTTCTCCTAGAGTTGTCTGTTATTTTTTTTTTAAATAACTCTAAGGTTACATAATCATTTTTGAAACCAACTTTTTCCAACCTTTCTGGTTTGGCAGAAAGTTATTCATTCACCTCAGAACATCAGGGAGCTTGCTAATTGTGGATGAAATCATACCTAGTGGTCAGTTTAGAGAAAGCTGCAGATCCTGCTCCTGAAATGTGAGAATACAAAATATCCCAGATTAACAGGAATAGTTTTACTTCTTAATTTTGTTTGAACTGAAATGAGATGAGCAATTTCAGAGCCTAGGAAAGATTCATTGTGTTTGACATCTAGCAGTTTATTTGCTGATGATACGTATGTGTGATTTTTTCAGCCTGCTTTACCTCCTTTTTCCTTTTAGAAATTCAGATTCCTGTGTGATATGACATTAATCCTCTAACAAAAAGTTTCAAAAGTACTTTAGAGGGTTCTTGAACCTTCCATTCAGGAAATAGCACCTATGTACACCTGAAGTTTTACTGAGCACCTGTTTACATTTCAGAAGGTGTAACCTCTTCTCTGTAGAGAAGACTGACTGTAGAAGGTTAGATGAGGTCGGTGCCAGTGGCATGTAGTGGGTGCCTTGGGAAGCGTGTAGAAACAAGACAATACATAGTGATAGTGATGCTTCTTTCAGCTGTCAACAATCTGTATCTTTGGTCTATGATGTAAGAAACTAAATTCTTTCCTCCTCATTTTGAACACTCAATTTACTGCATTGGCAACAACTGAACACCAAACTATTGTTCATACAGATGTAAATGATGCAGAACAGAAAAGAGGTCTTGTAATTAGTTCCACAAAGACGATCAGTAATGCTTTTAGTAGTAGCAGCTAATTATGACCCCATTAGAGAAGTGCAGACTGTATTTTTATTTTGCATTTGACTTTGAAACTTGCTGCTTTATTATCTAGTTAGTAATGTACAAGGTCTTTTTGCCGTTCTTCACTTTTGTAAATGTAAGTAGCTCAATATCAAACAACTACCACCTTTTGTTCACCTTTTTCACAGATGAATATTCAAATCTACCTGTCCAAGCCTGAATCCCTTTGGAGGACACACTGGTAAACCCCTACTGTTTATTTTGGTTGTCAGTAACTATTTTATTAAATGATCATTTCCTTATTTCATGGCAGTTTATTCAATTTTTTTTACTAGCAAAAATTTTTTGAAAATCCAAGTCATCTGTTACCTTAGCTAGGTCATCTTTCTGCATGACTCATGAAGTCTTTAATCCCACAAGGTGAGCAACCAGCAACCATATTAATTGTGAAGTAGTTGTGTATTGTGATATAGATATTTCTAGAAATCCTAAGCAGAGCACACAAAATTGATTGCACTGCCATAGATTAAACACTATCACGTGGAAAACGTAGGTGGGTTTTGCAGTGGGATGCTGCTTCTACATGCAACTTTGCAAGTCTCTTGCATTGCTGATACAAACAGGTTTACCTAAGCAAAAGTGAATATTGACTATGCAGCAGGCTTGTCTGTAAGTTCCAGTATTGTAACTTTTTGGTTTTGTACTGGGCAATGCAGTTGAAGGACTACTCTCAAGAAACCTTGCCTGTGTGGTGAACTGATTATGTTTCTTGTTATCAGTACAAACAATGCATTAGTACTAAATAAAAGTGTATTATTGATATGCTGAACTGGTTTCAACTGGTTTTTAATGTAGTTCAACATTCCTAAGCTTCAGTTCCATATTGTGGAAGTAGGCATTTGGATGCTTGCTCTCTCTACTCCAGAGAGGAGATTTTCTGGATGGATTGTCTGTACTGGAGAGATACATGTCTGGGACTATGTCGTATGTTTGAGGATATTTGCAGGGGAGAGGGTAGCCTAAAATTTCTAGAGCTGTAGTTGGCATGAAGCAGCATGTTACCATTATGCACAGTGTATGTGAGCAGTGACAAATTTTGCTAAGTGTGACCAAATTTTTCAAAGGATGCAAAGCACAGGCAAGGGGGCATAGGGTATGGAGGGTATTTCCAAATTATTTTGAACAAATCAGCATTCTTTCTCAAGGAGAAAGAGTGACAGTGCAACTTACTGTGGGTAATGGGGTCAGAGAAGGAATATGTGCTTAGACTTATGGTCTTAGACATTTTTTGTTAATGTGTTTTTTGGCAGGGATGGCGTTAATTTTCTTCATAGTAGCTCGTATGGTTCTATGTTTTGGATTTGTGATGAAAATAGTGTTGATAACACACTGTTTCAGTTGTTGCTGAGCAGCGCTTACACAGTGCTTACCAAGGTCTTTTCTGTTTCTCTCACTGCACTGCCAGTGAGGAGGCTAGGGGTGCACAAGAAGCTGGGAGGGGGGCGCAGGCAGAACAGCTGACCCAAACTGACCAAAGGCACAACCTTTACCATATGGCATCATGCTCAGCAATAAAAGCTGGGGGCTATTCACCAGGCCTGCTGTTGCATGGGGACTGGCTGGGCATCGGCTGGTGGTGAGCAATTGTGTTTTTTTGTATTACTTTTCTTTTTTTTTTTTTTTTGGTAAACTGTCTATCTCAACCCACTAGTTTTCTAGCTTTTGCCCTTCCAATTCTCTTCTCCCGTCCTGCTGGGGATGGGGAGTGATCAAGTGGCTGGGTGGTGCTTAGCTGTCTAGCAGTGTTAAACCACAACAGTGAAGATGAAAATTAGTTGAGGGTTGAGGATGTAAGCAGTGTCTGATGGGGGGAGTCAGTTTTGCTCACAGTGCTGGTCTACTGCTGGTTCTGGTTAAGGACCTGCATTGCACCTAACAGCTGCTCACCAAAGTAGAGGACACTCAGTGCCCAATCTACAGGCACCCTTGAAAAGTAGTTTGTGTTTGTTTGTTTTTAATTCACTCAACATGCGAGAGCAGCCAGTGAATTATGAGCACTGCCTTTTCTCTGGCAGAGATGAACGGCTCAGCCCTTCCTTTTACTGTTACCTACATTCATTGTATATCACCTTTCTCCCACAACCTTGAGGCTGCTCTTAGGGCTGCTTCCAGGATGTGCTTACCTCCCCCAGGTTCTTAAGTATGTGCTAAATGTTTTTCATGCATTTGGTCTAGAACTCATATCCTAGCAATCAGCTGAGCTTGCAGTTTGCAACAGGAGTCTGTCTAGCCTGCACATCCATGTAGCTGAATTGCGAAGTGTGGCCTTAGGATAGAGGCACAGTGTGAGAAACAAACAGTAGAGCGTTTCTGAGCACTGTCAAGGACAGGTACATTTTTACTTCATGGATGGAGATTTGTGTGTTCTCTGTTCAAAGTGGCTCTGAATAACTAGCAGAGTTACTTTTTACATCCTGACTCAAGGGCAGAGACATGCCATTTCCTGAAATAGGAGGCCAGTGAAAGAACCAGCACCCCACAGTGTTATTTGCGCTTCCCAAGTTGCATGTTGATTTACCAGGGCTGCTGTAGTGGCAGGAGCTAGCTGCCTTTGTGTGCCATTGCTTGGGGGGGCAGTAGCGCAGCTAAGGAGAGGACAGGACAGTAAGTCCTTTTCTGGGATTGTGCCAGACAGATCAACTGTCAGGATTGCCTTGTTTTTCTGATGTTAATTGTTCTTGATAATGACAAGATCATACCTCTCCTGCTTTTTTTTTTTTTTTTTTTTTAAATAGTACTTACAAAGCTAAAGTATAGTACTGATAAAGCTGAAGTAATGGACTCTTTCTCCTGTATGGAAATTTCTTGGCAACTCTTTCTCCCTGTGAGGCCAGTGGCTGTAGGCCAGGATGGCAGTCCTCATGCAGTCAGATAGGATTTGGTAAGCGTCTCCGGACAGGAGTGTGCTTAGGGCTCCTATGACTCACAGGCAATGTCTTCCTGAAATGTGAACTTCACTTGCAGAGCGAAGACGTATCTCTTGTTAGGCACTCCTGATCCCAGGTGACTGCCAAGGGGTATGATTACGTTTGCTGGTATGGAATTATGCCTATACAGGCTCAGATATTTTAAGTCTAGTCCCAGTGTTATTTGGCTATATGCATACAGATGGATTTTTGGACTGCTATCCTATAATATAATCAATCCCACTACCTGTGACATAGCGTCAGACTGAACAAAGTTGATCTGGAGTGGAGGCTGCTGGCCTGCTGCAGGAATTGTCAATACCTCAAAAATGAGTGAAATGTTCGTGTGTTCAGCTGCCTGTCAGGATAACAAGTGACTGACTTGTACTGATTACCAAAAGCACTATTGGTTCATGTGCCTCTGATTCGCAGTGCTGAGGGCCTGGTGCAGGGGACAGCAGGCAGTAGGTGTTTCAGCAGTGATCCCCAAACCTATGCCTACCCCAAGACTGCTGGTGGCTTGCAGCAACATGCATTGGGTGGATGTTTTGTGCAGCACGGCCACAACCCTGATGGTAATAGGTTTCATCACCCTGGATTATTTCCTCATTGACAGGTAAGAACGGGGGGCTGCTATGGAAGAGAGTGAAACAAGGTGCTGAAGTTAGATTGTCATGGAAGGCCTTGAACGTGGCTATTTTGGGCCCTAGATAATCTATGGTGCTGCTGTTAGCAGAATGCTAGAGCAGCCACTCTCCAGAGCACCCTCCAAGCTGAAAGAAAATCTAAGAATTATAGGAAATTTGTCCTAACTCTGGTTGTTCCCTACATGGCCAATCATACCTCAGAAGAGTTGGGGAGATGAGGGTGTAACACCTTGAGACCCCCGTGCTCTCTGACAAGTAGGAGTGCTGAGGGGCCAAGCTCTGCCACAAGCCCCCTCCTTGTCCCTGGTCACGTACTTCAGTGCTAATGCTGAGAGGGAACGATGGTTTCACAAGAAATTTTTACAGAGTGCTTGAAACCTACTCGTTGGATAAAGCATGTTATCCAAGTAGGCACGTTATCACCACTTTTGTGGTGGCACTACGCCACTTTTTCCCAAACCAACCACCAGCACAGCTGTTGTCCTTCCACGTTTAATTTATCTTTTGCCCCGAGACGCTGAGGCCCCTCAGGCACCGCCCCGCGGCCCCCGTGCCCGCCATCTCAGGGAGCCCGGCCACTCCTCCTGTACCCACGGCAACCGCCGCCTCCTCTCGCCACGCCGGCGGCCGCAGGCAGGCGGCTCCCCCCGGTCCCGCCCTGCGGGGCGGAGCGGGGCGGCCGGCGGCGGAGTGGGCGGCAGCGGTGGCGGTTCCTCCGTGGCGGCCCTCCCGCCTCGCCTGCCGCCATGTGCGAGCCCAGCAAGCAGGACATCGTCGCCATCTTCAAGCGGCTCCGCTCCGTCCCCACCAACAAGGTGAGGGCGGCGGGAGGACGGGGCGCCGGGGAGCCGGGGGGAGGCGGCGGCCGGGCTCCGCCGTGGCGGTGACACGTCGCACTGCCCGAGGGCGGGGCAGGGACCGGGCGGGACAGGACGGGGCGGGCGGAGAGCCCCGGGACCCCGGCGGAGCTCCGCGGTCCGCCAGCCGGTCCCGGCGGGGCGGCTGGGGCTTTCTGTGGCCGCGGAGGCCTGCTCCTCGTCCCACCGAGCCCCGACACACACACCTACATATATATAATATATATGCACCTCTGTGCTGCGCTAGGTGCTTGGTGGTAGCTCCCAGTGCATGTGAGCCTAGGGAAAACGATTTCATTTAAATAAACGTGCAGTTTAATGTGTGGATTGTAGCGTGTTTAAACGGACGTTTGAATAATTGTCTTGAAAATAGCGTACCTGTAATTCGTCCTCTGGTTTCCTTTGATTAGCATGAGAAACAGCTTTTTGGAGTTCTCATGTCTTTGTGTATTATGTAAGACAGGACTGCCTGACAACGTTTAATGAACACGTTACAGTTATTAAATTGGATGTATTTTGTGCACATGAAAGACATTCGTAGTCCTTAAGCTACCCAGTATTGTTTAAACGTTTGTAAAGCTTACTAGTTCTGATAACTTGCACCCTGAGACTGTAGTGTATAGACTCTTTTAGTTTGCACAGATCTGTTCCTCTGAAACAGGTAGTTTTTGGTTCCTGCTCTCTGGTTCTCTCTCTTCTCTTGTTGATGATAGCATTTGTGTCTCTGCTTGGAGACCCAAATCAAGGATCTGAACTGTCTGAAAACCAAGTGTTTGCTGTGGTGGTGGTTTATTAGTTCTGCAGTTTTGTTATTACAGTGTGAATTGTGGGGTTTGTGTGTCTGTTGGGAGGTGTTGTGGTCATGTTCCCCCCCCCAGCAGAATATACTATAGTACATCTTGCTCAAGTCATTTTAAGTTTACAATGCTTCCAGTCCAGCTTCCAGTCCAGTTTCCTTCTGTTGGCAAGTGCTTCTGTTCCCTCCCTTACACTGGTATTGCTGATGATGTGGCCGTGATGTGAGTTGGACCTACCTTTGCTCTGAGTCAAAGCGTTGGTTTCCAGTAGGATCAACAAGCCTGATTATTACTCCTGATATGCTTTCTTTTCCTGCATCAGCATACAGCGGTTGGAAAGGAAGAGAGTGGCTGCTCGGATGAAGGTTACCTTTGACCAGTCGCAAAACCGCCACCTGAGTAGTAGCGGGTCCAGCATTCAGGCGGCTGTGTGCTGGTCTTGCACAACAGGGATAGTGAACGTGGAGATGTGGAGCTACCCGTGGCAGCAGCAACACTGCGTGCCAGGTTAAAAGTGCCTTTGTAACCCTGACCTCAGTGACAGGTGATTGCTGAGCCCCTCCAGCTCTTTGGAAGTGTCAAAGCTAGCATTTCCAGAGGCTGTATATTACTCTGTTGCTATATCCAACAACGTGTACTATGAACTTATTTACCAACAGGCATAAAGGATCTGTTAACTTCAGCCTCTCATACAAGATGAATCCTGTTTGTTTTAATGGCGTCTTGCTGTGGACCCAAGTCTTTGTGTTTATTCTGGTAAAAAATCTCGATTGCAACTTTTACTCTTTTTTTTCTCCAAAGTGACTGTTCCTGAATCTAGACCGTCCTGAAATGCTTGAACACTAAATGAGCAAAAATAATACAAGTGTAGTTAAAAAGCAATAGATTATTTCAGTGTATCCTTCAAATTAGTTTTTATAACGACTTTAATATCTTAGTTGTACCTTACTCAATCCAATAAACACAGTCTCCATATTTAAAATGGAAATAATTTCATAGGTAGGCTCTGAAATCCCTTTTAATTTTGTTTTCATTTCTTGTTACAATTTATGTGGTGGAAAGCACTCTAAAATTGAGGAAGCCAAGCAACATGAGTGTAAGTTGACTTATACTCATTTGTTTCAGTAAGGTAACTTGATAAAATGTTCCTAATTCTGTCGCATAACATGATGGAAATGACAGTTCTTATGTTACTTTCACAAGAAAATTAGTTGTCTTTCTGACTTGCGTCACATATGCTGCTTTGTGGCAGCTAGCTTCCAAGGTGATGCAATTAACTTTCAAGAGGCTGAAATTAAGAAGCCCTTACATTTGTTCCAGGAAAGGGATGTTAATAACAGAACCTTTTTAACCATGGAATTTTTTAACCACCTGGTAATGCTTAAGATTCTCTTTTCCCATTTCTGCTCTGAGGAATTTCAATGAAATTTACAGCTCTAAGTCTGCTCTTCTCTCCTGTGTTAGAAGCAGGACCAAGGCTGTTGTCTTGGCTTTGATCTCCAACAGAATCTTGTCTTATTTTGTTGTCTTCATACTGCTTTTAGCCTAGTAAGAAACTGTTTGAAAACAGCCAATTTAAAGTGAAGATGAGGTAATTTATTTATTGATTTATTGGAATTAGTTCAAAGAATGGAGGGAATTGAGGAAAAGCGGATGAATTCTGACTACTTAAGGCTGTATGTTTTCTTGTGATATGGCATACATGAAGAGTTACTCATTCTTTTTCCCTAACTCCCTGCGTATAATTCTCCTACCTGTGCTTACTTCAGGGACTCTCTCCAGTCCTTCCTTCTGTCCCTCATTCTGTGTGGATTTTCTCTTATTTCTTCTTTCTGCTGCATGTCAGTGAATGACCCTGGTTTTGCACATACAGTAGTGGGATACATACATGCTTTCCAGACTCCTTTCCTTCCAGTAGTGCTCTGTTAAGCCTCCATAGAAAGAGTGGACTTACACATGCAGAAACTGTGACCTCCATGCTTTCCATGTGTGTTGCAGGTTATTGGCCTAACTGAAGCCCAGACTTAAAAATGTTCATATTGAGGATGAGCCGGTGTTGAATCTGATGGTGAACTTGTGCCTGATAAATGCGCGCTGTGTAAGATACACAGACCCACAGTAAAGCTAGGAGTTTAGCCTCAAACTGCTCTTGGGCATCTACTTGAAATTAATTTGGTTGGTGATAGGTTAGCTGACTTGAATGTAAACTCAGGGCTTGTTTGATTAGGTGTGTAGACAAAAATCTCTAGTTATATCAGTGTAGTTTCTAGCATGGAGACTTCTTAGTGTTTTTGTTTGTTTGTTTTTTCTTCCCAGCCTGTCAAGGAAGTGAAAACATTTCTTAAAAGCTTTTGTATATCAGTAGTGTTGGAAGTACTGTGTTAAATGTGTACTTGAACTAGATTGATGTGGGTTCTCTGCCCTACTGTTTCTCAACCTGTGATCCATGTGTAAACTGATTATGGACTGAAACTAGGAGTTTATGTTGTCCTGTCTAGTTTGGGTGAAGGCGTATGAGTTTGGGCAGATTGTGCAACTACTCTTTATAAAATTAGGGTTATGTGAAGTTGTCGTGTAATCCGAGCGGGAAGGATGAAATCCATGCTATAAGGATGAATTCATTAAGTTCTGATCACTACAAGGATGTTCGAATGACCTGTAATAACAAGTGGTTACGCATAAGCCACATTAATGATTTTTATTTTCTTAAAGGTATGTTTTGACTGCGGATCAAAAAATCCTAGCTGGGCAAGCATAACATATGGAGTTTTTCTTTGTATTGATTGTTCGGGGACCCATCGATCCCTTGGTGTTCACTTGAGTTTCATTCGGTAAGTAGTTTGTATATTTTTTACATTAAAAATGGTATTTTTTTCAACTTCTGATGTTTTTTATTTTGTTCAGATGGCTGTTCAGAGAGGAAAACTCATTCTTTTCTTAATTTCTGATTGAAAAATTTTTAATGTTTGTAAAAGCTTTGATTTATCTGATAGCTACTTGGGAATGAGGTAAATACGTAGGGTTCGGTAGAATTTGTACCTTGCGCCCATTCCCATTACCTGCTTCTAGTGTTTGTTAGTAGCGCATATTTGTTGGCAGATTTATTTGTACATTGAAGATGATGGCTTCTATAGATAGCTTCTATAGGTAGGTCAGTGATACAAGGAAGACTAACAGAATTGTGGGCCCTCTCCAGAAGGAAACAGGAGACCTGGTCACCCAGGATATAGAGAAGGCAGAGGTTCTCGATGACTTTTTGGCCTCAGTCTTCTCTGGCAAGGGCTCCAACCACATAGCCCAGGCCCCAGAAGGCAAAGGCAGGGACTGGGATAATGAAGAGCCACCCGTTGTAGAAGAAGATCAGGTTCAAGACCAGCTGAGGAAGCTGAAGGTGCACAAGTCCATGGGACTTGCTGAGATACGTCCATGGGTCCTGAGGGAATTGACGGATGTAGTTGGTAAGCCACAATCCATCGTATTTGAGAAGTTGTGGCAGTCCAGTGAACTGGAAGAAGGGAAATACAACCCATGTTTTTAAAAAGGGGAAAAAAGGAAGACCCAGGGAACTGCAGGCCAGTCAGTCTCATCTCTGTGCCTGGCAAGATCATGGAGCAGATCCTCCTGGAAACTATGCAAAGGCACATGGAAAACAAGGAGGTGATTGGTGACAGCCAACACAGCTTCACTAAGGGCCAATTGTGCCTGACAAATGTGGTGGCCTTCTCTGGTGGAGTTACAGCATTGGATAGGGGAAGAATAACTGACATCATCTGCCTGGGCTTGTGCAAAGCATTTGACGCTGTCCCCCATGATATCCTTGTCTCTGAATTGAAAAGACATGGATTTGATGAATGGGCCCACACGGTGGGTAAGGCATTGGATGGTTGCACTCAGAGAGTTGTAGTCAACAGCTCACTGTCCAAGCAGAGGTCGGTGATGAGTGGCGTTCCTCAGGGGGTAAGTATTGGGACCAGTGCCGTTTAACATTTTTGTTGGTGACATGGAGAGTGGGATTGAGGGTACCCTTGGCGGGTCTGCTGATGACACCAAGCTGCATGGTGCGGTCAACAGGCTTGGAGGGAAGGGATGCCATCCAGGGGGACCTGGGCAGGCCTGAGAGGTAGGCCTGTGCGCACCTCGTGAAGTTCAACAAGGCCAAGCATGAGGTCCTGCACCTCTGTTGGGGCAATCCCCAGCACAGATACAGGCTGGGCGGAGAATGGATTGAGAGCAGCCCTGAGGAGAAGGACCTGGGGGTGTTGGTTGATGAGAAGCTTAACGTGAGCCAGCAATGTGCTCTTGCAGCCCAAAAAGCCACCCATATCCTGGGCTGCATCAAAAGGAGCATGGCCAGGAGGGTGAGGGAGGTGATTGTCGCTCTCTGCTCTGCTCTCATGAGACCCCACCTGGAGCACTGCATTCAGCTCTGGGGCCCCAGCACAAGAAGGACATGGACCTGTTGGAGCGAGCCCAGAGAAGGGCAACAAGGATGATTCAAGGGCTGGAGCACCTCTCCTGTGAAGATGGGTCAAGGGAGTTGGGGATGTTCAGCCTCGAGAAGAGAAGGCTCTGGGGAGACCTTATAGCAGCCTTCCAGTGCCTAAAGGGGACCTATGGGAAAGCTGGAGAGCAAGTTGTTAGGGAGTGTAGTGACAGGACAAGGAGTAATGGCTTTAAACTGAAAGAGGGTAGATTTAGCTTAGTTATTAGGAAGAAATTCTTCACTCAGAGGGCGGTGAGGCACTGGCACAGGCTGCCCAGAGAAGCTGTGGATGCCCCATCCCAGGAGGTATTCAGGGCCAGGCTGGATGGGGCTTTGGGCAACCTCGTCTGGTGGGAGGTGTCCCTGCCCATGGCAGGGGGGTTGGAACTGGGTGATGTGTAAAGTCCCTTCCAACCCAAACCATTCTGTGAGTCTGTGATGAAAACAAAGAAGTGAGTAAGCATGTTGAAGCATTTTATCATTTTTCCAGTCAAGACTGAGGCAAGTACCGCTTTATTATCTTCAGCAGTGCTACAGTATGTTGATCATAATGATAATCTGACAGCCTAGCAAGCCAGTTTGGAGACCTAAATTTTTTTTTTTTTTGCCAACTTTGCTTCCTGAAGTAGTTCATTATGTTGCCACCACGGTGTCAGTACTGGGGTAGGAAGTGAGAGGTTTTGTGTAAAGGACTATACTCCCCTTTGGTGGCAGCACTTGGATAGGCTCAGTCAGTTGGTGCAGTTTTAGTGAGCTTCTCATATTTCAGATGAGTAACCCAATTTATGTCCTATAGGTGTTTTTGGCCTATTAAATAGAACCTTCCATTTCAAATATATAACTATTTGAAGTGTGTGAAAGCAATGCATCTAAGAACAGACTGCACATAAAAGCAGCTGTTTTCCATCAACTAAAATCTGTATTTTTCCTCTGTTGCTTTGTCACTGTATAAAAGAATGTTACGAGGGGTCTTTCAGGAATGCATTCCTGATGATCACAGTATTATGACTGTTAGAATTCTCCTCATACTCAATGCTCCCTCCACCACCCCCAGATAATTTGGGAAAGAAACTCTTTACACAAACAAGGTAGATTTTAAATGTCTGTGAAAGTAACATTAAAAATGTTTCTTTCTCTTCAGATCTACAGAACTGGATTCCAATTGGTCTTGGTTTCAACTGAGATGCATGCAAGTTGGAGGAAATGCAAATGCTGTATGTACTCTTGAGTGTTTGCCTTGCACATTGAAGCTTGTTAGGTTTGGAAGCTATTGTCTTTCCTTAGCGGCTCTCATCTTTTAGAATATTTTTGTTTTTCCAGTCTGTTTCTCTCCTTTTTCTTGTTTTTAAGAATTCTTTTGAGTGCTGATTTCACTTTCCATGCTTCTTGCAACTTTTCCATGCTGGTATAATCTGCAAAAGTATTTTTTTTTTTCCCTTAGAAGTCATTAAAAATCACTGAAAAGACTAGACCAGATTCCTTGAAAATGCATCTAATTTAACAGCAAAACATTGATAACTGATGAAAGATGGCTTTCCATCTGCTTCTAAACCTAGTTAACAAGTGTTTTCCTGTGACCATATTTCTGTATGTGGTTTATGAAAATGTCTTGCCAAAGGTCATGTCACTGCTGAAGTCAAGATATGACTTAGGCCTTAGGTACAGTTGAAGTCAAGATAAGACATGCTACACTGTCAGAGAGAGGAAATAGCAGTGTTTTTGTTTTGGCCAGTTGATATAATCTGTTACTTTTAATTCTTTTATATACTTACAGATAAGCTTGTTTCATAATATATATTTTTTAAACTAAGGTTTTATGTTGACTGCTGAATTGTCCTCAATTTCTTTTTAAAAAGATGATACTTTCTTCAGTCAACTCCTCTGGAATCTTGCCTCTTTTCTCATATTTTTTTCAAAGATCAACCACTGGTAGTTGAGATTGCTTCCCTAAGCTGAACTACTCAGTGTCGAAACATGTAACTTTCATAAGACACTTCTACTTTTCTTCCAGTTCCCTGGAAACTTACCCCTTATCTTTCTTCATTTGTGTTTAGTCCGTAAACATTGTTTAAGAAACTTTAAGTCTTGAGCTTATTTGTGTTCCCTCTCAACCAAACTTTCATTCCATTTACAATTATGAGCTTTCTTAATCTGCTTTGCTTGAGTCTTGTCATTGTAATATTCTCCTAAATCTTACTATCTCTGAATTTAATATTTTAAATATTTATAAATATTTCAGTATTAGAATATTTTAAATATTTCCATACAAAGAATGAATTGAGTGAGGATCATTATTATTAATCTTCCCATTCTGCATTTTCCAGTCAAACCATCTTCTTTGAATTAGGCATTCAGCGTGTCACTGTCTCTGGTTTGCAGATCTGAGCAGTTGTGTAACTTCAGAAATAAAGTGGTGTTTTTACCCTATTTTTTCTGCCTATCCTTTCTAAGTTGTATTTTTCTGTATACTGCAGTTATATGAATTTACTCATCACGTTTCTCTTACGCCTCCTAACAGATAAAGATCATAGTTTTAACTAATCAGAAGGGGGAGATTCTGCATGAAAAATACTTTCCTTTTTTAGCTAGAGATTTTAAGGCAATTGGAAGGAAGGGATCGCAAGTTTTGAAAAGTACTTCAGATAATTTCAGAAAGCATATTCACAGAAGATTAACAGAAAACATTTATTATTTAATTTAATGGATTTTTGTCTTTCTGCTTGGATGTCACTGTTTCCTATCATGCATTGTACCAATAGGTCTAATATACCCACATCTCATACACCTGAAATTCATAATGACCTCTTTTGGATTACCTAGCAGGATAAATGGCTGAAACTTTAAAGACCATTTTAGTAAACTGCCTCAACATTTAAAAAGTGAAAGTAAAAAATCTTCCCTCTAATTGCATGAAAAAACAATTTCCTTTTTGTTCCAATAACATGCTGAATTCTATTTTTACCAACTACTGCTTAGAAATACTCTCAGACTAACATTTAGTATTTCTATTCTGTAATTTCCTGGTGATACTGAATCTTGAATCAGTTATGAGCTTTATAGCTGTGTATGAGATTGCTAGAAAATTTGGTGATCTGAGTTTCTTTTGTTTTCAGAATAAACTCCTACAATTATTGGAATTAGGGTTTACAAAGAAAAGCTCTGAATGTCAACTCCATAGGTGTATGTATAGATATATATATATATATATATGTATATACACACCTAAATGCAAATATACACAGTCCTTTTGACACTTGTGATGTTTATAACCGTTTTTGTTGCAATCACAGAAATGTATTGTGGCTTAACTTTTATATGAAGTCCGGTACTTGTATATTAGATTTACATTTGAGATTATAGTTTCAGTTGTCAGGATTTGCTGACCCTATCAGAAACTTGTTTACTATGTTTTACTGTAATATATTAAGTTCTTCTGTGCAAGAACATATGACATCATTTGCTAGTTAATTCTAGGTACTAAAAAAATGCCCAGCTTTTCCATTTCTTAATCTTTCAAACAAAGTTTTTATTTGTATGTGAATAGACATATAAAGTGTGTGTGTGTGAATATATATATTTATATATAAGTACATATATATGTGGATACACACTTTAAAGAAGACCATTTTTATATAGCCATTTTGATGCTATTGAGCATACATTGTTCCTTCTAGCAAGCTTGAGATGAAAGCAAGTGATACCTTTTAGAATATCAGAAATGTCCTTTGAAGCACAGGTGTTGGCAGTTAGCTAACTCTTCCTTGCCTTGTTAGATTCAAAACTAGGAATCTTTGTATATGGTTGGAAGCTTGTATCTCTATGTGCTTTTAAAACATACCACTAATCTATTTTTTTAATTTATTGATGTTGTTTTATGTGTACATATGTTGCCATAAGGGAGTTTTCTTCTTATTTTGGAAATTTACACAGACTTCATAATTTAAAATATTTAGATACAGGAGGAGAGTATTTTGCTGCATTGCGATATATTTTTATGTTAAGTTGCATTAGTTTTTAAATGTGTTTCTCATTGCATCTTGTGTTCTTCATAGTCTGCTTTTTTCCATCAACATGGATGCACAACAAGTGATACCAATGCAAAGTATAACAGTCGTGCTGCTCAGCTTTACAAAGAGAAGATTAAATCTCTTGCAACACAAGCAACAAGAAAGCATGGTACTGATGTGAGTAATGTGTGTCTTACGTAATTTAGATTTCTCAAAAACTTTCTATTCTTTACAATCCAGAGCCATTTTAAGTTTCTAATTAATAATGTGAAAGATTATCTGCCTGTTGGAGGTACTGGTACATGTTGCAGTGAGGTTACAAGCTGTGGAGTAAACTATTTGCAACTTTTTTGTTGTTTTTTGAAAAAAAATATTGAGGGTAGAGCTGAACGTCATATTTTGGGATCACTTTTGGGTTACTCAAAACACCATTTGCAGCATTTTCAATAACTTACAGGAATCCTAGGCAGAAACTTCAGGTATTCTTCAAAAAGGAAACTACTTTGTTTCTCAAGCGTGCTGAAAAATTGTGTTTGTGCTACTGTATAACAAAAACACCAGCACTTCTCCGTGAATTATATATTGTATTTATTTTTGCTTTTCTATAACTGAATTATTACTGAGAAGTGCAGCATGTGAAAATGTAAAAGTGCCAATAGAGTTAACTACAAAATAGTTGAGATTTAAGTGGGTTTTGATTTGAACAGATAAATGTTTTTTTTCCTTTTTTCTACCAAAAATATATTTGAAAAATTAGCAACTTATATATATATATATATATGTCCTGAACATATATATGTCCTGTTCTGTTAAAAACACTGATGCAGTGCAGGCGTGCTGTCAAAGCTTTGAAGTTAGGTTGCTGACAGGAAGAAGTTGTTAGCAAAGTACACGTTATTTAGGTCTGCTGAGGTGTTAAGTAAGTTTGACAATGGCTCTCTTCTGTATATGCAGAATGAATGTTTTGATAGTTTAATTCAGTGTGTTTAAGTCCATGACTAATTCATTTGAAGTTGATCAAATAGTGAGAATTTTAAATAAATTAATTAAAATGTCTTGCATTTCTTTCTTCTAATCTGTTCATCAAATATTATGAAATGTAATTAATTGTAATTTTGTATGGCAGATATTATAGTTAATATGGTTCTCATCACTAACTTGAGAGAATATTTCTTTTGACTTACTAGACAGCTTTAGATGTAAAACAAGTTCAAGTAAAGCTCTAGTGATATTAAATGTTGACAATATTACTGCAGCAGAGCTTATACTGAGTATTTTGTTAGGAAGAAAATGGGTAATGTGAGGGAAGACATAACCAGACATTGAATCTAAAAAGGAATGTCATGTATTAAAGCTCAAATAAATTTGTAAGGAAAAAATACTTAGGAAAAGAAAATCAATATATTTTTAACTTGGGAAAAAAAAAAAAACAGTTTTAAGATAAGTGCATTTTTTTAGGATGCATTCATGCAATTGTCCTGTAATATTAATAATCTCCCTCTCTTCCTTCTTTTCTTTCTACCTCTCTCAAAATACTTTTAGCTGTGGACAGATGGATGTGGAATGCCACCTGTGTCACCGCAGCACAAAGAGGAAGACTTTTTTGCATCCCATGTTTCTCCTAAGGTATAGATTGCCTGTATTTAATTCTTGTTTGATTTCTAGCTTCTTAGGAGAGCTGTGTGCTCTGTGATTAATTTTAAACTCTCTAAGAAAATCTAACAGAGAAAGGATAGGTCAGTGAGTTAATGTTTATCTGCTTTTCCTTCTGTGGGTCTCAAAATTCTTCCTGGATGTGAACCACTTTCTAAGATGATAATTTAGAATGACCCAAATTGTAGCTAAATGTGAAATGAAGCTGTGTTTTTCTTAGGTGTACAATTCCACTTCGGCTCATGATTCCTGTCTTGGGAGTGCCCTGATCTAAACTTCATATGTAATAACTGTTTTTTTGATGAATAAAGTTTAATGGTAAAAAATAATATTTGCTAAGCAGTTGCTTTTTTTCTTCCTCCAGAATTCCTCCATCCTCTTTGAAAAAGTTAAAATAACTTTCTGAAAGCTGTTGCTACCACTGGTTTTCATTTATTTGATCTCACCTCTGCTGTGCATTCTCAGTGCCTTATAGTGACAGATGCTGTGTTTATTTCAGAGAACAGTGTTTCAGAGACTCTTATGTCTTAGATTAAAAAATACCATTAAAAACAACTTCAGTAGTTGTGATCTTAAACTTGGAATAATTAAGCTACTGCTATGCCTAGTATTCCTAAATATTTCAACAATATTAAGTGTTCTGACATGATTGTTTTCTAGTATGGTTGCAATCAGTGAATACCTATAACTAAGTATCATCATGAGGCATATTTTGGGATAGAGAAGAATGCAAAGAACTTGGCATATCATATTAGGCCTTGTGAATATTCTTCAGCACTTTGTAAACATTCATTGCATTCATTCCCCAGCCATAATGTTGTGGTGATCCATGTATATCATAATCAGTAATAAAAACGTATGTGAGTTCATATCTGCACCCTGGTAAGGAACACAGTAAAAAGAGCAGGTTTTTAATTGACTTTCTAATATATCTAGGGTGCTTAAGAATGGGAAAAGCTGTAATTTAAAGGAAAAAACTCCCCCCTCCTGTAGTTATTCAATTGTGACATTTTAAAATATAACTTTTTTGTTGTTTTTGTAATGTTTCAAAAACGTATTTTAAAGGAAATTTCAGTCTTTTATCTGTTTGTTTTATTTTAGGAACTTCTACTATGGTCAATATTTGAATGTCTTATAAAAATAAATTTTGACATCTTTGAACCAGGGAAAGAATATTTATGTTTTACAGTTTGGGAAGAATGCTATATTACTCAGAAATGCTTGTTGCAAAGACAAAAATAAATCAGTTTTTGTGAGTTGTAGTCTAGTATTTTCATCAGAAGATTGTTTACATCTATGAATTGTATATAAATATATATATATTATATATAATTCATTATTATTATATAATTTCATTATAGAGTATTTCTGTTTGCAAAAGGCAATATGGAAGAATACTTGAAAGTGAGTAGGAAAAGCATAAACTGCAGTTAACTAGAGAGAAAGAGTTAAGCAGAGAAGTGTTGTAAATTTAGGCTGAAGTACGAGAAGTAGGAACTTGTTACAAAACCCCTTGAGAAAATTTATCAATAAGATAATGTAAATCTTCAAAGCAGAATTTTTTGATAGCTGCAAAAGTAGGGGATCAGAGACAAGCAGCCTGTGTGCTTCAGGGCAAGAGATTCTTTGGGTATGGTTTTGAGAGAGAAGTATTGGGAATTTATGATATTGAGATTCTAAGGAAGAGAAGTGTGGACTGGCAGTGGCACAGCATAGGTGGAAAAGCTAATACTAAGTGGGTGTTATTGTGAGCAGGTCATAGACTTGCCTGGTGAGGAGGATGTGTTTGAGGGTTATTTCTGAGAGACGAATACAGGTGCTAAGCAATACGTTTTAATAAAGGTAGACATTTCCTGTAACAGGTTTTAAACATAGAAGCTCTAGTCATAGGAATCCAATTTTAGCTAATTAGTTATCTTTGATTACAGTGCTCATATTTATTTGATGTATTCTATCTTGTGTGCACTTTTGATCTTTGTGTTTTTGTGGGTTTTTTTTTCAATGCAAAGAATACTGAATGGGTACTATCAGAGCCAGTTTCTCTACGGCAGAAAGCTTCAGAAAATGTTCCAGAATGCTACGAAGGTATGACTGATTCTTTGTTAACAATAAGCTGCATTTTTTGATAGTCTCTTCGTTTAGACTCTCTTTACTTTACTTTACTTTAATAATTAAATAACCTTATCATGCTAATAACTTAAGTATTTGGGGGAAGAAGGAGTTTCTAGAAGATTTATGCTAGACTGTGTGGGACAACATATTCCTTTAATAATGTTTAATAGGAATCCAAATTAAAATCTGATTCAGAAGATTTCAGATGAATCTTTGGGTGCATGCTGCTCTGTTAGTAACTGGAAAAGCTGTGACAGAAATAGCACGTTATGGTATCTATATCAAACAGTATCCTGAGGACAGTGAGTTGTGTTTTGATATGTTAAACATTCAAATGAGTCTTCTGATATTCTTAACCTTGTTACTCATCATGCTTTCAGGTGGACCAGAACATGGACCAAGTGTTGATTGCCTTAGTACATCACCAAAAGCTGCATTAGGTAATGAGCATAAGCAGAAGATGATAGCAGCCAGTATAGTGTACTTTTATATTCATACTTACTAAGAATGTGTGACTGGGAAGAGATGTGAAATTCTTAGTTTAATAGCAGTGTGCATGAGTTACTTTCAAACATCTTAATTTGTGTTACAACTTCTTTTCATAAACAGTATCCATCAGTTTTAGTTAATTGCTTTCTGGTTTTATCAATCTTGTCCTAGCTGACTTGATGAATTTAAATGCTATAGATATCAGACTTAATATAGGTGACCAGTAATGCTTTACACCTTCCGTTATGCTGCTTGAAGTTGTGCATCTACACACAGGGTGGAATAGAGCGTTGTGCTGTGATTATTCTGGGTGATTCTGCTGTGATTATTCATTGCAGCTTTTCAATACTTAAAGAGGGCTTATAAAAAAGACGGAGAGCAACTTTTTACTTGGTCGGATAATGGTAGGGCAACATGGAATGGTTTTAAACTAAAAGGGGGGAGATTTACATTAGATATTGGAAGAAATTCTTTACCATGAGGGTGGTGAGGCACTGGAACAGGTTGCTCAGAGAAGCTGTGGATGCCCCATCTCTGGAGCTGTTCGAGGCCAGGCTGGATGGAGCCTTTTGTCAACCTGGTCTGGTGGGAGGTGTCCCTGCCCATGGCAGAGGGGTTGGAACTAGGTGATCTTTAAGGTCCCTTCCAACCTAAACCATTCTGTGATGAATGGCCTGCTATTTATGCTAAGCAAACACGTTAGGTCCCTATTTCTATTTAGGCAGATTTTGCTTCCTTTTCAGAAAACTAAACATAAAAATTTAGTTTACAAATCTTGTATTTGTAATACAAAATCTTAAGTGTCCGGAATCTTAATTTACTTAATAGTGAGGAGAGTGTCATATTGCTTCATCACTGTTTTTTCTTTTTATTCGCTGTTTTGTTTGTTTTTTTTATGAGATGGAGGCAAGTGGATTGAAAAGAGTTACCCACATGTGCTTTCCTGGTTTTCTCAATTGTATCTATGACACATGTTCTCATAAAACTAGTGCTTTTTTTGTTTGTTTTGGACATCAAAAGTTCTATCTTACATGAGGAATCTCTGTTCTGTATATGCTTGTTCAGCCTGTTTCCAACTAAATTTCAGCTCAAATCAGTTTTCATTTATGTACAAGCATTTTGGAGGAGTCAGTAATTGAAAACTTTTGATTCTGGGAGTTTTATACCTTGGCTCAACGTAGCTGTCAATAAGGCACACTATATTTTTCCTGTCGTTAGGTCTACTAAGGTCTCATTAAGAATACCAAGTTTCGGAGTTCCATCAGATTTCGTGATGAGCAGAACGTAGGTTCATTTACTGTGTTTCAATATTTAATACAAAGCATTAAGGCTGGAACTTTCACACTTTGTATGTTTATGATGATACAGGTATGTTTTATCTGTATCATTGCTTGTTTTAAACATAGCCAGTACCTTTCTATCCAGAAAACAATTTATCCTGGAAGCGGTATGGGATCAAGTGGACCTCTAGTCTGATTTATAATGTCAAGTCTGTGTACTAGTTGGTATCCACAACTAGAAACTGAGCCATAATTTTATTCCTATTAAGAACTGGCAAGAGGTACCTTACCCTCAGAGTCTTTTTCCTACCTTTTCTTAGTGATATTCACCGCTCTGTTCTATGTAACTCAGTTTAGTTTTTAAATCTCTTCATGTAGAAAATGTAATACTTAAGGCATTAGAAAAAAAAATAGAAAAACTGTTTTGAGGCTGAAATTATGGAAATTAACTTTTGCAATTCTGAAATTAATGAAACTGTATGTCAAGTAACGTACGTTTAATCATTGCAGAGAACACCACCTTCATAAAAAAGAAGTCAAATCAAGTTAAGAAGGGGGTAAGTCTATATAGTTAATGCATATTTTTCTCTGTATTACAGATCTCTGGAAATATGTAGATTGCAATTTGGAAATGTATTGTGTATGTTAATACTAAACAGTACATGTATCAGTAACAGTCGATGAAAATAAAATGCAATAGAAAATCTGTTCTATATCAAACAGCCAATAATCTGTTTCAAAATGGGTTATTGTTAAGATGAATTTTTGTCTAATAAATTGCTATTACTCTGTAGTAGAGTACTTAAGATTAATTGGTTGTTTTCTGACCTCAGATAAATTCTAAGTGTGTTTACATGTATGCAGCTCACTGAACTGTCTAGACTTCCACATGTATATCTGAGCTTCATTTTTTTGGGTGCTGTCCTGACATGAATAGCAGATTTGTTTAGATTGAACAGTATTATTCCTTGATCCCACTAGAGGGCCCTAATATGCAAGAGGAATTTCATATTTATTCTAAACGGCTTACGCAGATATGTTCCTTTACAGTAAGAACATAACTGGGTTCACAGGTGCATGTACAGTTTGTGAACTAGTGTCAGAGACTAAAACTGTACAACTCTGTGTGCGTAGGCCAGAGCTCTTACATGAAGCCATTAAAGTGCTAACAGGTTAAGATAAAAATATTGTGAAAATTCATATTGCTGCAGTGTTGCAGATGACAAATTAAATGCATGGGAGACTGAGAACAGCAGTTTGAGGGCTTTGCCACATCTGAATCTCCATCATTGTGTCGATTCATATTTGTAGAATTCAGTAGGGTTTTTTAAGTAATCAATAATCAGAATGAAAGAATTTGTTTTCCTGTATTGAAGTAATGAGCTAGAAGTAGAACTGTTTTAAAAGAACCAGCGCAAAACTGTAACCTCTCAGATGACGTATTTATCTAAAAATGTTCACTGTGCTTTGTCACATGCAAAAGCTAATCATTGTGTGTTTGAGTTTTGCATACACGGATGTACAAAACTTGTATATTGCTGTACTACCTTAAATCATTAAATACTTATGTACACATTTATTAAAAATATGAATAAATCAATCCTTAATAGTAAGATAAGACACTAGCACTGGCCGGTGAGAACTAATATAAAAAATAAGAACTAATATATAAAATTTGTTGCCACTTCTAAGTATAAATTGTGATTTAAGTGAATGAGAAACAAATGGTTCAATTGCAACAAATTTGATTATATTACTATACAACATAATAATTATTAAAGTTGTGCTGTATACTCCCTAACAGTATATAGCGTTTGCTATTGCTTTCAAAGTTGACTCTTAAATCATTTGAGGTGATCGTCTCAGTTATAATGTTGGGACTTCTATTTTTTGTTTTTTAATAAATCAAGCTTGGTGCCAAAAAAGGCGGTTTGGGGGCACAAAAAGTCAGCAGTCAAAGCTTTAATGAGATTGAAAAACAAGCACAAGCTGTAGATAAAATGAAGGAACAACAGGATCTTCATAGCAGTAAGAAAACTGAGAAGGAAGAGCCACTGTAAGTATAAATTGTATGTACAACAGTAAACCATGATGCCTAATTTCATGTTAATGAAGTAATTGTCAACATTTTAAATGTTACCTTAGACTAGTTCATGCAAATAAAACTTCAGTTCTTGCTTAATAATCTTGCTTATTAAAAATCCCCAAATGTGGATGAGGTGGGCCAAAAGTAATCGCTCTATTTCCCCCTCCCCCACACACATTAGGTATATGTTTTGACAGTTGCTCTTTTACTGTAGAAATAACCCAATCCTGTCTTTAAAAATAACCTTAATGTTATTTTTGTTTAAAGCAGAAAATAAGGAGGCATTCCACTGATACATATGAATAATGTAACATAAATGATAAAATATGCTAAGATTAATACCACAGAAGGTTTTTCTTCTTGAACTTTTCTTTACCCAGTGCTAGTTACCTAGTTCATTTTGTTTTGGTGACGTGACCTGAATACAACTTAACCAGTCTCTCTAAGAGCTTAGGAAACATGCAGGTACTCAGTTTTATTCATATACGTTGGGTACGAGTTTCACTGCTGAAAGCAGGTGGTAGTTTAAGTATGACTAGAAATGCCTGCTTAAGTTTCAACTCTTTTATACTGGAGCCGCTTTCACCCTCTGAGTGTTTTTGTTGGTGTCCTCAAATCTGTTAGTCCATTCTCAATAAATAGTCAGGGTATGGTTCTTTGTTCTCACCATTACACTTCTCTGCTACGTGTTTTTGGTTTCTAACATTATCATAGTTGTCATCAAAATTAGATCGTTAAAGAGTTGGTTATGTACGCTTTTACTGTTGTAAATTTTAACATCCTCTCTTAAGTGCTAACATGCATATTTTTTATAACCTATTAAAGAAATTTCTGAATTTAAATGTAATTATAGAATTACAGGATCACTTGGAACTCATGGTACCAAGCTTTATGCCTGTAATCTCCTCCATGCTACTTTTGCTCACGTTACGTGTCCTCTGCAGATGTTTTGCGGATGTTTTGTGTGCATCAGAAGTATTAATTGCAGAGATTGGTAATTTTTCGAAGTACTTTTACCATGGAAGTTGCATTTCTCACTGATTGCCAAACCTGAACATGCTGCTAAATTAAAAAAAAAAAAAAGTATCGTTCATGAGTTATGATTTTTCATTAATGATATTATCTTCAAAGATACTCAGTTTAGAAGAAATTCACATTAGTAATTTTGTTTTTTTTTTTCAGAAACATTTGTCAGTACATAATCTGTATAGGTTCAAGGCAATTTTTAGTATAGGTCCACTGCAACCTTTCTGCAGTGGCCAGGACCCTCCAAAAATGTCTGCAAACATGAGGAATGCACATGCACTTCAGTTTATGGATCTGATCCCACTGAAGGCAAGCTTACTCTACTTCTCTGGAGATTAATTTATTGGATTTTTAACTGGAGATGGCAGCATATATCAAAATTTAAAAAAGGATGAATACTTTAAAAATTGCTTTTGCCTCCAACTAATTTTTGTGGCGGTTTTAATTTTAAAAGCTAGAGTAATGAGAAAAAATAAATTAATTCAGTGCGACTTTGTTACATGGATGAAATGGAAATTATGCGTTTTTGTGCTTGCTTTTTAGAAGGAGAGAGAGTCCTGAGACTTGAAATGTAATTTTATAATTGGTACACAGTTTCTTGATTTTTTGCTGTGCACTGACAAAAGAATAGATTACTGGGGTTACTTTAAAACAAATAGAGATACTGATGATTTTTTTTAATCTGAAGAGGTAAGAGATTTTTGATATTCATAAAATAGATTTCATAAAACAGGCTGCTAATCATTTTACTTAAAGTGCTGGGTAGATTTCCTGCAGTTGCAGCTTTAAGCTGAACTTTAGAAAACATTTTCAACTTTCTCTGTAAGAGTTGGTCTTAAACTGTAATAATTGATTAAAAACTTCTCTGGACATATTCTGTGGTTTGAAGATATATTTTTCTGATTTTTTAAAATTTATTTCAAAAACCATTCAGTGGATGACTGACTTTTATTTTAAGCATCTGAACGTAAGACAATGAATTTTTGGTTCTGGACCCAAGTTCTAGGTCCCTCTAAACACACCAATTAGAGGATATCCAATCATCACATGATTGAGATCACTCTCCTATTTGAAACTCCTCTTCAGTGGAGGAGCAATGTCCCACTCCTTACAGGAGGATGGTACCTACATCCCTATCTGTTAAGGAAGATGACCAAATGCTGCGCCCTTCTTGTCCTAACTGGCTCAGCAACACACCCCTGCCTTGCAGGAGAGTGCACTAACCAGCAGGGTGTGAACTTTGGTAGGGGCATCTTGTACTCTTGTTTAAAGTTAAGTATGGATGGGGCCAGAAGAAGAGCAAGCCAGGAGAAGCCTGTCTCAGCAATCAAATGGTTAGGACACACACTAGAAGAAAATACTCTTTGGTCCAAAACTTTTAATTTTCGTTCCTGCTTCTGTACAAAATGGATGGAAAGTTACAAGGGAAATGTCTTGTTTTCAGTCTTAGGTACTTCCCATCTACTGAAGAGCATGAGGTGTACAAGCAGCATCTAAATCTTATTTACCTTGATTCTAATAATGTTAATTTGCACTTTATGCCAGCCATAGTCTGTGAATTAAATATTGCCATATTCCTCATTAAAATTACTATTTGTATCCCTTTTAACCTACCAAATTAAATTTTAAGCAGTGTTTCTACAGTTCTGTAATCAGGATTAAAAATCTCTGTGTCTCCTACATTGGTACTGCTGGAAAATAATAATTAAGATTGAGGTATAGGAAGGCGTATGGTATCTCTGAGCATTTACTATAGTTGAATTAGGAGGATGTTTCAGGTGACAGAATGTGTTGCTAGCTGTGCAGAGAATAGTAAGTTGTGAATGCTTCAAAGGTTTTGTAATACAGATTGTCAAATCAAATATTTGATTTTGTATGTGCAAAGATTCTCTTCCCCTCTTCTGAGACGCTTTTTCTGGGACAGAGGGGAGCAGCATCGATTAAAAGAAAGCATAGTCTACTCCTAGTAAATGTCACTCAAGTATATGTAACACATGATAAAACCGTTAAGAGTAGGGGTGGAGATGTAGCAGGGCCAAGGAATGCATTAGGGGAACACATCACTAGTATTGTGTTATGGATGACACAGTATTATAATATATCAGAACTGGGTAATTTTGGTAATCATTTTGTAGCACATACAACTATGACAGTGGGGGGAAAAAATACAAAACTTTTAGGTTGACTTAATGGCGATGCAAAACCGTGTCTTGAACTGTAATAGTGCAATGTTTTATTTTGAAAAATGAAAACAAAACAAGTAAAAACAAACAATGTGATCCTATTAATAATGAATATTTTCAGTAAACATAGAAAACAAAATACATTGTTACGTTGCATACTACTTATTTTCTACCGATATGTTTTGTTCTAGTGTGTCATCTTTACGATTGGCCTACAGCGATCTTGATATTAAAACAAAAGAAGAAAAGTTAAATCTATCTGGTAGAAAGAAAAATGAATTAGAGAGGCTTGGCATGGGATTTGGCAGCAACAGAAGGTATGTGAAGTTCTATAAACTATTTAAGGATGCTCTTTGGTTTTATGCAGATATTCTTGATTTTGATTGGGAATTGAAAAAATATACTGAAGTGTGAAGGGTTATGGAAATTTAATCATCAAAGAATCTAGTATTTGTTAGGGAAAAGGACAGGACTGCTTCTGATGGATTTAAGTTTTAACCTGCCAGACGGGTGCTAACTTAGATTGCAGATACATGTAGATTTTTTTCTTCTGTTAGCTGACTATGAAAAAGGTAGCTGGAATGTTTTTAATGAACAGTACAGACTAAGTGTAGCTTATCTACTACAAGCTGAAAAATCACATGACTGTTTAACTGTTGTTGGAAATAGTCTGTGTATTCAGAAATCTTGTCACTACTTCAGAGAGCTATAGCTGAGCTTTCGAGGGCTTTTTCTTTTGTTTAAAATTCCGCTCTTTCTTAGGTGTTTGTATTTAAAAAAAAAAAAGAAAAAAAAAAGCTTTTAAAACACTGTAAGAGCTTTGGCATTGTCAGCAGGGTTCAGAAACTAGGTTAGGCCTTTCATTTTGTTTATTTTTTTAGGGTGTGGACTTTGTCATCTCTTTACATACTTAATTTTCTTCCTGTCCCCAGTCGTATTTCTCACTCAGTCATCTCAGATATGCAGACAATAGAACAGGAAACACCAACAATTGCAAAACCGAAGAAAAAGTACACTGATGAGGTAGAAGACTCTTATTTCTCTTCGCCTAGTTCAAGGTAATGTATTGGCTTTTTGTTTTGTGTGGGACAGAAGTATATGCAAGTTATGTATTCAAATCTATGCAATATATTTGAAGCAGGATAAAAACAGAAGGCAATTCCACAGGTCTACATACATATTATATTTTCAGGTTACATCTGAATCAGAAAAGTTGTGAAGTTGTGAAATCAGGAAAGATGACATTATTCTATAGTTATGTCAATGACATGAATGTATTTAGAATCACAGAATCATAAAATGGCTTGGGTTGGAGTAGACCTTAAAGACCATCTGGTTCCAACCTCGCTGCCATGGGCAGGGGCACCACCCAGCACACCAGGTTGCTCAAAGCCCCATCCAGCCTGGCCTTGAACACCTCCAAGGATGGGGCATCCACAGCTTCTCTGGGCAACCTGCTCCAGTGCTTCACCACCTTCTGAGTGAAGAATTTCTTCTCAATATCTAATCTAAATCTACTCTCCTTTAGTTTAAAACTATTACCTCTTGTCCTGTCAGAACACTGCCTGATAAAGAGTCCCTCCACATCTTTCCTGTTGGCCCACTTTAAATACTGGAAGGCTGCTATAAGGTCTCTGGGCTAAATAACCCCAACTTTCTTAGCCTGTCTTCGTAGGAGAGGTGCAGCAGTCCCTCTGATGATAGTTGTGGCCTTCCTCTGGACCCTCTCTAACAGGTCTATGTCTTTCTTATGTTGGGGCCCCCAGAGCTGATTACAGTACTTCTAGATGGGGTCTGAGAGAGCAGAGGAAAGTGAGAGAATCACCTCCCTCGACGTGATAGCTACATTTCTTTTGATGCAGCCCAGGGTAGGGTCAGCTTTCAGAGCTGCAAGCTCACATTGCTGGCTCATTCAGTTTTTCATCTACCAATATCCCTAAGTCCTTCTCTGTAGGGCTGCTCTCTATCCACTCATCATCCAGTCTATATTCGTGTTTGGGATTGCCCTGACCCAGGTGCAGGTCCTTGCACTTGTCCTCATTGAACTTCATGAGGTTTGTATGGGCATACCTCTCAAACCCGTCAAGATCCCTCTGGATGGCATCTCTCCCATTCAATGTGAGGAAAAGGAGACGCTTTTTCTGAGAAAATAGTCTGAATTATTTGCTATTTATGTGTTTTGTCTTATTCACTGTTCAGTACTGTACTATGTTTGTGTTGGTATATAAGCTTTCATTGGCCATATCAGGGAATCTACTGAATTTTTTGACAGAATGACTTCTGTTCTTTTTTGTTTCTTTTGTGGCACTTTGATGTGTCTTCAATGTTGAGTTTAAAATTAAACAAATATCAGTCTGATGCTAGATTTACTGCTGTCTGCATCATTCTATTACCTAGACAGATGCCAAATACAAAAGCATAAATCTTAATATGTTAGATGAATTGTGTAGATGTCTGCAGTCTTGTTTTGTAGACTTTGTCTGTAAATATAAAATTTAAGCAAAAACTTAGGCAAATTTTTTCTGTCAGAGCACAAATGCAATGCAAATTATGAAATACTGATGATGGGAAGGAGACAGAAGAGTGCCTGCAGGCATTAATTGGGATGAAACAGCTGTTTCTGGACTGATAGAAACAGGTGGTGCTTTTGTAAATTGCATTTTATTGGATTGCTGCCAAGGAAACATGGAAAATTGTACCTAATTACTTGTAGATAGGCAAATAGAAACATGGAGGCTTTTATGTCATTACTTTGTTGTGTAGTCACTAGTGACAGAATTGCAAATATACCAAGTAAACTAGCAGCAGACTTCTAAAATAGAACATGTATCATCTCAGTGTTTCCCTATTTGTACCTTGAAGAGAACTGCTACTGCTCTCAAATTATTTATAAGTCTACTAGCAGACAAATTATGAACTATGAAAGTTTTTTTTAATGCATTTCAGATCAATAATTAGAAGATAAATTGACCTAGCTGTTCCTGACTCTTGCTCTTCTAGTTGTAGCAGCGTTAGTATCTAATTGGACTTCATGCACACTTCCATTATCTTTAAAGAAAGTATAAAGTCATATTGTTGGACTTGGTAAGGTTTATAAGGTGGTTATTGTCTTTTCTTCCAAGCTGTAACTTTGAAATAGAGGCAAAGTCACTTTAGTATCATCTTAGTATATACCAAAAAGCAAATAATCATGCAGGATGTTAGAGTGCTGATACATATCTGTAAACGTCTAAATGTTTAAATATATAGAATCAGAATCATTTAGGTTGGAAAAGACTTTCAAGATCATCAAGTGCAACCATCAGATTCACCTGACAAGTCCCATCACTGAATGTCTCTTACTGCCATGTCCACAGGGATGGCGATTCTGCCACTTCCCTGGGTAGCCCATTCCAATGCTTGATCACCCTTCCTGTGAAGAAATCCTTCCTGTTGTCCAATCTAAACCTCCCTTGATGTAACTTGAGGCTGTTTCCTTTTTTTTTTGTGTGCTACATTTAAAAAAAAAAAAAAGTTTATTAATATAACAATGTAACATTTTATTTTTTATTACATGCTGCTTTTTTTTTTTCCCCTCCTTGAATACTGAAGAAGTCTTTTGTAAATTTAGGAAAATCTGAAAAGGAGAGATGGAGAACATAAGCCATTTTATTCAAATCAGGTCTTGTAGCCCCTTCTCCATCCTGTGGTTTTGATGGTCATTGTGAGATTAGATTGCTTCACGTCCTACCCCATCTCACCCCTTGTTTGTAATCATGCATCCATATGGAACTCCTGAAGATTGCTGTTGCTTGTTGGTAGGCAAGAATAACAGCCTTGCTACATAATGGCTTCCTCGCAGGTTTTTATACTATGCTTCTACACTATGCTACCAAAGGAACATAGGACAAGCTGAGCAGTCGGGCAGAAGAAAATGACCCTGGTTGTAAGAAAGCATATAGCACCTTGCCATATTTCTAAGCTGTTATAAGTGAGATTGTCAGCTGAGTGAAGCGCTTTGGAAGACAGAACTACTTTCTGATGCTGTACCACTTTAGTCTGGGAGTTTCTGCCTTCCTTTTGTTTATTTTACACGTCATGTTGCAATGAAAACAACCTAAGCTCACAGGAGCAGGAGAAGGTTTAATTGGTGTAGTGACTTAGTATCAACTTATATCTGTGACTGTTCCTTCAGATTTTCCACCTGTATCCAAAAGGTGGAGAGCATAAAGAGCCTCTCTTAGCGGAAAAAAATCCCTTCAAGAACCTATTGCAGGTAACGTCCACTCTGTGGAGTGGTGAGATTGTGAAATGAAGATTGCATTGCAGTGAGTCTCCTTTGTTCAAAGCACTAAATGTACTCCACTTTGTCTGTTGGGAAAGAAGGGGAGAGACTCTTTTTGCAGAAGTTCTTTCCACATCTCTGTCTTTACATGTACAGTGGCAGGAGATAGCAAATGAAAATTGTGGTGGCTTTTTTCATAGCTGATACCTTAGTGTGAAATGTCAAGAGCACTAAGCCTATATGAGCAGACTGGCTTCTAGAGTTGTCATAATGTGAAAACCTTGCTCACAGGGACTATCATGAAGTTTTTTCAGGGTTGCTCTTAAATCAAGCAGCTATCTTGACAATGTTTTTCCCAGTGCTTTGCCTGACACTGAAGAAGATGTAATACTTCAAAGTAATGAGAACTTTGCCGTGCTGTCTTTGATGGGACAAGACCTTTTGGGCAGTCCACTGCATATTCATGACCATATCCAGCCTGAAGAAAGGTTGAACTTTCCAGTTGGTTAAATATAGATTAGAGTTCCTTCTATTTCAATTTTTTTTTCTTCTTTTATTTTAGGTACTATGATTCTTCAGATTTGAAAAGCAGCACTTTCTCTAAATGGGATGACAATTCAGATTCTTTTTGGAAGAAAGAAAATAATAGTAGAGACGTTGATGCAATGTTAACTTCAAAAAGTACAGGATTTTCAGACAGGTATGCCAAGAAAAGCTAACTGATTTTTGTACAGAAAGGATGTTAATAGAATTTGAGTCCTGGTCAGAGTAGTGGGATTTTTTTTCAGACTAGAGTTAGAATTTGGTCATAGCTTTGATCAGCAGGCAAGAAACTTACTTCCTAGCTGATTTTTTTTTTGTAAGCTGACTTTCCTGTTTAGTTTCTTACATTTAATCACTGTCTGTTTTGCTTATTGCTGTGCAGCGAATCTACTAGAGGCAATTTCCAAAGTTTTTTCAGCAAAAGAGATAGTAGATAAAAGATATGGAGAGAGCCTCAAATACTTGTACTGCTTTGAGAATTTGCTTGCTTTACTTGCTTTGTTTGTTGTCTGATGAACTAAGTAGAACCCAGTTACCAAATGAATGAAACTGTAGGGTACTCAGCTCTCAAGATTAGGATATTGAGTATGCATGCAAACAGCAGGTCTACTTGTGATGATAAAAGATGAATGTATTTCTTCTAGTGACAACTGTGTTTTTATTTTCGTAATGAGCTGGAAGGGTGTAAGAATATGGGGTTTTGTGTACTTCCCTGGCTTATTTGCTTCTTATTTAAAAGGGTATTCTTCATTTACCTGTACACTTCAGTACAAATTTTTACTACAAGCATCATCTATTGTTTTCTAAAGATTTGACCAGTAATACATACAGCAGAAAATTGGTGTTGATGTCCGTAGTGCTATTACTTCTTTATTTGAGCATATTTGTTAAAAAATAAATAAATAAATAGTTGAATATGCATGTTTGTTGAGGTAGAAGGAAATGATACTTCAAAGGATGCTGAACATTTTGTACTGTTAGGTTTAAATATGAATTGTGCTTTGGGTGTTTTTTTGAGGTTTTGTAGGAATATTCTATTCTTGTTGATATAATTTTGGCTTGCTTTTTAAATGAACTCTAAAAATAAAGATACAGGATTAACGAATTTCAAATACGGTATGTTCATCGTCTTGTAAAACTGTCACTGAAATTTTATTCGCTCCATATCAGATTAATTATCTGAATTTCTTTGTCCTGTGTTCATACTGATTTAATTTCAACTTCCAAAAAAATCACAAAGGCTTCACAAAACGAAGATGATAGTACTTCTTTCTTGATTTTTTGCATTGTTGTGATATAAATGTTACATTGCTAATGTGGGTTATTTTTTTCTTAGGCCTGCATCTCGTCGTAAGCCTGAATATGAGCCATCTTTAAGCACAGATGAGGCACAAAAAAAATTCGGCAATGTAAAAGCAATTTCATCAGACATGTATTTCGGAAGGCAAGATCGTGCTGATGTAAGTAGAAAGCAATGATAAATATTTGTGAATGGGAAAATATTCTTTGGCTCTATTCTTTGGCTCTAGAGCATGGTATTGTATAAAGTAGTAGCCAATAAATACTTAAAATCTGTAAAAATTTTAAGTTTGTAGAATTTTGTCCATCTGCATGTTTGTTTGATGGAAATGTACCAGTCTGCAATAACTGATAGTTCACTATGTCCTTTCAAGGGGTTGCTAGTTAAGGCTGCTAGTAGAACCTTACCTCCAACATCATTCTTCTCTGATAGAGGTGGTAGGTTATGATTGAGTAGTCTTTGTTTTTTGAAAGAAACAGTCTGATGTTGGACGAAGGCTTACTTTTTCCATTCTAAATAACTAAACTGATGCAAACAAACTATTGATAGAAGTAGCTGTCCCCTGTGTATGTAAGTGGAAACATCATTACTACTGTAAGACAAATTAAGCACAAATTGTTCAGCAAATGGCATGTAGTTGGATCAGCCTAGAAATAAAAAAGACATAAATATTATTTAGAATTTTGAATGCAAGGGATCACTTAAAATTCTATTTTCAATGAAAAATTCACAGTATAAGCAGTGATGTAAATAATAATAATAATAATAATTTTATCATCATTCCCAAGAACTAAGAACTTGCAAAGAGTTTACATAAAAGCATCATGTGATTAGAAAAGTTAACATGATGCTAAACTGGTGTGGTTTTCCCTAACCCTACCTAGCCACTATTTCACATTTTTTGTTGTTGTTTTTAATGGTTGAATTGTGTATTATCCTCTGCATAGTCATCAACGACCGGTTTTAGGAGAGCTAATAGTGAATGGGCCTCTCAGTGTTGCAATGGTAAATGCCACACCCTTTGATGCATTCAAAAATGAGTTGAGAGGACAAGCTCATGCTGCATAAGTTACATGAAAACTAATGGGAACAGCTTTCAGAATGGTCAACTTCAGATGGATTTGTGTATTTTAAAACTGAATCTATAATCTCATTGTTAATTATCTGACATAAACTCAAAAGATCGAAACATATCATTACAATACTTTTTTCTTCTCAATTCTTTTCTAGTATGAAGCTAGGGTCCGCCTGGAAAAACTTTCTGGAAGTTCCTCTATAAGTTCAGCTGACTTGTTTGAAGATCAGAAAAAACAACCAGCAGGTACATATTTAACAGAGAGACTCTCTAGCGTGCTGTGGGATACACTCCAGTACTCTGCTTCTAGTCACAGTATCAAAAAGCTATCTGTTTCTGTAACATAACATTTCTGTAAGATAACACCTAAATTCACTATCAGGTAGTCTTAATAAGTTACCATAAGGAACATACGTGTATGTACATTTGTGTAAAAGTAGCTGCAATAATTGTATTGAATCTAAGAGGATCTTTATTGAAATGTTAGTGGGCTTGAACTTCCCATATAATCTGTTGCATGGCATACCCATTCATCAGGATATCTGCTTCAAACACTGGTTTTGCCAAATTATTAAGGAAAATTTGTGACTTGTTTGTCAGTTCAAGAGATTTGTTGGAATACCTTATACTGGAGAGTACAGATCATCAAGTTAGGAAGTAGTACTAATTAGACTGACCGAAAGGTAGTGGTGCCTTAGGCTGTTAAAAAAATCTCGTGTTAGCTTTCTAACACCTTTTCTGGATAGTGCAATAACATTAAATAAAAAAGGTAAGAAGTACTAGAACGTTTTATTGAGCTGATCAGTTGGGTTTTGTTCTGTAACTGGTGAAGAAATGTAGAAAAAGAATTATAGAAGAACTCAAAAACTCTGTGCGTAATTACATAAATAGGCTGGAAAAGCAATCAATATGTAGCATCTGTGGAAAAAAGTAGAGGAAAAAAAAATGTGACTGTTCAGTTTCAATCCCCTGAAAGCAAGTATTGATTAAAAAACATTTGCTAGTAGAGAAGTAACTCCTGTTACCAGTTATTTAAGCTGGGTTTTTGTCAATTTAAAATTTAAAAAAAAAACACCACCATTCCAAAAAAAAAAAAAAAAAAAAGGGAGAGGAGGAAACAAAGCAGAAATTGCAGCAATTTTTTTAATCTAGTTGAAAGAATGTTTGCAGCATGGTGTCATACCTGCGCTTAAAAAAAGGTGTAGGGGAAAAAAATGTTGTTTCTTTCTGAATTTGTAAACTATAATATTTTCAATACTATATGTCTAAATATTAGACAGCAGTACTTCCTTTTTATTTTTTACATATACATTATTTTATATGGAATTAATTATATTTTCCTTACAAATTGTGTAGTCTATGTGGGGTTTTTACATGGTAGCTAATAATGGACTGGGATATAAATATAATATAATATAAATACAACTTAAATGTGGGGCAAATTGTGTTAGTGTTTTAGATATATTTTTTTTAGCAGGTTAAACTCAACTAGAATTTCAACTATATTGTGTCATTTCAAAATAGGCTGTAAATATTCTTACTCAGAATGTGGAATTTGAGGCTTCTGTAGCATATATGTATATATATGTTGTACATACGTGTGTATATATGTATATATGTGACTGTGCCTTTCTATGTGCACATGATAAACTTCTGACCGTATTCTGAATAAGAGTACTTATATAAAGCTTAATTTGTGCACACAATTCTTCATTACTGACCACCTGGAAAGTCTCTTAGGGCCTGTGGAATACAGAGATATATAAAGGAATTAAAAATATTTTCCTACGTTTCAAGGTAAGTTACTGTGACTGGCAACCATGTTACATAGTCCAACAGTAAATTTGAAGGAATATTACAAAGACCAAACTGAGTAAATTTCCTGGGCTGTTACTTGTCTGAAATGATAGCCAGGAAATAATACACCAGGAATTACAAGTTCTTGTGTTTTAAGTTCACATTCTATTCAGGCTATAGGATTTGCCTTTCCTGCATGTTTTTCCTGTTACAACCCCTCTATTTTTTTATGATGACCATTCTTTGAGAAATTTTACTGCACTGATAGCTTGTCTGGTGTCGAATTAATGCCAAGGCCATCATCAGTTCCATAAAATGAACATAATCAGGAGACCAGTGGTTGGCAACAAATATGCTGCTGCAATTCTGGAGTCCTTGCCAGTATAAAATGTCCTTTGAAACTAAAGTTGTTTTCATGAGATTTTACATTGGAACAGTTTCAGGGTATCTGCCCTTATACAGAACGCTGTAGGATCTATTTACCAAAATGAGAAAACTGCAAGAAAAAGCCTTTACTTTGGAATTCTTTTGGATTTATTACTTATGAAAGATGGCATGTCAGATAGCTAACTTCTAGATGCTGATTTTGAAGGAAATCGCAAGAAAAGTTGTTTTCCTATATAATTTACAAGAAGTTTTCCAGATAACTGTACAAAACGAGAAACAGGAGAACATTCATTTGGTTGAGAAAAGAGTAGAGCTTTACTCAGCTTACTTATATCTGTTTTATTATTATTATTATTTCTATTATTTGTACTTTAATTACAAAAATGCTGAAGCATTTGTTAAATGGAACAGATCATAAAAAAGTCAAAATTACAATTCAGAAATAGGGATATCTCCTTAATAATGAGGATTTGAATAATAATTTTGAAAAGAATCTACGGGCAAGTGTGCCCATCCTACTAGCTGCTTTAGAGAATGGGGTGGGAAGCTTACTGACAACAGTGCGTCTTTCACTATGAAGCAGCCATTTAGTTTACTCAAATCACTCTAGCCACAGTAATGTCTGTTTCAGCCTGCTATTAACTTAAGTATCTTAAATTGCAATGAAAAGTGGAGCTGCAGGTCTCCCTTGGAGGGAAAAAGAAAAGGGAAAAAAGAAAAAAGAAAGCCAGTATATAGTAATGCAGTCAAAAGGAGTTACAGTTCAAAAGAGTGCAGTGTCTGTGGTTGGATGAGCTTGTGTGCAGTTTGATAACTGTGTCATTTACAAGAAGAAGTGACTAATTCTGACTGTTCTGTTTGACTTTACAACAAGTGTTCTGACTGATCATGACTACCAGTTGACTGCATGCCTAAATTAGGGCTACAGATTGCAGTCTCTGTTTTGAAAATGTTCTGCTTTGGTATGCTTCCTATCAGGAACTTCATTTATTTCCAAGATAATAGTTCTGCAGTACTCTTTCACTGCCATTCATGTCCTTTACAATATCAGGCATTTAGCTTATTTCCAAATAGTTTGCAGTATTCAGGCATGCCAGTAATTCTTTTCGCTAATGAGTGGTTGATCGTAATTGTTAGCATGTTAATACTTACAATGCAGTTAGTTTTGAAACACCTTTGCTATCTGTTATTTTTGGGCCTGTACTTCTTATAATAGCAGTAGAGGTAATAACTCACTGGCCAAAAACCTACATTGTTTTAAGGAAGGGTGGATTGCCAGCTTTGTTTTGGAGTCTTAATCTTGCTATGTAAATGACCTTGACTATAATTCTATGGAATTTTCCAAGCCTTTGATGTAGTAATGCAAAATATGTGTGTATGTACAGCAAGCAAATGACCATATGCACACAAATAGGGTTCATTACTTCAGCTACCAGTGAAACGCATTCATCTTTAAATTGCAACATAAGAACAGCTGTTGAAGATACAAGACAAATGTCATTGCAGCAGGTTGAAAATGCAGGGTAAATCATCTATTATCCGAACATAATTTGCTCAGCTGGGAATACAAAGTGTAGAAAATGACAGGGTGGGTAGAAATATGAGCAAATAAAAAAAATTAAAAGCAAAATGGATTTAAGAAATGTGAGATTTAGGCCTACTGTTTTTATAGTGATTATCTTCATGGGAGAAAAAAAGAGACTGATTTTTACAGAAAGTTTTCTTTTTGTCTTCATGTGTATTCTTCCTTTAGGAAGCTACAATATTACAAATGTCTTGCCTTCAGCTCCTGATATAGCCCAGTTTAAACAAGGAGTAAAATCAGTGGCTGGAAAGCTTTCTGTACTTGCTAATGGAGTCATGACATCTATACAGGTTGGTAAAAAATAATATGATTTATTACACATCAGTTAAATTATTTTTATAGGGATTTAGTGTCATAGATCTTCCTAATGATTCACTGGCAGGAAAAGAATGAATTTGGTTTTGAGTTTTATAGACCTTTTTTGATAGACAGTAGATCTTTATCTTTTTAAAAGTAAATCTGCAGCTGATAGCTCACCTTTCTTAGAATGACTTTTTGTTTTTTCCTTACAAAGTTTTTTTCTTAGAATCCAAACAGAAATTCTATCATGGGAAGTTACTTGCTCTCATCTTATTGTTATAGTTCCTAGCTCTTGTATTGGTTCTTGAACTGATTTGACAGTAATACCTTAGATCCATGTTTGTGCACACAATTAATACATCCTGTTCTAAATAGTGTAAAGCTTGCCTCCAGTTTGCATTTCCCATATGAGGGAAGTGGGAGTTCTTGTATGTTTGAAAGTGAGGCTAATTATCCCACAGTTGAGCTGTAAGTTCCAGTTCTTTGAAACTATGGTCAATTTTTGTAAAGACTTTAATAATTAAGCTACTATTTATAATAATTAAGCTACTATTTATTGTACAAATGTAAACTAATTTATTTCAATGGAAAAAATACTCATGCCTGTTTTTGTTTGATTTTGCTTTTCTAGGATCGATATGGCTCATAACATCTTGTATATCAATTAAGTACACTAAAGAAGAATTTCGTTTTGGATACACAAGTAATCACACTGCTGATTTGAATGAAGGTTGCCTTAAGACTGTTGATGTTTTCAATTGTTCCAGCATATTTGTTGTGGAGCTTTCTGTCTCAGCCTCTTTTTACTGCTATTTGATCTTTACAGAGCAGAAATCTTGTAGAAACTTGTTACATTGAATATGCTTTTTTTTTTCTCCCTGTTACAGTCTTGTATTTCTCTTAGTGACCTTAACGTTAGATGTTGGGATCTGTCTTTTATTACTGTTTTTGGCTGTGAGGCAGGGAAGAGAAAGAAGGATGAACGTGTGCTTTGAAAATGAGACTTTGTAATAGAAACCTCTGTGCAGTTGCATCCTTAGTTGCCAAACATAACTTGTCTTCTGACTGTCTTATGAAATGCGGAGAAAATTTAGATTAGGCGTATGCTGAGATGGTATTTAGTGGACTGTAGCAAAACAGAATTAAATTAAACCTGTGCTTTTCAGGAGGAAGAAGCTCTTGCAGTCGTAAATTGATGTGCATTAAAATGATGGGGACTTAGTGTTTCAAAACAATATTCCTACTAGAAAATGTTATGCTTAATGTGAAGTATAAAGGAGAGAAGATACCTGGTATATTGAATAATAGATTTCATCTTGTCTAGGGAACAATCTATTTATTCCTATTTTTGAAAGTTATAAAAAAAATGCAATATAGAATCCTTAAGTGCTTTAAAAAATAATCTGTATTGTGTACAAATTGAAAAAAAAAAAAGAAAATATATAAAGGGCCTAATATAGAGTAGTTAGTAAAATACTTGTTAAAATGTTTAGAACAATCTTAGTTTTTTGATAAATTATGAAGTATTGAATGAGAAAATCTAGTGGGGCTGTGTTTTAGACAGTCTAGAATTTTTGTTGATGACATCTTGTATAAAAATAGTTAGACCTTAAAGAAAAATCCTCACAACCAAGAATGAGCTCAAGCTAATTCTGTTCTGTAACTTTATTTCTTAATTCAAATTTATAAACTGCTGATATCTAATAAAAACAATTGATATAAACCGATTTTTTAATTAAATTTATATGTGCAGATGCCAGTCTCCAGCTTTCTAAATACTGCCGTCTGTATTCTGTCTATACAATGATCTGGTAAAATTAGCCTTTAATTTCAATTAGTGAAAGTATCTTTCTTATTAAATTGCTATCGCGGTTTAGAAATCAAAGCACTAAGACTGGGATAGAAAAGCAAGCTACTGTATTGAAATACTATGTGGAAATACAGTTCACATAGTATAGCTGTATTTCTTTTTTTCTGCTTCTTATATCTAACTCTCACTTCTGGTAACTTTCTCTTGTGGCTTTTCATAGAATCGTAATATATCCTGAGTTGGAAGAGACCAACAAGGGTCATGGAGTCAATCTCCTGGCTCCACACGGGACCACCCAAAAACAGACCCTATGTCTGAGAGTGTTGTCCAAATGCTTCTTGAACCCCAGGAGGCTCAGTGCTGTGACCACTGCCCCGGAGAGCCTGTCCCAGTGCCTGGGCACCTCTGGGTGCAGAACCTTTTCCTAACACCCAGCCTGACCGTCCCCTGTCGTGAGGAAGCTACAGGCCACCATGAGGTTTCCCCCTCAGTCTTCTCTGCGTTGAACAAACCAGGTGTCCTCAGCTGCTTCTCACATGTCTTCCCCTCTAGACCCTTCTCTATCTTTGTAGCCCTCCTTTGGATGCTCTCTAACAGTTTGTGTCCTCCTTAAACTCTGATGTCCCAAACGGCGCACAGTACTCGAGGTAAGGCCTCACCAGCGCAGAACAGAGCAGGACAGTCACTTCCCTTGACTGACTAGCAATGCCATGCCTGATGCACCCCAGGACATAGCTGGCCCTCCTGGCTGCCAGCGCTGTTGACCAGAACCCCCAGACTCATTTCTGCGGGACTGCAGCCCAGACTCCAACCTCTTGTCAGCCTGAGATTGGGGGTAGGGGGTGATGCTGCTACAAGTGTCGCAGATTTTAGAACAGATGATAAAACTATATATTGGGTCTGGTTTTCCCACAAGTGGAAGTTGGCATTGCTAATCAGCTGCATTTTGTTTCAGTTGCTCTTCCCTTAATCCTCTCTTAACACCATTGCACATCTTGCTTTTCAAAGCTGGAACTGAATGACAGCAGCAGCGAGTCTGAATCATTAAACTTCCCTCTTCTCCTGCAAGAATATCTCTCTGCATATAAGGGGAGGGGAAAGGTGATTATTTAATACTTGACATTTCAGAGAGTTTATTTCTGTATATTAAACTGCAAGGGTTAGAAAAATGTTTAAAGGTAGTTGTTAGAACACCAGAGCCAGCAACAACTCAGTGCAAAGACCTGTACTGTTTGATGCAGATATGTACTGTCCTTCCATGAGTAAACAGTGAAGGGGAATCTTGTTACCATCTGTTTCTCTCGCTTCTCTTTGCAAAATGAGAAATACTCAATTTTGTCATTCAGGTCTGCTTAGCATCAATTTGCTCCTTTGGGAGTGGCAATACCAGAGCCACTTGCATGCTGATTTCAGCTTTTTATTTTAGAAAGATTTTGTAGTGTAAGAGTCGCCTGAGTGACTCCATAGCATAGGAGTTTGTAAATATTACTTTAGCCGCATACATTTTAATGTTGCTCCTGTCCTGCTCTTGAGTCAAAGTCTACTTGTCATTGTAAATCAAGGCTGAAGCTGTAGACCATATAAAAAAGGTTATGTGCCTGATTCCATTTTTGAGGACTTCTACACAAAATAGCTTGTTTTGCATATGTAACTCATGTATGTGAGACTGGATTCTCTTTGATCAGTTATGGCCAAACCAGTGTCTTACAGACCTGCTCACAGCTTCAAAGACAAACAGCAGCACTGCCTTTGCCTTCTTACAAGGTCAGCTACAATGGTCAGAGTACATTACTTCCAATTTTGACGCTTTCATTTTTAATTCGCTCAAAGTCTCTTTTTTAAAAACCTTCAAAAGGAATCTAGCAATGTAAGCAATTCCCACATGAAGCAATATGATCTCATGGTTCATTTTAGACTTTGATTTCTGAGAGATATTCCATTTACACAGTAAGCATTGTTGTTGTACCAAGATGTGAAAATAGAGAAGTATAGTCCTGAGAAAGCCTTGTGTTGTTTGTGTCCTCTTTGCAAACCATGCAAGAATAGTTCTGCATCTACTCTGTGAGACTCTTAAGAGTCTTCAGTAGCCCCACCTTTTTTAGAGAGAAAAGAAGGAAAGGATCAGTACTTGGAAATTCTCTCCACCTTCAGCTTTGCTTGCTGCTCCATACTCAAGCTCTACAGCACTTCTTTAGATTTGTAGCTTTGGATTTTGTGTGGTTAGTCTTACCTTCCAGTTCTCTTTGGTTGGCTCTAAGAGCTCTTATGAGATCTTGAAAGTAGCTATTTCTGTACCTTAGCTAACAAGTTCAAAACAGTTACCTACTTATATCTGTTGCTATTTGAGAAGTCTTACCTTGCCTGTTTGCAATCTGCAACACCAAAAGGTGCAGGTCTTTGTAGTGCTGTATCATTAATCACTTCAGATGTCCTTGTGTATGTATCTACAAGTGGGCACCTGGACTGGGCTACTCTATCTTTAGCAGTATAGGTATCTACTCCCCAGCATTTGTACTGAAACTCCATATTTTTACAGCAAGGATGTTTTCTCTTAGCTGGGAGATTGGTATAGTGTTCCTTGATGAAGGGTGGAGAAAATAATTGTTGTTGACAGGCTGGTTCAAGAAGGCATACAACAGGAGTGTCCATAAAGTGCAGACAATGTGGGGTGGGTAAGCAGGAGGGAGGTTTGGTGATGGGAATGTGGATATCCTACACTGCAGGATCCTATTGTATGAGAATAGAGGATTCTGCTGTCTGAAGTTTGTAAATCACGTTCTTAATTGGTTCATCAACTTATGAGTCAGTCAATACAACAGCATTTATATCTGTATTTATGTTGATGGGGTATTCTCTTGGTTTCTGTAGCTGAAATGATTATCTCCTTAGGGAGAATAACATGGTGTACAGTGCTTTGAGGCCTGCTCATGGAACAGCTTGATCAGAAATGCTATATATACAAGAATGAAATTATATTGGTGAACGTGTAGTTGTTCTGTTACTTTACCTCCACTCAAAGGTGTGCACATAGAAAGGGAAGATGCTGACACAGTAACGTTGCTAGAAGCTCCTTTTTCACTATCTGTAAAGACCAGCTGCATGATAAAACATGACCACAGCAGGAAAAGACATAGGACCTATTACTGAATATTAAGAAAGGGGAAGGAAATTGAGGTTGCTAGCGTTTTCTTAAAGAAAGATTTAATTTGTTACCAGATGTACTTGTTCCTGAAATCTACACAGTCTCTGACTGAGCAGTGGGTTCTGTCAATAGGCAGCCCATGAAGCTCACAGTTCTTGGGCTCGAGATAGCACTTTCAATTCTGCATAGTAATCCCTTTGAGAAACTGATTTAGAGCTGGATTTTTAATGTAGAGTGGCCAGCCATTGAAAAGACACCTGCTCTCCTTTTCCATTTTCTTGTTATATAGGTATGAATTTCTGTGTTGCTTTCTGGTAATACAAAATGTGCTCATCATGACTCCTGTTTCCTGTTTATCTCAAAACGAATTGGTGCTGTAATAATTCGTCATTGATACAATTACAAATGTGAGTAATGCTGGGAGATCCAGAATCATTAATAGGGTGCTTTTGAGATGCCCAATTCGTGGTAGGTTTGACAGTGTGGAAGTGAATTGGGCTGTATTTTATTGATAACTGTCTGGATTGCATATATTTTCCAGTCCACATTTGCAGCTACTTGTTTTCAATACCTGAAGGTGGCTGCTGTGTAAAAATAAATGCCACCCTTTTCTCTCTTTGATGCATGCTAACATCAGAAAACACAGGAAATGCAAAGCTGTAGGTGAATTTTCTAGATGGAGTCTTAATTCAGACCAAACATCCACTGAGGAGGAGTGAGATTTTAATACCTGATAGCAACAGGGAAAAACTGATATCAAACTGAAAGTTGGTATGGTGCCATGGTTTGGATTTAGAAGGAGAATGATAACGGGGATGTTTCAACTGCTGCAGAGCAGGGCTCACACAGAGCCAAGGCCTTTTCAGCTCCTCGCACTGCCCTGCCAGCGGGGAGGCTGGGGGTGCACCAGGAGCTGGCAGGGGGCACAGCCTGTATAGGTGACCCAACTGGCCAGAGGGACATCACATCCCAGCAGGCATCGTGCTCAGCAATAAAACTGGGGGGAGTTGGCCAGGGAGGCTGCTCTTTCTTAGGGAGTGGCTGTGCATTGTTCAGTGGGTGGGGAGCAATTGTGTTGTGCATGGCTTATTTGTGTGTTTTTATTTTTATTCTTCTTTCCTTTTCTGCCCTGTTCCACTGTCTTTATTTCAACCCATGGGTTTTGCTTTATTATTATTATTATTATTTCATTTTTCTGATTCTCTCTCCAGTCCTACTGGAGGAGAGTGAGTGAGCAGCTGTGTGGTGCTTAGCTGCCTGCTGGATTAAACCACAACAGTCCTTTCTGGTGTCCAATGTAGGGCACAAAGGCTTGGGATAAGAATAGATCTGACCAGAGAGTGTCAGAGAGAACACATTTGCTTATTATATTTGTTTAATAGCTGCTGGCTGTGATGTTGATTTATTGGCTCTCAAAGTTACGTATTGTAACCCCTTACTTGCTATATATGCTATATGCTCCCAGCTGTGCTGTTTATCATCTCTGGGGCCTGGTTTAAGGTTGCTTTTAATTTTGTCACTTTGCTGTACAATGTAACACTGGCTCATGATATGATAAAATTTCCAGTCATGATCCTAATCTGGCATTTGTATTCAGCATTTCCGTCATCTTCATACTTTGAGAACGATCTCTTGGAAACTATTAACAATTACACTCTTCACCTTCTCTCTTTGGAGCGCCAATCTATGGAGGGAGACAAGGGAGGACACTTTGCTCTGCTCTTTCACCTTCCCTTACTCTTCCATCTTCCTCTACTCCAGGCTAGTTGAGAATTTTGAATATCCTTCAAAGCTGCATGATCATATTTCTATGTCTCCAGAATGTGTTTTGTCTAAGATTAAATAACTGTTTAAGAATACCACCTAGAGATCGGCCCCAAGGCTGGATGGTTATGCCAAGGTATGTGTGAGAGTATAGGCAGGTACATATCACAGTTGTCACCTCTGATGGCTTGGGAATTTACCCCTGAACAATTGTGGAATTATAAAAACCTGGTAGAATGTTTAAAAAAGGTGTGCCCCAACCCCGGTAATGACAGGGATTCACAGCTCTGCATTGTGCTGAGATCTGGCCTGCGCCTGTCAAACAATAGTCACCACTATTACTACTTCTGATCTTGATAAAAGGACCTCTGATTTGCATTTACAAGAACTGAGAAACGAATGCTGTGAGCAGGACTAGAGGGGCCCTGCCTCCAGCCAGGCAGATGACCGGATTTACTGGAACATGTGTGTTCGTTAACCTGTCACATCAGACCCACAGGAGTACAAGGCTCTAGTGGACACTGGTGCACAGTGTACCCTGACACCATCAGGCCACTGAGGGGCAGAACCCATCTTGTTTAACAGTATTGGAGGCCGAAGTGAGCCTAACTGGGAATGAGTGGCAAAAGCACCCCATCGTGACTGGCCTGGAGGCCCCATGCATCCTTGGCATAGACTACCTTAGGAGAGGGTACTTCAAGGACCCGAAGGTACCGGTGGGCTTTTGGCATAATGCCTTGGAGACAGAGATCAAACAGCTGTCTGCCTTGCCTGGTCTCTCAGAGGGCCCTTCTGTTGGGGGGGTTGCTGAAGTTCGAAGAAGAGCAGGTGCTGATGACTACCACAACAGTGCACCGGTGTCAATATCACACGGAGACTCTCTGATTCCCGTCCTTAAGCTGATTCGTGGAGGCTGGTACATCCTCTGCTGGCATGAAGAGTAGACATCTGGGCTGTTCATGTCTGTGCTGCTGGGGCCTCCTCTGGTCAGGAAAGGAGCTTGGACGCTGGTGCCTGTGCTGGCACACAAGCAGGAATGTCTTCTCCTGGAAGTGAAGCTCCCTCCCTGTGTCCTGGTGGTGTGAGCCTCTGCACAAACAGCCGTGCTTTGTGTTTGTTGCCCGGTGCCACGGCTCTGCCTGGCAGGAGGTCCCCACTGCTGTGTCTCCAGCAGGGCTTTTGCAGCCTCGTTGTGGGGGAAGAAAGGCTTTACTGGGAGGACTTGGGTTGTTTTTTTAAGTGCTTTTCTGGGCTGAACCCAATAGTTACCCACAAGAGTGTCGTTTTCAGCTCTTTGTTGTGCTCAATTAGCTGCATCTTCAGAGAGGCCTCACTATAAAACCTCAGGAAGCTCTCATTGTAGAGAGCTGAGTGTCTTCCTGCACAGCCATTAGCTTGTGTGGCTTTGAACAGCAGATGTTTCCACAAGGTAGCAGGCATAAAATCAGATGGGGTGCCTGGTGCTTACCCATTTTTAGCCATGGTGAGACTGAGCATGGGCCTGTGTACAGCCGGGGCATCCCACAGCTTCCAAACCTGCGGCTCACTGCACCCTATCTCACAAAATCTCCCAACATCCCTTGCCCATATTTTTTGTACACTGCTGGTAATTGCTTTTATGGCATGTGCCTTCCAAACTTTGCTTTACCACTGCAATGCTATGCAGGAATGGAGCTGCAGCATTAAGCTTGAGAGCTTTTTTGGATGAGTGACTGAGGTCGAGGACGAGTGACTGACTCAGCCCGAGCATCACGTTCCCCCAGCTTTGGTAGGCAACAGTAGTGCTTTCTGGAAGTGATTGCAAACCCAGCCTGTAGAGCTCAAATACACACAGGATGTGCATGCTGTGGAATGCTCTACAGAAGCAGGTGTGCACGCCCGGGGCATGGAAGAGGCTTGAGAAAAATACAGAGTGGGCAGAAATATTAAGTAATGCATGTGCAAACTGTATAGCCAAACTGGTATTGGCTGTTCTGCCAAAGGTAGCTGAGAGTGGAGAGCTGATGGAAATCAATAGCCATTTTTTACAATATTTTTTTGCCTCATCTCAGCCATTCTCCTCTCATGCTGGCTTTTTTCTTTATGTATTCAGGCATCCCTGGAAACATAGTTTAATCCTTCTTTTCCAGAGTCCAGCAGCGGGATGGGTCCTTGTGCATTCTCCTGGCTTTTCCTTGGTCCTCTTTCCTTCTCCTGTGCCGCTCTTGATTAACTCACTGTTATTCTAACTTCCCGAAGGACAAAGTCAATATGAAGCCAGCCTTGGAAAGCAGGAAAAACTGTGGCTGCTCTGGTTCAAACCCTGGGCACACCGGCCTGTCCTCATTGATGGGAGAGAAAAAGAGCTCTGCTTATTTCAGAGTGCCAATGAGATGCCCTGAGTACGAGAAGAGCTGCAGCTCCCTTCACTGGTGGAGCAGGAGATGCCCAGCATTAGGTCCCAGGGCAGTGAGAGGACATGTACGGGTCATCTACCTCCAGCTGCAGCCTTTCTTGCAGATATTTAATACCAGAAATACTAAGGTAAGGAAGGAGGTTTCTGAAACCCTGTAAAATTTCAAGGAAAATAGAACATTATTTTGGGGAAACATCAGAATTGCAATGTAAGTGCTGATGATAATGAGTGAATGCAGGCTCACGTGGAGACATGGGGCCATCACTGGGGGTTGTAGAACAGTGCATACAGAGCCATGCAAATGATACCCTCTTTTAGTCAGCTTTGAAAAAATGGAGAAAAGTTCTGCTCTGATTCAAAGCAATTAAAAAATACCAGGTGGGAAAACAAAAAGTAAAGAAAAATATTTTAGATCTAATTAAATACTTTGCTCAGCCTGAAAAACAATGCTTGTCTTCTCTTTTTTCTCTCCTTCTTTTCTCTCTTTTCTTCCTGTTCTTGTCTAAGACTTTTCAGCTGAAGGACATCTTAAATGCACATAAATTAAAACAAAAAAAACTGATAAAAAAAATGCCTGGAAGAAGTTTCATTTTCTCAGATTCTTTTCTTTTATTTTCCACTGTTTTTGGCATGAAGAGCCTGAAATCCACAAAATGTTTTGTTGGCATCAAATTTGCACTTTGTGATGGAAAAAGCATACTCTGTGTTGTTGTTGTTGTTTAATTTTATTTTTGGATTATTTTTTCCTCCCAGCCTCTTGCTTGCTGCATGCACAGGGTGTGTTATAGCCTGTCTCCCAGACTGCTTCTAGCTTTCCTCCCTGCCGGCTCCCCTCCCTTGAGCCAGGACTTAACCACAGCATAGCAGAGCAAACAGCCCTGAGCCCTCTGCAGATGCAGCCCTGCGCCCTGCACACATTTCTCATGAGTTGGCCAAAAGCGGGGCTGTGACCCCACTGTCTACCCGCTGCTGTCATGTACCTAGCACTTCTATCACTTTCACTTTTCTGATTTCTTTCTTTGAATTATTTTCAACATTATGAAGCCAAATCTTTAAGGCTCTGTGTGTATTTACAGTGGTCTGATTTCTCCTGCTGTTTAATGGCATTAATACTCCTTAGTATTACCAGTTTTGATTCTGTGCTCTATGCCTCTTCATTTTCCCAGATTTAATAGACAAGTGTAAAACTTCTTCATGAAACTTGCCACCTACATGTTTCAAGAAATACACAGGCTGTTTCCACAGGGTCAGGCGTAAGCCTCCAGCACATGTTAGTCATAGTGACCTCCTTTTCGCCTTGCCATTCCCAAAGTTAGAAATGTGCTGCTGCCACCCATATGGCTGGCATGGGGCAAGATCCAGGCTGGGGCAGGTGGGAGCCATCAGTGCGAGGACCTTGATGGTGACTGGGTCTGAAAGGGCTCCTCTAAGGCACTGTTTTTGACCACAAAATGCGTTCCCCAAAAACTCAGACTAGACCAGTACAACGAAATTACATAATGAAAATGTCTGGTAAAGCATCTTTAGGAAGATTCCTGCTTACATGAAAGTGTATGTGTTATGCAAAATCCGAGTTTCACTAGAAATAATTTTAAAAATTATTTCTTCCTGCCACGAGAGGCTGTGCGCGCTGAGCACTGCCATCCTATGGGGAGAGGGGAGCAGAGGGGTGACCATCTGCTATCACTGCAAGTTGCATTTTTTACTTCCCCTCTCTCCCACTCTCTCCCCTCCCCCCCCCCCCCCCCTTTTTTTTTCCCATCAGAAGCATGGCCTGATGGAGTGTGGTTTTTCATCGTTGTATCCTGAGAGTCTCCAGGTCAGAGGATGAGTGGCTCTGGCCCCTGATAATTGCAGGGACATGGCCACCATATCTGGGATGAGACACTCACACTCTCTCTCACTCACTCACTCTCTTTTCTCCCAAGGAAGAAGCCAGAGAGTTAAGCACAATGACTTTTTGGCCAAACCTGCTTGTCTCCTCCAGCTGAGGCATAGGGAGCTGTGCCCACCTACCTGCAGCAAAGTGGGTCCCACCTCACCACGGGTGGGATGTGATTTTGAGCAGCTCCAGGCAAAAGGTGGTGGGACGGCCAGAGCTGTGTGAGACAGGAAAGTTGTGCTGGAGCTCCAAAAACAGGGGTTGGTGACAAGCAGGGTCTGCCCAGGTGGGCTTTCTGTGTGCTTGATTTTCTGGAGAGTGTTTGGGAAGGTTCATGCACGTGGTTGATTGCAAGTCTGCCAGGAACATGTACAATAACACTGTAGTGCCTTGTATAAGATGGCTTGCTCTTTTACTTATTATGTTGAGGTTTTAAAATATTTCTGCGAAGCCTGTAGATGCAGCTGCAGCTTTCTATTTCCTTCCTTCTCTTGATAAACCATTGGAACTTTGCACAGAAAGCATCTGTGTAGTATAGCCACAGAGACGACCAAAACTCAGGGGGATTAATCAGATAAAGCATGTGACTTCCCTTGAATGAATATGAGGGAATTTATTGTCTGCTGAATAGATGCAACTTCATCTGTAGTTTCTTAAAACACAAGCCCCTGACAGCCTGCTTTCACCTGTGTTAACTCAAAACATTCCTTAATCTGTCATAGTCCCTCCTACACATGATGCTAGCCTCTGTTCCTGTGCAGTGTGTGAAGCATAGTGTCCCTGTGACTACCTTTTATTCATCAAGCACTCGAATGTTATGTCAATGTTTTTGGGTAAAACCAGGTATTCTTGGTTTTTGTGTCTGAGAAATAAGACTTTCAGGTGATTGTGGAAGCTGTGTGCATTTCATCTTGGTCTGGTGGACTTTCCAGTGTGAGACTTTTTCAGTTGGGCTGCTCCTTTGTTTCTTTGCCACTCATTTAAATGACTGCATTTTCTCTCCTCTATTCATCTCTTACTCCCATTTTCCATCCTGGTCCCCTCTGTGGTGCATCTGACATCAGTACCAGATGTGATTCGCAATAGCTTATTGCTACGGTGTAGGTGACCTGGCTTGGGGTAACCTTCCCCATCCATTGCCCATAGAAGTGGCCAAGCTTTTCATGAGATGGGAGGTTGGCTAGGTTGTGGTATTGTTTTGCCTCTGCTCTGTAGTGCTGAAGTTCCCACTCTTGCTGAAGTTTAATCATTAACCTGCCCAGTACTGTGCTTGCTGGCTGTTTGCTTTGCTCTCTCCATACCAAAATGCAAGGCTTTGCTGCATGCCATTAGCACTCACCTGGGCTGAGTGCTAGGCTTGACAGGCTCTGCTCCTGCTTACAACTGTAGCTGTGGCTGAGCATGGAGAAGAGACTGATGTCTTCAGCTGCTTGCTCCTGTCCTCCTTGGCTCTGCCAGCCTGAATCCCACGTAGTCCCTCCCTGTCCCTGCTGAGCTGGGACAACCAGGCCTGGGACAACAGGGGTGGCTGGGCTGCTGGATGGAACAGCTGGGGGCTGCAGGAGGGCTTGTGCCTTGGGTGGGAGCCCTCAGTGCCACTGGGGCAGTGATGGTGGTATGTCAGAAGTTACCTGTGGTGGCATTGGGGTTAGACAGCCACACCTCACCATAGCAAGCTCTGGGTGGTTGTTCCTTGCTGTGATCATCCAGTGCAACTCTTTCTCCAGGGGACCTTCCCTTTCCACCTGCTTTCCTCCCATTTTGTTGGGTTTCCCAGCTAGGACTGCAGTGGCCACATCTTGTTGTTACCCATTAGCCCTACTGCTTCCATCTCTCACTCACTGTGGCCTCCTCAAGCAAAGGTGGCCCCATTCCGAAAAATGGGGTCTTGGGGAACAGTGGTGCTAGTGGCACCCAGCTCATATGGTCATCAGTATCTGCCTGTCTTCCAAAAAAGTTGTGTGCCCTTTCTAGTCCTCTTTGCCTCCCGTAAGGGTTTGCACTGAATTTTCTACCCTATGGCTATCTTGCAGCACAATATCCTATGCTTATGGAAATGAGATAAAGCCTCAACAGAAAGGAAATATAGGTTAAATAGCTACTTAGTAGTCCTCAGGTAACCACAGCTGCCAAGAGCCATGGGTGTTTGGGGAGACCTGGCCTGGTTGTCATGGGTTAGTCATGTGTTCTTCAGGTTGTTTCCATGGCCATAAGGTCACATCGTGGAGCTGATCTGGGCAGCACTGCCCAGCGAGTGGTATCAATAAGTTTCACAGCGGGCCTGATACCATTTTGGCAATTTAGATCTGCAAACATCTGTCTATCTAAAGCACGTGTTTGTTTTTCCATGAATAGATTTAGGCAGCTTGTAACAAGAGCTGGCCTGAACTCAAAGAATTGTGCTTTCCAGAAGATGAAGGCAGTGTTTTGTTAAATTTGTTATGTTCAAATGTTTAATACTTCAAACTGCTCAGATGAGGTGAAGGGATCTAGTTTTTGAGAGAAACTCCTTAGAAATTAAGTTAGTGTCCAAAATACACAGCCTTCTGAGTGGTACAGGGTTGGCCAGCCCAGCCGGTGCAAATATATGTGAAACATAGCGAATTTGGGCAATGAAGCAAGGTGAGGTCTGGATGTGGTGGGGATGTCCAGCCCCTGGCTGGGCCAGACAGGTGGCACCTCGCTGTCAGCAGGGTCCCCACGTGGGGCTGATTCTGCAGAGCTCGAGAGATGCTCTGCTCCTGTGGGCCCTCTCTGACGTGTCTCAATCATGACAACATGATTTATGCTCTCTATAAATATCCCTCTGGCAGAGGAAATAATGCACTGGATGACATTTTCCAGACGGCCTCAGGCCCGCTGGTAAGATGCTCCCCTGGCATTATAGGGAAAGGAAAGAAAATGCAGTCTGCAGACCCACACAGGGTTTTACAAGTGACTTCAAAGTCACTTTGTGCTGATCCCTGTTCCCAGGACATGGCAGAAAAAGGTGGGTCCCCCTCCTGCTTCCCGTGCATGTTGCAATCCCCCGGCTGAAACCCAACACCCCTTGAAGCCCACATACTGCAGAACCACTGCCACGCTGCATAAATAAAGGAAAAAACAAGAACAGAAACACCACAACAGTAAGGACATGAAGTCCTCATTTTTCTTCAGAAAACTTCTTCTTAAAGATGTGGGGAGGACTTGGGGGTGGGGAGGAGGTATGAGAAACTGAAAACTTTGCTGGTGTTCCTGAGTATGGTATTTTTTTTTTATTTGCTTTGATTTGCGGAAATCAGACTCTATAACCTCAGAATAGTTATAAAGCAGGTATGTTTATTTGGTGCTGCGTGCACACACCGGGCGCAAGGGGGATAGCTCCACCTAACTTGCACCCCAACAGTTACTGGCAGTGTGCTTATATTTGTAGGATATATATACATATTCATTTCATTTCCCATAAGTCTCTTGCATCAGGTCTCTGAAGAATCAATAACGTAGGTTCCGTCTCTATCCATTTGCGTACTGGAGTCCTTGAGTGGTCATCCAGAGTACTCTGGTGGTCTTTTGTTGAAGGCCAGAAGTCTTCCTCCCTGCTAATATTCTGACTTTTCCTGCCTTTGACAGGCTTCGGCAGTCAAGCCAGTTCTTGCTGGTTCTGTTATGCATACAGTCTTTTACTCCCTTATCTTTGGGGTCATTAACATACAATTGTGCTAGCTAAGACCTAGGAATCAACATCCTTTATCTTGTTCCCTGTCTCAGCATCTTACACTTGCTGCAAGATTCAGGACTAAGGAAGGAAGGCATTTAAAAGATACCATCACAATCTGAAATGCCTTGTGTTTCCCCGAAGCCCTTGACAGGAGTGTTCTGGCCAGCCTGGCATGACGGCCCCTCTGCAGTGCACTGCCACGAAGCTGCCGAGTGGAGCCACCTGCCCGCTGTGATCCAAAGCGAGGGGATGCATGGTGGGTGAGCTCTGGGCGCAGTGGGTTGGAGGGACAGGCAGGCAAGAGATTCCTTCCTCATCCTCCTGTGCCCAGCAAGCGATGGTGTTTTTACCCCCTTTCCAGTGCAGTGCCAAGGTCCAAAGCCAGACCTGCACAATGCTTTTCAAAAAAAAAAAAAAAAAAAACCAGCCCAAACTGAAGCCCAACACAATGCATGGAGAAGACGCTGGGGTTATTGGAAGACCACCAAACTTCAAGGAGAGGATGAGATGCAGAAAATGCTGCCAAATCCCAAGCAGGTCATCTGCTGGAGACCGGGAAAACCTCGACCAAGGCAAGCAGTTCTGCATAGGAACAAAAGGGCTCTGTTTTGCTAGTTAAATACTTACCTTAAACTTGATAAGTGCTCTGTGTTGGCATTGTTTGCCTCAGGGGGAGGAAACGTCTTCCGTAATGATGTTTTCCCTGGCATTTTGGCAGGTCTTTTTGCAATGCTGACATGCCTCATCCCATGTCTGGGTCTGTTTCACCAAGGGCAGGTCAGTCCTGGTTGTTTTTGGTGACGTGGGGGTTCTGGCTTGCATGGCACCGCCAACACGTGGCTAGGGCAATGCTTAAGCACCTGCTGGTCTTTAAGACCAAGGTCCTGAACTTGTGATCTAGAGGCCTGGGCATCATCCCAGCTGGAGCAGGAGGGGCTGAGCAGGGATGCTGTGAGCAGGAAAAGTGGGCGGCTCATCTGGAAGCGGCAAACACCAGAAAGCCCGTACGGCTCCTAGGAAGTCGGCATGGCAAAAGCCCATTTCATTCCTAAATAGTGCATCTGCTTCAAACTGACAGCAGCAGCAGATCAGTGAAGAGCCAGGCTGATTTTTGAAAATGGACCTTCCGCATCCATCTAGGTACATAGTCCTAAATGTATTTTACTTCTCAATAGCCTGAGTAAAGAGTAATTTGCATTCTAAGTGTAATATTAAACTCAACAAACATCCTTAAAGAATATATCCAACGAAAGGCTTCATCACTGGCCTTTCTGCCGGGGGGGGGGGGGGGCAGGGCAGGAACAAAAGCATCATTTGTCCTCAGCATCATTTGTCCTCATTGTATTATGTGTTAACCCTATCTACATCCCAAAGAAGTTTAAGCTGTACAGTTCAACAGGAGTGCTTTATTGCTGGGAATGGAAGATGCTTCTGCTGCTTTTCTCAAATTCGGGAAGCCCTGTATCCTGCCCCTGGGAGGAGGTGTCCAGCGAGCGGTAGGTGGCAAATACTGACCCTGGTGGCTCTGTGACCACCATACAGCTTCATAGCTTTGGACGCATTATCAGCTACAACATTGGTGGAGTCAGTTTGGGATTTTCTGTCAATTTTGGCTTTTATGACTTTATTTTTTTTTCAAAGTGGGCTGCTAGCAGGAAAGAGTAAATTTTAGTGAATATCCAAATTAAAAGAAAGCATGATGCAGGGAAGTAAAGGTTGGCAAAAGAAAAAAAAAAATCCAAATTTGACTCCTCCTAACCAAAAATTTTCCCTGCAACTGAAAACAATTATTCCTTTTGAAACATTTCTTCATTTTTGTTATTTAAATGTTACACAGGTTGAGGTTTTTTGATGCAATTGCCAGAAAACATTTTAGTATGATTCAATGCAATTTGGTGCAGATTATTAGTTCAACTCTCTTTGGTCTCAGGCCAGGGAAACCTTTTGCAATCTCAAACTCTCACAGCCGGAAAACATCTATGGTTTCCACACACCCCATCTATTTCAGTTCTTCCTGCAGCTCCCCACAGCCAAACATAGATGCATTGGTGTTGCTCATATTTATTCCTGTCCTGAGTGAGCGTACCAGGGTAAAAGCTGAAGCAGATATGCACTTGGGCCATTTTTGTGGAAGCCAGAAGGCTTCTGGCTGTTAGTCCAACTGGAGGCTCTTACATCTGCAGTACCAGAGCTCCCTTTGGGTTTAGATTATGCAGCAGACATCCTGCCTTCTTTCTGGAGGTAATGTGTTGTTCCAGTTCCCCTCTTATCATGTTTTCATTTCTAAGCTGCTTGCTGGACACATTGCTTGTAATCACGGTTGACTCAACTGGCAAAATTTATCTGGCAAGCACCAATCAATAAATGTGATACTGCCCTAAGGGCACTGAGCTAATGCTTCTAAAAGGTTTTCTTCTTATCTGCCAACTCTGCTTCTCTCCACAACTTTGTTTTGAGGGGTGAGCACCTGCTAGCAGAGCCATTCAACTCTTCATTCCTTTCCACAGAAATCTGATCATGAAAGCCTGGCAGCGGGGATATGCTCCAGTTCCTGTCGCGTTGTGGCCAAGCAGGATGGTGGCAGCGGGTGGCATGGTTCGGGCCTGCTGTCTGGAGAGGTGCTGGTGGCTGGTCCCTCGGCTATGGTCCGTCCCTTGAGGTGAGGCACCTATAGCAGCAGTGATGCCCATGACCAACACCACAAGGGCTTAGTGACCCCACTGACCGCTTTCCCTGCCCTCCATGCATTTCTCCCCGCCTTCAACAGGTTGATGACTTATGGTGCATGCTGAGAGGCCAGGGCCATGACTACTTCCACAGGGACAGACTTGGCGCTAGCCCTTCATGAGGTTGGACCTCTCTGCCAGCAGGGCTGGCGCTGGGCCAGCGCGCTGGTTTTGAACAAGGGATGAGGGTGAAGCCATCCGTTTTGCCATGCCTGTCCCCTCCCTTCAAACCCAAGCCACCAAACTGGCTGGCAGAGGAGGCAGGAAACTGAAGTCAAATCAAAACCAGGCTGAAAGCCCTCAAAAACTGTTGTGTTCACGCAGGTGAGTTGCGGTTGTGAAATGAGCTCACAGGAAGCAATTATGCTCCTGTCCTGTGATGTGCTTTGGGAGGGTTATTTGCATGGTCTCACGCTGTTCGCAGTGGATGTGGGGGTGGTAATTTGCCTTCTGCAGCCTCTGTCGTCTCTCTGAGACCTGGCCAGGCTCTAAGTTGCATCCAGGCCTGGGCTGGATCATGGCCCCCTCCGAGCACATGGGCAGCTCTGTCCCTTGTGTGTTGGCACAGGGAGGCGATCACAGGAGAGTGAACATCCATTGCGACTCAGTCTGCTTAAGCCTAAATTCTGCCCAGTGAGGATGGTGAAAAGATATCTTGAAATCCATTTTAACATCAATTTAATTTCAGGCCTGCTGTTATGAAAGAAATGGTTTAATGTTACATCTGGGGAAAAAAAAGAAGCAGTTTCAGGTTACTTGACTGTGGGTAAATTTTGTTTTGTTTTATTTAAGGACAGTGTCAAAATTTCTTTTGTTGAAATGTTTCTCATGTGTAAGCTTTTGTAATGCAGAACTAGTGTGCTGTATCATGGGAGTCATGAAAAACAGGGCTCGGAGGCATCTCTAAAGAATTCGTGTCCAAACCCTGCTCCAGGTAGGATCACCTCTACCTAAACCATTCATGCTTATTGTCTAACCCATTTCCTAACATCTCTGGTGATCTTCCCACACAGGGTGTTCCATAGCCTTGCAGTCAAGCTATGAAACTCCCTTGCAAGCAGCTCACAGGCTACCTTCCGTTTTTTTTTTTTTTGCAAATGATTGTTGCAATTTCTTCATTTTTTGTTGATTTGCGTTGCTTTGCAATCATCTCCCATGGCAGCGGGTGGCACAGGAAACTCCCATCCGCCTGGGCTGGAGCCCCCAGCCCGACAAGCACGTCGATGCATTGTGGCTGCCTTATCCCAAAATCGAGGCGAACGTGGGGATAACGGGTGAGAGGAAATAAATAATAAAAGAAAAGAAAAATAATAAAGTAAAAAGATGATAAAATAAAATAGTAGAATAAAATATTAAAATAAATTTAAAAAAAATCTAGAGGGGGGCTGAGAAAAACAAGAAAAAAACCACGCGAATTCAGCGGCTCCGCCCGCCGCTTTCCGGTGGGATCCGACGGGTCGGCCCCGCTCCGCCCGGAGGCCGCCCCGGGGCGGGGCGGGGCGGCGGCGGGGGCCCTGTCCCCCTCTCCGTCCTCGGTCCTGTCGCCGGTCCCATCCCCGGTGCCGGACCCGTCCCGGCCGCGCTGCCCAGCGGCAGAGAGGTGAGCGGGGTAAAGGGGGGACCGGGCCTGGGAGGGCTGCCCGAGGGGCTCGTCCGGAGGAGGGGAATTGAGGGAAAAGTCTTTTTTTTTTTTTTTTTTTTTTTTTTCTCGCGGCAGACTTTTCCATGAGCAGCTTCCCGTGGGCTGGAGCCGAGCTGCTTTTGGAAATTCGTCTCCGTGGGCTCGGAGCAGGGAAGAGCTGGCCTCGGACCCCATGGGAGAGCCGCGGAGGGTCCGGCGGGAATGGACGACTCCCTTCTCGCTGCGGCACGTCCTTCTGGCTGGGCTTTCTGCAGGAGAGCTCCCCTTGGCTCCCTGCGTGGCCTCCTGCGCAGGCATCGGCTTCTGAAGGGAGCTGGGGAGGGTGCCGGGGGCTGCACGTAGGGTGCCCGCCTGTACCACAGCCTGGAAAGGCTCTGTGCAACATGAGAAGGAAGAGGCGAGCGCTGAAGCCCTGGGTCCAGGGGAACGACAAAAGTGTAGCAGGAGGATGGGGAGAAAAGGGTCAGCTGGAGCGCGGGGATGTGCCGATCCTGCTGCCAGCAGCGATGGGCTGGTTTGGAGGCGAGTGGAAAGGCAGAAGAGCCAGTGTCAGGAGAGAGCGTGGCTGGCCATCGTGTTTCTCGCAGACATGCCCTGAAGAAGGTCAAAGTTTGAGCAGGGATAAGGTTTGAGGTCTGAGGGAGAAAGATGTACTCTCACAGCGGAGCTGTGGAAATGCTCGCTGTGGCAGCAGGGGGAAGAAAGCCCCAGTGAAAGAGTTGTAAGGAACCACGTAACTCCTGTAATTGTAGCAATCTAAACCCAGTGCACTTGCTGAAAGGTGGTGAGTCCCACAGCCTTGGCTAAAAGTGACTTAAATCAGCACGTGTTTCCTAATGCATGAGAAGCTGCTCAACACAGGCTTGCCGCTTCTGCGCCCTGATGCATCCCACACCAGCTTCTGCTGAGCTCCTCTGCCTTTGCGCTGCTGCTGCTATTTTTGTTACTGTGGAAGCCTGAGGAGCAAATCTTATGGGGCTCAAATTCCTCTTTATATGGTTCTTGTAGAAATCCCAGCTGTGTCTCAAGGCACCAGCTCTGTGGGAAGAAGCAATGACACACACGATGGCCCTTCTTTCGTTCTTGTGCCCCTCCTTTGGCAGCACAAAAGTGATAGTCATCCTTGAGGGACAGTGGGTCTGATGCTGGGTGAACGGCAATCTGCCTGGTTTTAGGTGTGCAGCTCACTGCTGTGAGCCAGGTTTGCCTTCTCATAGGATTCCCACTGCTTCTCAAGGCATTGATCAGTGGCACTGATGAAGCCTTTCATGCTCAGGGATCTTGCAGGGCCAAGGGATCTCACAGCTGGGGACCGTGAAGCTGTGGACTGTGCAATTTGGTGTTGCCACTGAGTTGGGTGCCACCACTACAGTGATGCAGCTTCCTGGCCTCCTCTTCCTGCATCTCTCTTTGTGCCACCACCTGTGCCTGTCTCACCCTGCAGTGGAGCAAAACCAGCTGTGGGAGCTAAACCAGTAAGAAGATGAAATCCTTCAGTGGAATTAGCTTTTTGGTGCTTTAGCTTTCAGGGCTGCTTACAGCAGGGGCAGAGGAGCATCAAGGAAGAGTCTGAGGAGGAAGGGAGTGGGCTTAGCAAAAATTAGCTGTCAGTTTAGTTTTGTTGTGCCATTGACCTGTACTGTGTGTGTCAAGAAGTACTTATGAGTAATCCTACATCCATCTTTTTTTTTTTTTTAAATTTGATAATTGCTATAGAGACAAGTTGCTGCCTGCCTGCTGTAACTACCATATAAAACCATACTGATATGCCTATTCCATACTGACGTGAGACCACATTGGCAGTGTTTAGCATTGAGTAAGTCTTGCCATCAGCACCGTTGTGGTTTGGATCAGGTTTCAGTATGTGCTGGCAGGAGAGATTGGGTTCACCCTTCTCGTCTTTTCTGGCACCACCCAGTAAATCAGCATAGCTGTACTATCACTTAGCTCCTGAGGGGTTGCCCTTCCCAAGCTCATGAAAGTCTTGTAGTGTGTCTTCTGGCTTTGAGATCCTTTTCTCTGTGCTCATGTGGGCTTGCCTTTTTTCCCCACAGGCACTCCTGCCCAAACAAACGCTTTAATTCCCTTACCTTTTTGGCTGTTCAGATCCACAAATCTTATTTTGTGTGGTGCTTTCACTTGGAGGCAGGTATTTTGTTAGCAACTGTCATGATACAAAAGGGGAACAAAGTAGTGGACAGAGCCTTGCTTCAGAGCCAATATGCATCACGGGGTGTGGTGTGCTGCAGAGTTCAGGAGTCAACATCATCATGTCACCAGTCAACCCGATGTTCCAGCAAAGCTTCAGCCTGTTTAAGGAGGGAAGAGGAACAAGACAAACGAGAACATGTGAAGCTCTGTCTTGGGCAACAAACCATCATCTCTTTTTATATCCTTGAGACATGAGAGGGTTTAGGGCACCACCACTTAGGCAACCAATGGGAGAAGTTAATTTTGGTCTTCTTCCTGAGACAGCTGATAGATGATGTTTCTTGCTTTCCGTTGTTTTGCTCTAGGCTCAAGGGCCGCAGCTGAAGCGGGGAGGAAGGTGTGGAGCAGGGTGATGCAGGGAAGGGTGCACCTGCTGTGAGGAAGTGAAGGGGTTTTGGCCCCCTGTGAAGGAGGAGTGCAGGTTAAAAGAAAGAGGGGTGCTCTTCGAATTGCCACAGGTCTTTTTGTGTTAGGAGGCAGGTTACAGCTCCCACATCTCTGTTGTGCTGGAGTCTGCAGCTGGGTGCACTGGCCAGCTTTGCAACAGCTGGCACTGGGGGCTCCACAGCGTGTTTTGTGGTTGCATCTGTCAGGTGCGAGTAAATCTTATCAATTTATTATTTTGTTCATGAAATATGCATAGAAATCTCAGGAAGATACCAGGCTGTAGTGTTTTAGTCTTGTTTATGAAGCATCACTAAGAAGTGCTCAAGATCATCTGATATCATTGCAAAGATGTGCAGAGCTTTATATCTCCATAAGTAGTCTAAAGACTAACAACATTTTTTATAAAGAAAGATAAATTTAAGGAAAAAATAAACTTTCATGGTCTTTTTGGGTAACCCAGGCCTCAGGTGTGCCTGAGCAGCTGGGGTATTTGGGGGTGAGGAGCACATATCCACCCAATGGTCCTACCTTCCCACACCCCCCACTTGGCAGCCCCGTCGCGGAAGATCTGCTCACTGCTGCAGAGGACAGGTCTCAGAAAGGAAAAGTGCAAGTCAGAAATGCCTGCTTTTCCTTCAGCCCTGGATTCATTTCACCAGGCAGATTTCGACATTAGAAATCTCTTTCTCTTGATGCAGTAGTTAAATCCTCAATGAGAAATCTATGTGCAGTGTCAATACCATTGGGTTTTAAAGGCAGTGCTTTCAGGGAGGTTAAGTATGATCCAGATATGCACTGGCTGGGCAGTTATGAGCTAAGTTCTCAGATACATGCATATATAAGCATGCTCTCATAAGGTGTGCAGAAGTGAACAGAATCAAATGTATTGTCTCGGCATTTTACATGGACAGTGCTTGTATTGGGGAAAGCCTTGATAAGCAAAAACCTTTAATTTAGGTTCAGTTTGTGTAAAAAGTCAAGGCATTTTAAACCTGTTAACTACAGTACCTGTTAACTATGCTTTTGAAAAGCCACGTTTCCCTCCTGAGCTGTGATTGTGTGAATGGCTTCATGCAAGCTGACTTCTATCTGCTTTAATGGCATGGGGGCAGAACCTAACAGCACAGCTCCAAACATGAGTCCCATGTCCACCTTTCTGCCGCAGTCTGCCTTATTCCAAGCGTTTCTGAAGACCAGTCTTGACCATAACTCTCCACAGTACACTGTAACAGTTCACAACGTATCACTTCCTATGTACTGGGCTTGGTAAATGTGCTAAACTTGAAAGAGCAAAGGAATAAAAGCTGAAGGGACAGATCAGTGTTGTATATAGTCTTTACAAGACGTGGCACACTTTGCTTTGACAATGTGCGTAGTCTGTAGGTCTGTTTTTTTCCCAACTTGTTTCTGATAAAAGCTTTGCTAGCTTTGATTTTCTATTGTGCTTGAAAGGAAGGAAATGCATTTCTCTAGCTCGTCTGAAACACAGCAACTGAAAGCTGATTTGTGTGAACTTTCAGCAGCTGTTTTTGGTTATACTTACCAAATGCCTTACCACCAAATGCATTTGATGCAAATTACACCCTGATTCTAAATTCTCGTAACTCTAGTTTCAAGCTTAATATACTTAATTTTGGTGCTCCAAAAATTACTTAAGAGTTTACCTTGATGGCTTTCCTCTGAGGTTTTGAGGTTTTATGCATTTTCTTGTGACATGTTTCCAGTATCTTTTAGAGGAAAAGATACAATTGCAGCCCCCAAAAAACTTGTCATGGCTTTCTGAGGAAGACTCTATAAGCAAAGAGGAATGAATTTTGGATAAGATATGCTCCATTAAGCAGCAGCAAAAAGATCCTGGATCTCTTGTAACATTAATCTGGGAAAATATCCTGTACTCAATATTAGGCAGCATATCAAAACATTTTAAAGCAGCACTTTGTGCTGCTAGAGAAATGCTCTAGACTTCTCTTGTACCACCCTCAGGTAAGTGCAGTCCTGTCTGCCTCATGGCTGGGTGGCATTCTCTGTGCCTTGCTCAGCAAACAACATGCTGCTTCAGCTGTGCTTAGCTAGCCATCAGGTCTGAAGCACAAGGAGGTATCCCACACCACAGGAATGCTACTTTGTAGGATGGGTGCTGTGATCAACACCAGGCTGCAGCACGCTGTCCTGCACAGAAAGTCCGATACTGAAGGTGTTTCACAATAATCAATGAGTTTATTCCTTGGCATGTGCAGTGCAGTAAATTAACTCAACAGATCTGTCCCCAGCCCAATGGGAAAGTGCAGCCTGGTTTCTGTAAAGGAGGACCTGGCTCTTGACTCTGGCTGCTGTGGGAATTGCTTGCTGGAAAGCCATCTGTGCACTGTCACAGCAAAGCCTTAAAGCTTCTCTTTCTGACAAATCAGGAAACTCCCTTGCTCAGAGTTTATCAATGTTTTCTTTGCTTTTTGTTATAAAGCGCCTCTAAAGTCAAAACATGAGTGTATTCTAAGCAAACACAGCTGCATGTTTGTATTGGTGTGGCAGTCGCTTCTGTGCTTGTGGTCACTTGCTTTGTTCCATCAGTCAAAATTAATTACTTGATGGGACTTGAGTGTTGTTTCACCATCAACCATCTCATAGGTTCAGATGTGCCAGACTTCAGCAGACATGATAGGAAGAAATGGAGCTTTTGCTCTAGTCCTGGAGGTGCTTGCACTGCCCTGGAGGAGGAACCCAAGGTTTCTGTGGTGTTTCACTGTTGTTGCTGGAACAGCTGTTGTCATCTGCTGCTATTATTTACTGCCTGAGATTTACTGCCTTCTCTCCTCTTCAGCTGCTGAGTGTCTTTCAAAGAAGACAAACTGGGACTGTGCTATTTCACCAATGCTCACTGGGGAGAGGCACTGGGGGAGCAATAGCATTCTCTTTACCCTCCCTCACTTTTCCCAAGATTTATGCTTCAACTCTCTGGAAGCTAAACCATCAGCAAAGCTTCATTTGGTAAGCTGATTTTTCTGCCCTAGATACCTGAACAAATACACCCCTTTGGTAGAAATTTGTTCTTAGATTGGTGTAGCTGGCAAGCCCTTTGTGTTGAAAGTAGATAAGAGACAATGTGTCACTTATGGCCTCTCATTTTCTTTGTTTAAAGGATTTCCATTGTAGAGGAAACATTTGTGCAGAATTGCTCAGCAGTTCATAATCCAAAATTCGAATGCATTTTTACCCTTGTAGGGAAAACAGAAAATAAAATTCTAGGAACTTCTCTTTATTTAATTGTTACAAGGAACACTGTATTGGGCATAAGTGTCAGGCTTTGGGGCACTGGGACTGTAGGTGTGGTCTGTGTAGGAAGAGAAAGCCATGAGCGTGAAAACAGTTTATTGCACACCAAAACTGCAACCTGTCAGAGCAGCTAATGGCACCTCTGCTCAAATGCCTTTAAGAAAGGGTGGTAGCCTCTCACTAGGGACAGGAGTCATGGAGAGGAGACACGAGAGGAGTCACAAAAGAGCACATGGGAGGACAAACGTGGGAAGATGTGAGGAGTCACAAAACAGGAGTTGAAAAGGTGACATGGGGCAGGAGGCCCAAAAAGGCCTGCATGAGGACAAGCAAAAGGAGACAGGAGCAAAAGTGTGAGGAGGTGGAGGGGATGTGAGAGGAAACACAAGAAGGTGAAGAGCTGTCTCTAGAGTGAAGGGAGGACGTGGAGGAGGCTGTGGAAGGGGATGCTGTTGGGTACATGGCTTGAGATGCTGTCTTGGAAGGATGTGTTCAGTGCTGGAGAAGGTACCCTTGAGGGACTGTGGCCTGTGGGCAGTCCATGCTGGCATAGGGACATCCCTGTGGAATTGTGGCTGGTGGGTGAGCCATAGCAGGACGGGGGCATCCCTGAGGGACTGTGGCCCAAAGAGAGCCTGTGCCAGGACAGGTACACCCCAAGGGACTGCAGGCTGTGGAAGACCCATGGTGCAGCAGAGGAGCAGTAAGAAGCAAGGAGCAGTGAAGCAAAAGAGTAAGATGCAGGGAGCGGTGAAAGGAAACTGCTGTGTATTGCCTGAAGGAACTGGGACTGATTGGGTGTAACCTGCAGGGAAAAGAGGGAAGTTGATACTGGAAAGGGAGTGTGGAAGAGGTGTTGAACTGAAGAGAAGCCTGGGGAAAGGGGAGGAAAGGTATTTTCCTGAAGTGTTTAATTGCTTGGCTTTTTTTTTTTTTAATTGATATCTGAATCAGTAATTAAAAGTTTCTCTTAATGGGTAATAAATGAAATTCCCCAAGTCAAGACTGTTTTGTCTGTGACAGTATATTCATTATGTTGGGATCCAAATTGGTTTAGCAATGACATGGTCTAACAGCACAAACCCCAGGTGGACGTAACCTGGGAGGCATTTCCCCTCTCTGTACATGAAACTGACATATCCTTGCAGTGCTGGGTTGGCACTTGGGCATTTTCCCAATTACAGCTTTCTAGAGAAGGACCAGCACCAGCTAGTTGCAGGTATTCACGAGTGGTGGAGGCAAAAGCCACAGAACAAATAAATCTCCCATGCTGACAATGCTCTTCTTCCTTCCAAACCAGACTGGAGCTGCGGAGAGAAATGGGAAAGAACAGGGTGGGGGCAGATGGCAGGGTCGTGCCATTTCTTGCAACTATGTGGGAAGAAAATGTGTGTTGTCCTCTTGAAGTCTTAAGGAAAGCAGAGGGGATGGAGGAGAAAGGCAGCGCACTGTGACATGGATGCTCCCAAGTCTGCCAGGTCCTGGTGCTGCCAGCACCAAGTGACTTGGTATGTGTTGAAAAATTACCAGATTTTTTTTGTTCAAATAGACAAAAAAGTGAGAGATGAACCTCAGTGGAGATTTTTTTTTTTCAACTGAAGTATGATTAATTTAAAATGGAAAATCCTATACTGTTATTAAGCTGACCTGTAGCTGTCCGCAGCAGGCATATTGGAGTTCTCTATTACATTCTGCACTTTTTCAGTTTGTGTCATAAAACTTCTGCTTTTACTGATGGATTGTATTGATTGTATTTCTTTTAAATCATGCAAAATCTTACCACAAAGGAAGAAACAGGGGTTAAAACAGAGAAGACACAAAAATGTTTTGCATCTTGCAGACAACTTCACTTTCTTCTTCTTCCTCCTCCTCTTCCTCCTCCTCTTCCTCCTCCTCTTCCTCCTCCTCTTCCTCCTCCTCTTCCTCCTCCTCTTCCTCCTCCTCTTCCTCCTCCTCTTCCTCCTCCTCTTCCTCCTCCTCTTCCTCCTCCTCTTCCTCCTCCTCTTCCTCCTCCTCTTCCTCCTCCTCTTCCTCCTCCTCTTCCTCCTCCTCTTCCTCCTCCTCTTCCTCCTCCTCTTCCTCCTCCTCTTCCTCCTCCTCTTCCTCCTCCTCTTCCTCCTCCTTCCTCTTCCTTCCTCTTCCTTCCTCTTCCTTCCTCTTCCTTCCTCTTCCTTCCTCTTCCTTCCTCTTCCTTCCTCTTCCTTCCTCTTCCTTCCTCTTCCTTCCTCTTCCTTCCTCTTCCTTCCTCTTCCTTCCTCTTCCTTCCTCTTCCTTCCTCTTCCTTCCTCTTCCTTCCTCTTCCTTCCTCTTCCTTCCTCTTCCTTCCTCTTCCTTCCTCTTCCTTCCTCTTCCTTCCTCTTCCTTCCTCTTCCTTCCTCTTCCTTCCTCTTCCTTCCTCTTCTTTTCTTTCTTCTTCTTCTTCTTCTTTTAAAGAGTATATTCTTCATGAAACTTTACTGGTTTTCTATACTTAAAGCATAACACTGCTTGGAGTATGGAGGCTTTGAGGAAAGTGTTAGTACGTTGTTCACGGTTCTCTTTAACTAGACTGTGTATTGCAGGAGTCCAATGCACCTTATTTCAGGCTGCTAAAAACTGTTGGACTTTCTGGGAGATAAATTCAGCTCTGCTCTTGCATCTGCTGCAGCATATCTCTTTATGGTTAAATCCATGCTTTGGACTTCAGAGAACTAAACTTGGTGTCTGGCCAGGACAGTAAACGAGTCTTGTAAAAGCAGAAATTACACTGTATGTCCCAGCTCCCCTGTCTGATAGGAGGAGGATATATTCATGGTACATATCAAGTATAGGGCACTGCATGGTTATTGAGGAATAAACAGAAGGGAAACAAATATCCTGTGATTCTGGGAGCTGAGACCTCTTGACAGAAGCAGATGACAGCACTGAGATTTTAGATGAATTTTCAGATTTTGGGAAGGATAGTGGATGGTTCTCCTTTTTGGGAAAACAAACAAAAACACTGCAAAAGCTGCTGTCCCACTCAGTGTCAGGTGCCACAGATCATTAGTATGGCAGCAAACTGGAGGACAAAAGAGAATCCAAATTCCTAGTATCTAAGATTATTGTTGTACACATCTGATATTAAAATAATGGACCGATGAAGATAAAATGGAATAATCATTGTATTTCCTGACAAGCGACAAGCACAGGATGCATCCAGGGAAATGAGGGTCAGTCCTGGTTTGTGATAAATGGAAGAGACAGCCTTGTCCTTATTTTGTTTTAGAAGGAGCATGATCTGTGCTAGAGGACAGTGTATCACACTGTATCATCAGTGATGTCCTTAGTCCCAAAGGTGATCCAGATAGCTGCTCCTAATGACTCCTGGTGATTGGTTTCACACCTGGAGCTGAGGCTGAGGCTCTGCTGGAACAGTCCCAGAAGGGGCCCAGATAAGGTGTGCAAGTGTCTGTCCTTCTTCCAGGTTTCCACCTGTCATGGTGCTTTTCAGTTGTGCCCAGGTGCCAGAACAAGCAGCAGTGGGCACCAACTGGCAGACAGGAGGTTCCCTGTGAACATCAGGAACCCCTCTGTGCTGTGTGGGTGATGGAGCACTGGCACAGGTTGCCCAGAGAGGCTGTGGAGTCCTCTCCTTGGAGATCTTCAACATCCAGTTGGACGCAGCCCTGGGCAACTTGCTCTAAGTGGCCGTGCTTAAGCTGGGGTTTGGACCAGACGACCTCAAGAGGTCGCTTCCAGCCCCAGCCATTCTGTGGTTCTGTGCTCCTGCACTCCTCAGAGCTTATGCAGATGGGCCACTGATGGCCCCCATGGTGGGCCTGGGAGTGGTGGGCCCAGCATGATATTACTTGGGCTCCCACTCCTGCCATCATCCCTCTGAGCTCCTTTGAGGGTGTGCAGGTGAGTTTTATTGCATCCCCTAACAACCTGAAAAAGGGCTATGGTTTCTGATGGGAGCCTGTGGGCATTGCTATGGTATGGAGAAGCCAGGACACTTTTTAAGAAATGTTCCAAAGGTATAATTTAAGCATGCTGGCATGCTTAAATTCAACATGTAATTTAAATTCAGTGTTCAGTGTGTAGTTCTGCCATAGTGCTGTACTATGTCTTGTGGTCTGTTGACCTGCCTGTTAATGTATTTTTCTGCTTTCCTCACCATCAGGTCACGACGTGTCTTGTGGTAGAACAAGCTCTGATGGGAACAAGAATGCTCAGGATGCCCAACTGCCTGCTAAAACTGACCCGGTCGGTGCTGAGCCACAAGCTGAGGGCCCTCTTCATCCTCACCTTTAAGTTCATGTCCTTTGTCTCCATCCTGTTGTACTGGAGAATCACGGAGGACGCTAAGGTCAGGGACCAAGTCTACAGCTTGCCTACTGAAATCCGCTGTGGTCACTCTGTGCCCTCTCCCCCCCGCGCCATTGCTGATGGGCCTCCTCCTCCACCCGGGGATGTGTTTTTTGTGGAGACCTCTGAGCGAACCAACCCAAATGACCTGTTCACATGCTCTGTGGAGTCAGCTGCACGGACACACCCTGGGACAAGGGTTGTGGTGCTCATGAAAGGCTTGGCCAAAAGAAATGCCTCATTACCCAACCACTGGGGCTTCTCATTGCTGAGCTGCTTCCCCAACGTGGAAATCCGGCCCTTGGATTTGCC